>NC_133169.1:66763268-67083760 GCF_040802235.1 Manis javanica | reverse complement strand
TTGGGCACTGTAGGATGGATGTCTTCTACCCTCTCATTGACCTTTTGCAAGTCCTGCACCGTTCTGTAATCTCCACTGCCAGGCTTCCTTACTGGAAGCAGGAGCATATTACATGCAGATTGGCAGGTTTTAAGGATTTCTGTCTCCAATAGTCTATGGATATGGGGTGCTATTCCTTTCCTAGCCTCTTCCAGCATAGGATATTGCTGGACCCGGATGGGTAGAGCCGCAGCTTTGAGTTGAACAGCGACTGGGGATAGGTGTTTAGCAAGACCAATTCCTCCGGTCTCGGCCCATGCAGAAGGGAACCTCTGTAACCAAGAGTCCATTTCTCCCCGGCCCCCCTTTTCTTGATCCGCCTGAAACAGACGATGTACGTCCGCCAGGGACAGAGTTAACACATGCGCCAGTTGTAGGGGATGCCCTTCTTTGTCCATGAATTTTATCCCTTCTGGTTTAAAATGAATGTGCACCCCAACCTTGGTTAGTAAATCTCTACCTAACAGCAGTGCAGGGTTCTCAGGTACAACCAGAAATGAGTGAGAGACCTGATGCCTTCCTAGGTCCACTTTTCTGCTAGTGGTCCAGGCACATTTCTTGGACCCTGTTGCTCCCTGGACTATACTTGTGCGTCCTGGGTTCAGGGGACCATGGGCCTGGTTGAGAACTGAATATTGTGCCCCAGTGTCTACCATGAACCCAATGGGAGTCCCCTCCACGCACAGTGTTACTCAGGACTCGGGGAGGGGTGCCGAGCACCGTCCCCGTCAATACTCCTCTCCTAGGTGCAGGGTTTTAACAGGGTTCCCTCATCCTTGTTCCCTCCTTTGGGGGCACTCCCTCTTCCAATGTCCATATCTCTTGCACAGGGCACATTGATCTTGTCTAGTCGGGATTGGTGGGGTCCTGTTCCTCGAGGTGGCCTAAGGCCCTCCTTCACCCTGGCCAGGAATATCCTGGCCATCTCCTCCCTCTGCTTCTTGTTCTCCCTCTTCTGAAATTCCCTGTCTTCTTTCCTATGTTTCCTCTGTATTACCCATTTTTCTTTTTTCAGCCTTTCTTCTCTATCTTCCAGAGTTTCCCTAGCATTGAAGACCTTCTCCACCTGCTGCAGCATCTCCCCCAGGTCCTCCCGCTTGTGGAGTTGTGGAGTTTTCTCTGGATATCGGGGCTGCCTGGTTGATGAATGAGAGGACTACAGCTGATCTGTGTTCCTCTGCTTCTGGGTTTATGGGGGTGTACTGCCTGTAAGCATCAAACAGCCTTTCCAGATACACGGCTGGGCTTTCCATTTCCCCCTGAACAATAGTTTTTACCTTAGCCAGGTTAGTGGGTCGTCTGGCGGCTGCCCGGAGACCGGTCATCAGAGTCTGGCAGTAGACCCGGAGACGCACCCTACCTTCTGCAGTCCTGAAGTCCCAATCCGGGCGCGTAAGTGGGAACGCCTCATCGATGATGGGCTGGAGGATAGTGGGTCTTCCATTCTCTCCGAGGACATTTTTCCTGGCCTCATTGAGGATACGCTCTCGCTCTTCTGTCGTGAAGAGAGTGCGGAGCAATTGCTGGCAGTTGTCCCATGTGGGACGATGGGTAAACATAATGGACTCCACTAAACCTATAAGACACTTGGGGTCCTCTGAGAACGGAGGGTTCTGAGTCCTCCAATTATAGAGGTCACTAGATGAAATGGGCCAGTATTGATATTGTTGAGCGATGCCTGTACCAATGGTGCGCACAGGCAGAACCGGCACTATTCCTTCTGAGGTGGAGGAGGGAGCCTCCCCTTCTTGTTCCCTGGCCCCCTGAGGCCTTAATTGCATTCCTCCTGTTCTACCTGGTGCCCAGTGTGGGGCCAGGGTGGGGGAGTGTGGGGAAACTCTTTCCCGCCTCCTGCCTCCCTCTGCTGAAGAGTCTGGGGAAGCTGCGGCCGCCTGGTTCCCACTGGGTTCCCCAGCCTCGTTTTCTATCCTCTCGGCAGCTTCACCCCCTCCTCCGCATACGGAGGTGGCTGCTCAATTGGCAGAAGGGGGTAGAGAGGAGAACTGTTGGGGAGGACAGGCGGCGCAGTCGGGCGCACAGGATTTCTGGCCCTGCGATCAGAGGGCTCTAATTTTTCCTGAGCAACTAGGATGGAGGTCTTTAGTGGGTCAGTATGAGGTTTCCCTACCAAAAAAAGCCTCAGCCAAGATGGAGGATTCTCGGCTAGATTTTCCCACACCAAGATATAGGGGAGTTGGTCAGGGTGGCCCTCAGGGCCTGGTCGGGAGATAATGCTTTTGACTTTGCCGATAAGGTCCAGGGAAAGAGATCCCTGGGTCAGCCAGCCTACTCCAAAGGAAGCCCACTCGACTGAGCAAAAGGTGTCAAGCTTATCCCTCTTGATGCCAAGGCTCATATTTAAGGCCTGTTTCTTGACCTCCGGGAAATGGGAAAGGATCAGACTCTTAGGAGTAGCCTGAGCCTGACCCATAGTGAAAAAGAAGAAGAAAAAGGATATGAGGGAGACAAAGGCGAAGGATGAAGATGCCACTTCACACAAGATGACTGTTATATGTGCTTGTGAAAGGGTGCCTCTCGTTGCACAGTTTTTCTTCTGTGGGGGACGTGAATTTATCTGGGATTCGCGGCTGTGACCCCCTTATCCTGTCACAGGAGTCTTCTAGTGGTGGGTGCCCTAATGGCTCTTAATTGCCCAACCCGTGCCTGTGGGGAATGATGTAGTGGCAGAAAGGAGGAATGGAGAGAGCAGGAGAGCCTTAGAACAAGGAAACTTAAAATAAGAAGTGCATAAAAAATATAAACCGAAACCAAAACACAGTAAAATAAACACCAAGCACACACACCACATCTGATCACACTCGTTCGGACCGGTCCTTCTCTCACTATGGTGCGCACCACACTCACCACTTTCAGGATCCTCAAAAACTCTCATTATTCTCCCGAAAGGCATCTACTCGGACCACCGCAGGGTGACGAGCTCGATCTTTTCCTCCTTGGGCGCCAGTTTTCTGCCGATAGGACTTGCTTTCCTAAGGCCGAGTCACTCGGACCTTAGGGCCAGGATTGTTTACCTGGGCTTCACCCAGGTTCACTAACCTGGGGGCCGGGACTACCAACCTGGACTCTCTCACTCGGGGTCACTAAACTGAGACCATACACAGGAGGGCGACTCCCGCTTTATAATGGATTTATGCAGACACGAGGGGACGACCGTCGAATTGCACTGCCCTGTCTGGACAATTAGACCTTGCCTCCAGCCGTCCTTTGTTCTCAGGGAAGCTGCACGGATCCCGGACGAACCCCCAAATGTTAGGGTCCAGGAACTCAGGGTTTTCCTGAGAGAACAAAGCACACAGGCATGGAGATGTAAGTACAGGCAAAGTCTTTATTCAGCCAGCAAGCTGGGGTCGACAGCACCTCCCCTGACACGCAGGCCGAGTCTGAGCTGCCGACCCCCAGGCAACTTTAGGTATTGCTTATATAGGAACACTCCAGTTGCCCTGACCACTTCAATTGTTATCTCTTGCTTACCCAAGCATGTCTACATGACTTATCACGGATCAGGTCCCCTGGCTGTTGCCCACTTCTAGTTATCTAACTTAAAGCAGGCGCATTTCTAAGCTTAGCTTTGGGTTGTTTATTCAAAACTGGGTGGCCCATGTTTAGGCAGTTAGGTTAAATGTTATTAGTCCTTTTTCCTGACTCTTGATGCCCTCTGCCCTCCTTTACAGTAATCTCCATGATAAGTCCCTCTGCTCTTCCCTCTAATGGAGGGTAACATGGTCTGAAACAGTTCTTTCTTTTATTTTGCTATTAAATTTTGCCCCAACCTCCTGTCTATATAAACTTCCTATTTTGTAGAACTTCTAAGAGCATCTCTATTGCTAAATGGGAGGCTGCCCAATTCATGAATCCCTTAATAGAGCAAATTAGGTCTTTAAGTTCACTTGGCTGAGATTTATCTTTTTAAATCATATCTGGTGGCATCAGTGGGTTAGAACACAAACTTTCTATGGCACTGTGGGTAAAATTGAAACATTTCCAGAATATCTTCCTGGTATGGTGCATCTGCATATTAATAGGCATTCAGAAGTGAGGAGAAATATGGCTTTAGTACATTTTCATATTTCCTCAGGGGTGGAGAAGTTCATCTCCATATCAATGGGTAATTACTTGGGCAACAGAGGGCTTATCTGTTCTGGAGAGGTGAGGGGAAAGTCGGTGTGGTTGCTGCTGAAGCAGAGGAGAAAGACCGCCTGGGAAGGCAGTTTGTGAGTCAAAAATGGGTTTTAAACTTTATTTCTCCCTTTGACTGATTTCATTTTTTAGGGGTATTTTGCCCTGGTATTTTGTTCCCTGGACTTACAGGCAATTAAGGACCATAAGAAACATAGATTTGGTGCCTGCCAACCCTTTGGTGCTCACTATCTGTCTCACCATTTTGGAGGGCCATTGCTGAGTTGCCCAAGGTTACTCTTTTTGCACTGACGTCCCAGATAGCAGTTGTTTGTCCTCTACAGGGCAGGGCCATCTGATCTGGTAGCCAGTACTATGCAGGGCACAATGGAGCTGGCAGTTCTGCCCAAAACTCAGCTGAGCTGGCTGAGAGGGCTTCCCAGAGAAAAGCTGATACGGCAGTTTCGCCCAGAGTTGAACTGAGTTGACAGAAGTGTCTACCCAGAGCTGAGATTTTCATCTTTCAGACCACAATACCCCATATGGAAAACTTCAGCTAAGGTTCCAAAGGAATAACTGGTAGTGCACACAGAATGAGCTTTTCTTGCTTAATAGATGTGGTTTACTCTCTCCACGTGTTTGCACTTCATTCAAGATTCCTTTTTCTAATTGATTTCTTGATTTATACCACTGTGTTCAGAAAGTTGCTTCATACTGTGTCAGTCCTCTTAAATTTATTGAGACTTTTTTGTGGCGTAACATTGATCTACCCTGGACAATGTTCTACTTCCACTTGGACAGGATGTGCATTTTTCTACTTGAATAGAATATTCTGTGTGTGTGTGTGTGTATGTATATATAATGAAGTCCCTCTGTTCTCATGTGTCATTAAAGGTCAAAATTTCCTTATTGAATTTTTCTGTCTGGGTGATCTATCTATTGATGTAAGTAGGCGTTACAGTCCAATACTATTATCATGTTGCTTCTCCTTATCCCTTTATATCTCAGTAGTTGCTTTACAGAATTAGGTGCTCTTAGCTTGGCTGCATAGATATTCATAACTGTTATAACTATTTTGTTACGGTAGTTCTTTTGAAGTCTATTTTGTCCAATATGAGTCCAGCCTCCTTTGGTACCATTTGCATGGTAACTCTTCCATCCTTTCACTTTAGGTCTGTGAGTGTCCTTAGGATTTAAGTAAGTCTGTTGCAGGTGGTATATAGAATGGTCTAATTTTTTTCTCCATTCAGCCACCTATGTCTTCAATTGGAGAATTTAGCCATTTATTGGCAAATGAATTACTGGCAGGCATATACTTCCTGCCATTTTGTTAATTGTTTTTCTCACTTTTTTTTGTAGTTTCTCTCTGTTCCTTTCTTCTTGTTTCCCTTGTTATTTGAGCATTTTCATAGTGTTATGTTTAGATTCCTTTCTTTTTTTCATTTGCATATTTACTATAGGTTTTATCTTTGTGTTTTCTGTGAGGATCACATATAACATCTTATGTATATCACAGTCTCTGTTACTTTGAGAGTAACATAATTTTAAACACATTCCCAAGAATTATATTTTTACTCATTGCCCCATGTGTTATATTTTGGATGACACATCTGATATTTTATTTTATGCAACCTTTAACTATTGTATTTATAATTTATAATTTTGTTCTTTTATCTTTCATACTTGATTTGTAAGTGATTATTCAATTACCTTTATTATTTACTTTAACCACTTAGATATTTACTTTTGTATGTCTTGTTATTTTTAACTAGTACAACTTATTAGCTCAGAAAATTCCTTTTAATACTTCCTGCAAGGCCAGTTTAGTGGTGATAAACCACTTTAGGTTTTTTTTTAATCTGGAAAACTCTTATTCTCTTCACCAATCTGAATGATAACCTTGCCAGTTAGAGAATTCTTTGTTGTTAATCTTTCTTCCCTTTCATTATTTTAATTATGCCATATCTCTCTTCTGCCTGTTAAGTTTTGGCTATTAAATCTGCTTACTGTATTATGTGGTTTCCCTTATAGGTAATATGCTGGTTTTCTCTTCTGCATTTAAGATTCCTTTTTTTTATCCCTAACTTTCACTATTTTAATTATAATTTTTCTCTATGTTTTTCTCTTTTAGTTTCTGGAATTTGGAACTCTTTTGTTATTCCTGTACCTGGATGTCTGTTCCTTTCTCCATATAACAGAAGTTTTCCACCATTGTTTATTCATGCAGTTTCCCTGGTCCTTTCTTTCTCTCTTCTCCTTCTGGGACCCCTCTAATGAAAATGCTATTCTCAATGTGGTCTCAGAGGTCCCTAATGGTGGCCTCACTTTTTAGAATTCCTTTGTCCTTGTGCTCCTCTGCCTGGGTATTTCCCATTGCTTTGGCTTCCAAATCACCGATTTGTGTTTGAGTTCATCCATTCTGCTGGTGAACCCTTATAGAACATTTTTCATTTCAGTTATAACTTTTCTTTGGTACTTTCTTATTTTTTCCATCACTTTATGGAAATTATCATTGTGTTTTTCCATTCTCCTCCTGAGTTGGGTGAGCATCTGCATGATCATTGGTTTGAACTCTGTCAGATTGCTTATCTCTTCCATTAATGTTTTTTTTCTGTGGATTTGACTTGTTCTTTGGTATTGCACATATTCCTCTGTCTCCTCATGTTTCCCATTTCTCTGTGTTTGTCTTTATATATTAGGGGAAGTGGCAACCTCATTCGTTTTGAAAAAGAGGTCTTTGTAGAAGATTTGTTTGCTGGCCCAGAGCTCAGCCTACCCTGGACACAAGAGCCAGGAACCCTGTGGGAGTCTCTTGTGTGCCTGGGAGTGTCAGCTGGTTCTGATACGGCTACAGCTGCTTGCTGCACTGGCCACCTGTTTGCAGCTTGGCCACTAAAAAGGGTGAGTGAGGTTTGGGCTTCTTTCTCACCCCAGTTGCAGTAGTATCTCTGCATAAGTTGGCCAGAGCTCAGGGTGCTCTTCCTGCTGGGGGCAACTTGCTACCTGTACAGTGAGGATGATGCTCAGGGTGAGTGCCAATACAGCTGGGGTATAGCCTTATATGGGGAAGCTGGGCTTGGTGCACTGACCTGGCCTGTTTGCATCTGCACTGCTGATCCAGGAGGATGGTGCTCAGGACAAGTGTTCTAGCCCTGTCTCTGCATGGTATGGGGTGGGCCTTGTGCTGGCCAGCCCTGTCGTGGCTTGAGTTATGCATATGCTGGGTGGGGCTGTAGCCCAACCCAGTTACAGCACAAGGTGGGCAGTACACAGTCTCCGGGTCCTGAAGGCCAGAAGGAGGGCACCAGAAATGGATTCTATTAGCTCCATGCCCAGAAGTTAGGATGCGACTGCAAAAATGTCCACCAGTCCTTCTCCCCTTGAGGGTAGTCACTGCAATTGCTGCCTCTACAGCAGTCAATGCAAAATTATGACCATTTGGGAGTAGATTCCAAGGTGGGTGCCAAGATGGCAGCATGAGCAGCGCAGCAGAAATCTCCTCCCAAAACCACATTTATCTATGAAAATATAACAAAGACAACTCTTCCTAAAATAGAGACGAGAGGACACAGGACAACATCCAGACCACATCCACACCTGTGAGAACACAGCACATCGCAAAGGGGGTAAGATACAAACCCAGCTCAGTGGGTCCTGAGTGCCCCTCCCCCCAGCTCCCAGTGGGAAGAGAGAGGTCTGAGAAGGAGGGAGAAGGAGCCCAAGACTGCTGAACAACCATTCCCAGCCATCCGGACCAGAGTGCAGACACAGTGCATGCACGGGGTCCTGGATACTAGGGAAACAGGATGGCAGGCAGGGTGAGAGGTGCCTGAGTCTGATGCCAGAGGACAAAGAAACCGGAGGGGCCATTATTTTTTGGGGGGGTTTTGGAAGCCTTAAAGGGAAAGGGACCTCAATATTGGGGAAACAGGGCAGCAAGACCAGCGAGCAGGTGCCTGAGACTGGCCCTTGAGGAGAAAGAAAATCGTGCGTTTTTCTT
This sequence comes from Manis javanica, assembly GCF_040802235.1. Lineage (NCBI taxonomy): Eukaryota > Metazoa > Chordata > Mammalia > Pholidota > Manidae > Manis > Manis javanica. The sequence goes on along the minus strand of NC_133169.1, from coordinate 67,075,584 downwards.
TTTTCTTTTTTTTTGTAAATTATTTATTTAATTTAATTTTTTTTTTTTTTTTTTTTTGCTGTTGTTGTTTTGGTTTGGAGAGTCCTTTTGGAAGTCTTAAAGGGGCAGGGCAGGACAATTAGACCAGAGGCAGGGAATCTGGGGATCTCTGGGTACTCTAACCCCCTGGGCAACAGGGGGCAAAGAGGCCCCTTATGGAGAAAAATAGCCTCCTGGCCACTCCCCCTCCAATCAGGCTCCAGAATTTTGGAGGAGCAGCTGGAGCCAGGCCACGGCCACAGCAACAGTGGAGATAAACTCCATAATGGCCAGGCAGGAAGAAGCCCTGAACACGCACAGCTGCCCAGCACAAGCCACTAGAGGTCGTATTCTCCCTGGAGAAGAAGGCCACAAAACAAGGAGAAGAAAAGCTCCTCCAGCCATCACTCGTACCAGCTCTGCAAACTATCTCAATCACCTTGAAAAGGCAAAACTACAGGCATCCAAAGATAACAGAGACAACACCTGAGAAGGAGAAAGACCTAACCAGTCTTCCTGAAAAAAAATTCAAAATAAAAATCATGAACATGCTGACGGAGATGCAGAGAAAAATGCAAGAGCAATGGGATGAAGTCCGGAGGGATATCACAGATGTTAGGAAGGTGATCACAGAAGTGAAACAAACCCTGGAAGGATTTATAAGCAGAATGGAAAAGATGCAAGAGGCCATTGAAGGAATAGAAACCAGAGAACAGGGACATATAGAAGCTGACATAGAGAGAGATAAAAGGATCTCCAGGAAAAAAACAATACTAAGAGAACTATGTGACCAATATAAAAGGAAAAATATCTATATTATAGGGATATCAGAAGAAGAAGAGAGAGGAAAAGGGATAGAAAGTCTCTTTGAAGAAATAATTGCTGAAAACTTCCCCAAACTGGGGGAGAAAATAATCGAACAGACCACGGAAATACACAGAAACCCCAACAGAAAGGATCCAAGGAGCACAACACCAAGACACATAATAAGTAAATGGCAAGGAACAAGGACAAGGAAAGAGTTTAAAAGGCAGCTAGAGAGAAAAAGGTCAAGTATAAAGGAAAACCCATCAGGCTAACATCAGACTTCTCGACAGAAACCATACAGGCCAGAAGAGAATGGCACGATATATTTAATGCAATGAAACAGAAGGGCCTTGAACCAAGGATACTGTATCCAGCACGACTATCATTTAAATATGATGGCAGGATTTAACAATTCCCAGACAAGCAAAAGCTGAGGGAATTTGCTTCCCACAATCCGCCTCTACAGGGCATCTAACAGGGACTGCTCTAGATGGTAGCACTCCTAAAAAGAGCACAGAACAAAACACACAACATATGAAGAATGGAGGAGGAATAAGAAGGGAGAGAAGAAAAGAATCTCCAGACAGTGTATGTAACAGCCCTATAAGCAAGCTAAGATAGGCAGTAAGATACTTAAGAGGCTAACCTTGAACCTTTGGTAACCATGAATCTAAAGCCTGCAATGGCAATAAGTACATATCGCTCAATAGTCACCCTAAATGTAAATGGACTTAATGCACCAATCAAAAGAGGCAGAGTAATAGAATGGATAAAAAAGCAAGACCCATCTATATGCTGCTTACAAGAAACTCACTTCAAACTCAAAGACATGCACAGACTAAAATTCAGGGAATAGAAAAACATATTTCAGGCAAAAAACAACAGTGGGAAGAAAGCAGGGGTTGCCGTACAAATATCAGAAAAAATAGACTTCAAAACAAAGAAAGTAATAAGAGATAAAGAAGGACACTACATAATGATAAAGGGCTCAGTCCAACAAGATGATATAACCTTTCTAAATCTATATGCACCCAACACAGGAGCACCAGCATATGTGAAACAAATACTAACAGAACTAAAGAGGGAAATAGACAGCAACGCATTCATTTTAGGAGACTTCAACACACCACTCAACCCAAAGAACAGATTCACTGGGCAGAAAATAAGTAAGGACACACAGGCACTGAACAACAGACTAGAAAAGATGGACCTAATAGACATCTATAGAACTCTACATCCAAAAGCAACAGGATATACATTCTTCTCAAGTGCACATGGAACATTCTCCAGAATAGACCACATACTAGACCACAAAAAGAGCCTCAGTAAATTCCAAAATATTGAAATTCTACCAAACAATTTTTCAGACCACAAAGGTATAACACTAGAAAGAAATTCTACAAAGAAAACAAAAAAGCTCACAAACACATGGAGACTTAACAACATGCTTCTAAATAATCAATGGATCAACGAACAAATTAAAGTAGAGATCAAGGAATATATAGAAACAAATGACAACAATAACACAAAGCCCCAACTTCTCTGGGACGCAGCGAAAGCAGTCTTAAGAGGAAAGTATATAGCAATCCAGGCACACTTGAAGAAGGAAGAACAATCCCAAATGAATAGTCTAACATCACAATAACCAAAACTGGACAAAGAACAACAAATGAGGCCTAAAGTCAGCAGAAGGAAGGACATAATAAAGATCAGAGAAGAAATAAACAAAATTGAGAAGAATAAAACAATAGCAAAAATCAACGAAACCAAGAGCTGGTTCTTTGAGAAAATAAACAAAATAGATAAGCCTCTAGCCAAACTTATTAAGAGAAAAAGAGAATCAACACAAATCAACAGCATCAGAAATGAGAATGGAAAAATCACGACAGACTCCAGAGAAATACAAAGAATTATTAAAGACTACTATGAAAACCTATATGCCAAAAAGCTGGAAAACCTAGAAGAAATGGAAAACTTCCTAGAAAAATACAACCTCCCAAGACTGACCAAGGAAGAAACACAAGGGTTAAACAAACCAATTACAAGCAAAGAAATTTAAACGATAATTAAAAAACTACCCAAGAACAAAGCACCCGGCCCGGATGGATTTACCTCGGAATTTTATCAGACACACAGAGAAGACATAATACCCATTCTCCTTAAAGTTTTCCAAAATATAGAAGAGGAGGGAATACTCCCAAACTCATTCAATGAAGCCAATATCACCCTAATTGCAAAACCAGGCAAAGACCCCACCAAAAAAGAAAATTACAGAACAATATCCCTGATGAATGTAGATGCAAAAATACTCATTAAAATAATAGCAAATAGAATTCAACAGCATATCAAAAGGATCATACACCAGGACCAAGTGGGATTCATCCCAGGGAAGCAAGGATGGTACAACATCCGAAAATCCATCAACATCATCCACCACTCAACAAAAAGAAAGTCAAAAACCACATGATCATCTCCATAGATGCTGAAAAAGCATTCGATAAAATTCGACATCCATTCATGATGAAAACTCTCAGCAAAATGGGAATAGAGGGCAAGTTCCTCAACATAATAAAGGCTATGTATGATAAACCCACAGCCAACATTATACTGAACGAGAAGCTGAAAGCTTTTCTTCTGAAATTGGGAAATAAACAGGAATGCCCACTCTCCCCACTGTTATTTAACATAGCACTAGATGTCCTAGCCATGGCAATCAGACAAAACAAAGTAGTACAAAGAATCCAGATTGGTAAAGAAGAAGTTAAACTGTCATTATTTGCAGATGATATGGTATTGTACATAGAAAACCCTGAAGACTCCACTCCAAAACTACTAGAACTGATATTGGAATACAGCAAAGTTGCAGGATACAAAATTAACACACAGAAATCTGTGGAATTCCTATACACTAACAATGAGCCAAAGAAAGAGAAATCAGGAAAATGATTCCATTCACAATTGCATCAAAAAGTATAAAATACCTAGGAATAAACCTAACCAATGAAGTGAAAGACCTATACCCTGAAAACTACAAGTCACTCTTAAGAGAAATTAAAAGGGACACTAACAAATGGAAACTCATCCCATGCTCATGGCTAGGAAGAATTAATATCATCAAAATGGCCATCCTGCCCAATGCAATATACAGATTTGATGCAATCCCTATCAAATTACCAGCAACATTCTTCAATGAACTGGAACAAATAATTCAAAAATTCATATCAAACACCAAAGACCCCGAATAGCCAAAGCAATCCTGAGAAAGAGGAAAAAAGTAGGGGGGATCTCACTCTCCAACTTCAAGCTCTACTACAAAGCCATAGTAATCAAGACAATTTGGTCCTGGCACAAGAACAGAGGCACAGACCAGTGGAACAGATTTGAGACTCCAGACATTAACCCAAACATATATGGTCAATTAATATTTGATAAAGGAGCCTTAGACATACAGTGATGAAATGACAGTCTCTTCAACAGATGATGCTGGCAAAACTGGACAGCTACATGTAGGAGAATGAAACTGGATCATTGTCAAACCCCATACACAAAAGTAAATTCAAAGTAGATCAAAGGCGTGAATGTAAGTCATGAAACCATAAAACTCTTAGAAAAAAACATAGGCAAAATCGTTTTCGACATAAACATGAGTGACCTCTTCTTGAACATATCATATCTCTCCAGGCAGGGAATACAACAGCAGAAATGAACAAGCGGGAGTATATTAAGCTGAATAGCTTCTGTGCAGCAAAAGACACTGTCAATAGAACAAAAAGGAACCCTACAGTATTGGAGAATATATTTGTGAATGACAGATCCAATAAAGGATTGACATCCAAAATATATAAGGAGCTCACATGCCTCAACAAACAAAAAACAAATAATCCAATTAAAAAATGGGCAGTGGAACTGAACAGACAGTTCTCCAGATAAGAAATGCAGATGGCCAACAGACACATGAAAAGATGCTCCACATCGCTAATTATCAGAGAAATGCAAATTACAGCTACAATGAGGTATCACCTCACACCAGCAAGGATGGCTGCCATCCAAAAGACAAACAACAACAAATGTTGGCGAGGCTGTGGAGAAAGGGGAACCCTCCTACACTGCTAGTGGGAATGTAAATTAGTTCAACCATTTTGGAAAGCAGTATGGAGTTTCATCAAAATGCTCATAACAGACCTACCATTTGACCCAGGAATTCCACTCCTAGGAATTTACCCTAAGAATGCAGCAATCAAGTTTGAGAAAGACAGATGCACCCCTATGTTTATCGCAGCACTATTTACAATAGCTAAGAATTGGAAGCAACCTAAATGTCCATCGGTAGATGAATGGATAAAGACGATGTGGTACATATACACAATGGAATACTAATCACGCATAAGAAGAGGGCAAATCCTACCATTTGCAGCAACATGGATGGAGCTGAAGAGTATTATGCTCAGTGAAACAAGCCAAGCGGAGAAAGAGGAATACCAAATGATTTCACTCATCTGTGGAGTATAAGAACAAAGGAAAAACTGAAGGAACATAACAGCAGCAGAGTTACAGAACCCAAAAATGGAGTACCAGGTACCAAAGGGAAAGGGACTGATTAGAATGCGTGGGTAGGGAGGGATAAGAGGGGGAAGAAGAAAGGGGGTATTAAGATTAGTAACCATGGGGCAGGAGGGAGAAAGGGGAGGGCTATACAACTCAGAGAAGACATTTAATGATGCTACAACATTTTGCTATGCTGATGGACTGTGACTGTAAAGTGGTTTATAGGGGTGACCTGGTATAAGGGAAAAGTTCAGTAAACATAGTATTCTTCATGTAAGTGTAGCTTAAAGATAAAAAAAATAAAGAAAGACAGAAAAGGGTGATTACTCCTTGATAGGATAAAACTAACTGTAAATCAATGATTAATGCATGCTTCAAATATCCTTAATTTTGATCACTTAAAGGGTGTCAGATGATCGGCTATGGTGGTACACATTTCTGATAATATTCCTTTCTCTCAAAAAAAATAAAAATAAAAAAAGCAGTTCCAGTGTGGTGACCTCCAGTGAGTTCTACACAATTGTATAAAGGGCATATCAAAGTGGGGGCAAAGTGTCTGTTAGTGTTTATACAGAGGATCAAAGCCTAATTTGACTACCCCAAAAATGAACTAAGATACCATATGAAGAAGAACTTCCAACATCACCACTCTCTGGAAGACTCATACCAGAAGATAATCATCAAAAACCTCAACAAAGATCCAGGCAATGCTGCAGTTGTAGCTGTATCCATCCCACCCATTCCTGGATTTGCCATTGGAATGAAGAAGGAGATATCTAAGCTGGCCTGTGCTTTCAGTAAAACAACAAATTTGACTGGATCTATACTGTTGGAACAGAACCAAGAATTAGGAGAAGTGCAAGTTGTAGCACTCCAAAATCTTACAATTGCAGACTATCTACTTTTAAAAGAACATATGGGATGTGATCAGTTCCCAGGAATGGGTTGTTTTAATTTGTCTGATTTCTCTCAGACTGTTCAAGTAAAGTTGGACAATATCCATCATATCACAGACAAATTTAAACAAATGCCTAGGGTGCTAATTGGTTTTCTTGGCTTTACTGGAGATGGCTGGTAATTAGAGATCTGCTTTGATTATGTAACTGTATTCCTATTATGTTAATGTGTGAGAGCAATTCAATTATTAGTTTAAAACCTATACATGCTTAAGTTACTCTACAAGAAGATATGTCAAAGAAATAATCAATCCTCCCATGTTTTCTTCCATCTGCTACCTCTATAGCTTTTCTTCTTCCTTTCTAATTACAACCCTTAAATAGAATTCATGCCTCATATCGAATTTACAGTGTATCTTAATTCCTCCAAGTGCTAAAGATACCTCAAGACAAATGCTGGGCATAGAAGCCACAGGGCATAAATCTACAAAGTAGTAAAAAGCTAACCTTTTCAAACAATATGGCTTCTCTCTCACTTACTAACTTTACATCTCCCTGTAAGGCCCGGGAAGATGACTGGTTAGCCAGAGACGGGTAAGATTCCTCAAGGGAGGAACAACCTAAGACAGGCACAGTCGCTGGGGGGCCATCATGTGAGAAATTCGGGATCAACAGTGGTGAAGCTTAGAACCTCACCCTCCCTGTTTTGAGAGAAATCTGCATCTGTGGATGTTTTAATGCCCTTGTCCAGCTTGGATTAACACATAGTCTACAGGCACACAGCAGATCATCTACATTTGCTCTCTTACAACACTAAACTATGTTTTCTACCTTTATCTTGCATCTACCTACCACTTCAGCATTTTGTTAAAAAAAAAAAAAAAAAAAAAAAAAAAAAAAATAATAATAATAATAATAATAATAATAATAATAATAAAGGAAGAAATGTGGGATCCACATATAAATCAAGTATAAAAATCAAACGAATATTCATATTTGACCTGATTGTTTATAGTTCATAATGCGTGATCAAAACCGAAAGTTTCTGTGATGACTGCCCTTGTACTGTTCACCATGTAAGAAGTTATTCACTATGTAAGAATTTGTTCACCATGTAAGAACTTGTTCATTATGCTTCAGAAGATTGGAGACTGATGAGAATTAGGCTTGTGGTGGATTAAGGATTGGGCATTGAGCATTGACTCCCCTATACAGAATTTTATTGTTGTTAATAACCATTTGATCAATAAATATGAGAGATGCCCTCCCAAAATAAAAGAAAAACTGAATCGCAAAAAAAAAAAAAAAAATACGACCATTTGGTAAACTCCCCATCAGTCTATGGTTCTATGTTAAATCCTGTTGATCTTCAAACTTGACATTTTGGTGTCTCATCTGTGTGGCCTGGAAGTGCAGTCTGCCCCTGCCATGAGAGCAAGACGCCCTACTGGTGTCTCTTTATGGTTGGCAATGCCCGCTGGTGGAGTTAAAGCTGCGGTTGCCATGTGGTGATGGTCTGGACACTCCAGAGTCTGGGTGTCTGATGTGGGCAGTCCCTTCACTTCGTGAGAGTTCAGTATTTTGGGATCCCTCTTGACTGCGGGCTTCTAAGAGATGCTGCGTCTCTGCCTCTTTTAAACTTCTCAATGTGTCTCTTGTCTTTCTTGTAGAGATGCTGTTCATTTAGTTCTCAGGTCTTTTTGAGGATAATTATTCCATATTTAGGCATAAATTTGCTGTGTGTATGGGAGGTGAGGTCAGAGTCCTCCTGCTCTGTCATCTTGAACTGTAATCCAGGAGATTATACTTTGTGCTTTACAATTTAGTGTATGATCCATGTTGAGTAAATTTTATTGCTGTTTTCTTTTTATGTAAGAAATCTAGCATTTAATGAGTTTTCAAAAATATGAGCCAATGGTCATTTCAAGTCCATATCAGAAGTCAGGAAGTTATTTCAAAAAAGATTCCTGGTTCCCCACGCAGCCACCTACAAATTTATCACTACATAAGCCAAAACTATTGGTTTTTTTTCAGAATAGGTTTGTTTATTCTAATCTTTTCTAAATGAAGTGAATACATGGCGATCAGACTGATAATATGTACTTATTGCACATATCAGTGTTTTCTTTTTTAATGTCATAAAATACTAAAACAGTGAGCAAATTTACCAGAAATTTGTTTTTTCAATTTTCTGATACTTGGACCCAAAATTTGAAGTTATTGTGAATAGCATATTATGAATATTCTTTTAAAGCCTGATTCTAAAATTAGGACTAAGGAATGGATAAGTGAGGATCATTTTTATTAAAACAATCAACATATACTTTTCTATTGCAACACTGCACCTCTATGCATTTTACTCAGTACAAACGCAAGAGATGCAAACACTGTTATTCCAGGGCCTCCCAGTTACCAGGAAAGAGTTGGAAAAATGTGTATGGGCTTAAGGTCTTGCGCTGGAATTTGCAAGTATCAGGAGAATGTAGAATTGTTTCTCTTAAGCAAAAATGTGCCTTTCACTTATATGTGTGGGCAACTGGTCTTTGCCCTCCACATAAGGACGATTTGTATCCACAAACATGGAGTTGTAAAGTGTATGATGGTGCAGGGTCTCTAGAGCCAACATATCAAAAAAAGCCATGCACTAAAGCCATAGCCACTTTGCTTTTTAATATTAAGCTAGGGATTTCAGGTTGAGAATTTGCATAAATACAAGATGGGTATTTTAGTAGTTAAAATTTGTCTCCTTTTCTTAGACATTCTAAACATGGCAAATAGCTCCTTGATTTCATAAGAACCGACAGATATGAAAATATGTATATATTGTATATATTCTGTAGATTTAGATGTGTTGTGTGCATCTTCTCCTGTGTGTTTGTGTGTTTCTAACAGGCATTTATAACCATGAAGGAAAAGAAAGATTTGGAGAAAATGCCCAAATATATATCACCTTATGCCCACAGAACAATTGAAAAATACATAAGCCTATGTCATTTTTGCAGCTTTTCTTAGAGTGACAGTGCTTGGCTACTTGTTTTCTGATATTTCTGTGGTATTTTTCAAAATTATTAAAATTTTAAGTACCATCATTACTCCTTAGGTTGTAATTATAGCTTCTTTGTTTTGTGGGAGTAATCTTTCCTAACCCCAAGGTCATAAAGTTGTTTTCCTATGTGTATCTCTTGGGGGAAGGGTGTTCCAGCTTGGGGTGAACCATAAGACAGGTAAAATGGAAATAATTCAAGGGACAGTGTGGGCTGGGAGAAACCATTTTTATGCTAATAGCCTGCTAGCCCTGTCTGTTGCCTCTGGCTGCTGCTTTCACTCTACCCCCATGGTAGAACTATTTTGTTAAATATAAATATTATTAATGTCCTCATGCTGGCTTTTCAAGTAAGAATTCTAGATTACTTTGCAATATCTTTATTAATATTGCTAAATAAATTTTGTTAGCCACTACCGAAAACATACCACAATATTTGTGTTCCACTGGTACCTTCAGGTATTATTTCCATGGGTCTGAAGAATATTCCGGAGAGGCTAAAATACTACAATAATTTTAAGATACATCCCCATTATTTAAATGGTAAAATTAGAAAATGATGTATCTCAGAACTAAGGAGGGATGTCTCTCTAAAATAATCAAATATATTTAATTTTCCTTAAATGCAACAATTCCAGTGACTTTCCCCACAGTCAATTTTATGTCCTTGTTTCTAAGGCTGTAAATCATGGGATTCAGTGATGGAGGCACCACTGTGTAAAAGACTGATAGAGAGATATCTACGTCTGAGCTCAATTCAGAGGTTGGCTTCAAGTAGGTCATGGCGCCTGTTGTAAGAAACACAGTCACAACGACCACATGAGGGAGGCAGGTGGACAGGGCTTTGGACCTGCCCTCCAGGGAGGAGATCCTGAAGACAGCAGAGAAGATGTGCACATAGGAATATATGATAGAGAGGAAACAAACCAGTGCAATAATTGCACTAAATGTCGTCACTGCCACTTCATTTATATTCATTTTGTTTTCTGAAATCAAAATAATTTGAGGGATATCACAGAAGAAATGATGGATCTTATTGGACCTAAAGGTTGTGGAAAAAGTCGCAGCAGTGTGCATGGCTCCATAGACTCCCATGGTGATGTATGATGCCACCACCATCCGCCTACATGCCCCCTTGGTCATGATGGTCTCATAGTGTAGCGGACGGCAGATGGCCACATAGCGGTCATAGGACATCACTGTGAGGATGGCTAATTCAGCAGAAGCAAAACTCAAACAAAAAAGCACCTGGGAAACACATCCAAGGAAGGATATTGTGTTCCTATTCATCAGGGAGTTGAGAACAAATTTAGGAACAGTTACAGAGATGTAGCAGAGGTCTATGAGTGACAGGTTCTTCAGGAAGAAGTACATGGTTGTGTGAAGCTGAGGATCCCAAGTAATGAGTGTGATGATGAGCCCATTTCCAAACAGGGCTGCCAGGTAAGCCACGAGGAACAGGACACCTTGGAGGATTTGCATCCTTGGGTCCTCAGAGAATCCCAGGAGGAGGAACTCAGTGATTCCTGTGTAGTTGCTCATTTCATGCAATGGCATGTTTCCAGGAGTTAACTGTTTTCTGTAATCAAAATCATAGAAATAAAGGGAAATGATACCTAATTAATTATCTTCTCTTTGGTTATTATTTCACAATATTTGTTCAAGAATTTACATAGCACATATGTGTATCTCCATATCAGTTATACACATTAAGTGTATATATATATATATATATATATATATATATATATATATATATATATATATATATAATTTTCCATTTAATGTCAAAAAGGTGGAAAACAAAAGGAATAGTGTCAAGATAAAATTGAGATGGTAAGATTGTAATTCTAGCAGGGTAATTAACTTTAGTGATTCCAAGTTGAAGGGATTCATTGATTTTCTATTGTGATGATGGGTGCACAGCTGTTTAATGAGTGGCTGGGATGGATGGGTGAGGTGACTATTTAATGTTTGTCCTGTCCAATGAGGTCATCACCATTACGGCTGTGTCAGCTTTCCAGTGGGTCACACCTAGCAGTGAGTAAGAATAAATTCTGGAAATTTCTCTCCAAACTGTTGCAGGAAACTCCAGCTCATCACTATAAAACAGATCCAAGAAAACCCAAGCAACAAGCAAAGCCAAGGTCTTCCTGGAAACTTATTTAAATATTCTCATTATATGCATATATAACAATGCATTAACATTTTTTCTTGGTTTTATTCTCTTTAAACTTGAGTTAGTGTTGAGTACATATAGTCATTAAAATAATCCAGTTGCAAAGTGACAAATGCTGTATGATTGTATGTATATGGTTTCCCTGGAATAAACGTCTATAGACAGAGACTAATGGTGATGGGAAGGGCTGGGGGGATAAAGGAACTTGGAGTCATTGTTTAATTAATACAGTTTCAGCTTTGCAAGAAGAGACAGTTCTGTAAGTGGGTGGTGGGCGGGTTGCCCAACTGTGTGAATAGAGTTACTACGACTTGATTGTACACTTAATAATGGTTAAAATGGAAAAATTATTACCTATATTTTACCACAATTAAAAGTAATTTAGCACTGATAGACCAAATTTTTCTAAGACTCAGAAAAGATTCCTGTAATATGAATGTTTGAAGAAAGGAAATATGAGTTCTTACTGTAAAATTACAGCAGAAAAATACATGCTCTATTTTAAACATTTTTCAGATTTTTGGAACATTTCTTATTTGTGCAGAAGGTATAAAATAATTCATTTCATTTCTGAATTTTAGTCAGCTAATCTTGGGAAAAAGAATTCTCTACAGGTTTATAGAAGGACTCTGAGATTCTTTTAATAAAGGAGAAAGGACAGATCAGGTAGTAGAAAAATTCTTGTTTTCAGTCTGAACCTGTCATGTAGTGGATGAATTACCTTGTGGTATTTGCTAAACTTTATATGTGACCATGTTTTACAACAGTTAAGAAAAGCTTATATGTGGAATCCCATGAGAGATTAATAAAAGGAATAGGCATATTTTTATATCACATCTAGAATTAAGTAAACATCAATGTCTGTAAGCAGCTGGTAAATAAGACAGTTAAAATAAGAATTTTTTATTAGACATTTATTATTATAATTTATTATAAGATTTGATTATAGACATTTACTTAGTATTTATTTCGCATCAGGTAAAGTTAAATGTAGTGGGTTAAAAGCAAGGCTACCAGAATTTTTCATGTGTCCCTTATTGCTGTTCCTTACTAGTTACAGACATTTGACAAGTTACTTGAACCCTCTGTGCCTAAGTCATGAATTTGATACAGGACTGTTTTAGGTACTAAATTAGCACATATTTAGAAGTCTCTGAAGCACTTTACTAACGAAATGATTTTGGCAGCAGTGATGGTCATCATCACTATGAACTGCTGAAGATGTTGAAGTTGTTATTTCTTAAAAATTTTAGTCCACACACTGAACAAGAGACTAAGGTGCCAATACTACTGTCATTTCACCACTGAGGATATTAAGACTTGGAGAGGGTGACTGTTCCCCCACCTCCGGCCCCAGTGTAAAGGGACATAACCAGTAAATGGCAGAGATGGGAGAGGATGGTTTTTCACCGACTTCTATGCCTCCCTGTTCTCTGAAGAGACACACAGCATAGGGAGATCTTGGCAGGCTGGAGGCAATAGATGTAGTTTAGAAAACAATAGAAGATAAGTTTAATTTTAGCCCAACATGAATGTTAAAGTATAGAAAACTAGAACCAGGCCATTTAATTGGTGCTAACAACTTCATCTCAGTAGATCCTGCCATTCTACCTGATGGAAAGGGTGCTTAAGTACGTGTGCAGTTGCTGCACTTAAGTATTTTGTATAAAGGGCAGTAAAAGAGAAAATTGTCTCAATTTGAGGTATGTTTACATCCTTCCATTTCTGGTTTTTAATAAGAATTAAGTATGCATCACATACTACTTGTGTTTACACTTTCAGGATATATTGTTTCCAGTTTATTTGTTTACATCACCCTGGGTCTAGATGACAGGATCCTCTACCTGTAATTTCAGATTTTTTCAATCTAGAAAAATTTTCTGAATTTGATAGGAAGAATGGCAAAACTTTAAACTCAAAATTCCAGGACTCAGCAAAAATTACATTTCTTCCTCCTCTGGCCATGGCCTTAAATACTATTGCCTATTATTGAAAACAATGTCCTTGACTTGTTTCTGACTTTTGTTCAGTGTCTCTGTCTTAATTATCTCAGATATAATACAGCAATCTCCCTCATCGTTAATTGGCTTTATAAAGTGCAAATGAAAATGGATCCATCCATGAAATGGTGTCCATGAAGAAAGTGATGGAAGCATTTCTGATAAAGCCTGAGTACATTTATAGATTTTCAAGATGCATTTGAACCTGGATTGCATGTGCATATGAATCAGCAAATATAACTCCGTCCCCTAGGGTATGTCAGCATCAAGTATTGCTGTGGCTTAGAAAACTGTACTGTGTCTGGGGTCCAGATTATGACTGTCCAATGATGCAGAATTTTAAAAGATTGTGGGGAGGCTCATTCTCAGGTTGAGCCAGTCCCAGTCTATGTGTACTCTAGGGTTAGCTATTTCTTTCCAAATCTATTTTAAAAAGAGCCTTGTAAAAAGAAATAATCACAGAGAAACTCTTTTTCCTGTATTATAATTTTGATAAATGTTTCTAATCATTGTTTAATCTTGACTGGCAAGAGCTCATGAGTCATTGTCCTTTCTGGTTTACTGTAGGGTTAATTTTTATGTAAATAAAAACATACTTATCAGAATATATTTTGAATATGTAACAAATTTAAAATGTTTACTATCTTTCTCATAAATTAGATACAAAAAATTGTCAGAATTAATTTTCAAAATGAAATTGGAAGGTGGTTTTAAGAATACATAGGGAAAGGTACCCAAAAACTACAGATTCTTGTAGGTAATGAAAGGTATTTTGATTTTTAACTTTGTGACTTTTTGTTGTATTTGGGAACTCATTGGGACAGAAAAAAATACTACTTACAGTATTTCTGTGTATTTTTTAACAAATGGCTTTATCCATACCACATTCCTATTTATACTTTCCTATTTATGCATGCATGAGTGTGCTTTAGCATGCATGCATGTGTATATGTGTGTGCCTGCTTTTACTTATGCTCACAACTATCTTTTTTTTTTGATTCTAGGATATTTCTCCTTAAACTGTCTCTGAGACCAAATAATAAAGATTTCCAATAAAACTCATGATCATCATATAGGTTTTGTATCAGGGTCTAGAAATATACATGTGAAAGGATTACACCTAACTTTTCAATTAGATCATATGTTGGAAAAATAATCCTTTCTATAGAGAAGTAGTATTTTATCGTATCCAAAAGGCTAAATAAAGGTTACTTACATTTTGACCATGCATTAATCTCTGAAAAACTTTGCTGTAAAAGAGACTGTTTCCTTATTACAGCAATTTTGCATGTGACTTGAACTCTCCAATCTTCAAACATTCTCTTCAGGAAAATTTGTTCCAATCTATTGTAACAGGAAATAGTATTAGGCTTGTATCTCAACTGGAACTGTGGGGAACTCAGTAATCCTCTCACTGAGAGATCACTTACTGGCTGCCTAAGAAAAGGCACATGGTTGCAGCTCTGAGGCTCTGGGGTCTCCCCTGAGTATTTCCAAGAACTCCCAGGAGAGGAGGAGGGGGGAGCAGACCAGGAGGGTCAGCTGCCAGTCAGGGACCTGGGGAATCAGAGCAGAGAATAAACCTGCAGGTCTGCTTCAGGGAAAAGTGTTTCTTTTGTGATGCTGTTTGGGTGGAAAAAGACCAGCTTAGCAAAGCAATTCCGCATTGAGCTAGGAAGCCTCTGAGAGAGTTAAAATCCCTAGTGCTGATCTCCCAACTTCATTTTATCAATACCTAGAAATGCAAAACCTTTTCTGTTGTCTAGAATAAGAATTTTCATAATTAAAAGTTAAATATTAAGTCTTTAAAATGTCTCTATATCTTACACAACATATATCAATTGAGCTAATTTCTACTTTCATTGTGTATGTTTCTTTGGTTTTATATTAAAAATTATATTACCTAGTTTTTTCTAAAATATTGCTTATTTTATTTGTATTCCAAACAGATATTAATGTTTTAAAATAAGTATCTAGTGATAGTTCTTCTGCAGGGATGATTAATTTGATGTAATTATTATTTACTCCTGCTGAAATAGATATGCTTATTATTACTTTATGTTATCTTCTGTTTTTTTTTTTTGTTTAAGCTGATGAAAAATAAGAGTAGTAATTGCAAATATGGAATGATCACGAAATGCCTTTAAATCTGCCTGAACCACATAAAGAACATAAAATTCAACTCCAGAGAAAATTGTCTGAGGAGGGGATGCACTGCTTAGAAATCTAGAAGTAGCTTCCCAAAGTGTGTAGAACTACTTGATGCACTTTCCAGATATGTAACATTTACAAAAAGGCTGAAATCATGAACAAAGAATTAGAAAGAACCCCTTCTCTCTATCAAAAAGGAGATTCTCTTCTGTAAGAAATTCCCACGTTGTTTGGCACCTCTGTCCACTAGAGGAAGCTCAAGGAGCTGAAAAAAGAAATCATCAGGGAAATACTTGCCAACCTCAAGTTCAAGTTCAGCCTTTCCCACAGGGCCTTTTTCTTCCTACTGTTCCATTCCCAACTCACAGGTACCAGAATTATCATAGAATCCTCCGGGCCTTGAGGTGCCCAAGTAAAGAGCCCAGTCATATTTTCAGGGCTCAGAAATCTGGAGTCCCCTTCAGATTTGACTTGGCTTTTACAGAAACTGATACCTGAACACGCACAGTTACAAGATAATAACATTTATGAGTCTCTTCCCTCTTCATACATCATGATATTTTCATGTTTAATGATAAATTCCGTGAATAACTAAGGTAATTAATAATTTGTACCTTTTGTTTCATGTTTTGCCATTTTTTAAACCTTTGTTATTTTGTGTAAGATATTTGTTGTTTACTAAAATACCCTATAATTTTGTGCAGTGAAAACAAATTTTGCAATGAAGCAAAAAGAAAATATAGTACATTACAAAACAAACCACAGATTTTTAGAAAATATTTCCAAGTATATAAAGAAGAAAGGATATGTAATTCTCATCACACAATCATAAGAAAACTTAAAACATTGACAAGTAATATGGTATAGCCCTTCCACACTTCAGTATTTATGCAGGGTAACCAGAAACACCTGGAAATAAATGTTTCCCAGTAAGTTATTTTTACTAGGCTGAAACTAGAAACAATACATATGTTCATCAACAGAAAATGGATAAATGAAGTGTGGTTATGTCCCTCATTCAAAAAGTATTTTGCAATAAATGAATAAACTGTTGATTCAGAAAATCTCATGGATGACACTTGAAATTATTATGATCAGTGACGAAGCCACAAAAACAAGCACCTACTTTATTTATACATAACTAAACAATTCAAACACACGTATAGTCTGAGAAAGATGATCAGAGATTGGGGGTTTGGGAGAAAGGGAAAGCCAAATGGAGGGATGACCACAGGGCCCAAGGAAACTATAGAGGGTGATGTTTGTGTTTATTTTGACATGAAGTAATGATTTCAAGTGTGTGTACACTTGACTGTGTACATTATCAGTTTGTGGACTGGAATTATATTCACTTTATTGTATTTCAGTCATTCTTTAATTAACCTGTTAAAATAAAACAACAAAAATCGAGTGTACTAGATATTTTTTTTCCCTTGTTTTGGTGTCATATGCAAAAAATCATCTTCCAGATCCATGTCCAGGAGTTCACTGCATAAACTTTTTTCCTAAGAGTTTAATGATTTCTGGACTAACATTGACAAGTTGACATCATTTGAGTTATTTTTACATAGTGTGTAAGACAGTAATAGTTTTATTCTCTTGCTTGTGGCTGTCCAGTGTTCCCAACCTCATTTATTCAATATCCCATGTGTATATACCAGGTATATATTTTTGGCTCTTTTGCCATATATTAATAAACTATACATGTTGGTTTACATCTGGGCTTTCTATTTCCTTCATTGATGTATGTGCTTCCTTTTAGGAAAATACTACACTGTTTTGATTACTATAGGCTTACAGTATAGTTTGAACCTGGGATCCATGCTATATCCAGGTTTGTTCTTTCTCAATATTTCTATGACAGTCTGGGGTCATTTGTTCCTTAAAAATGTAAGGATCATTTGTCCTACTTGTGTGATATATGCCACTGAAAATTTGACAGGGGTTACATTCAATCTGTAGACACTTTGTGTAATATGGACATTTTAACAATATTAATTTTTCTAATCAATGAGCATGGAGTATCATAAAAATTATTTGTGCTTTTTAAATTTCTTTTCTCAATGTATTTTAGTTTTTAATAAAGAGGTCATTTTCCTCATGGTTAAAATATTTAAAAAATTGTATTATTTTTCTTCAGTTGCAAATTATTTCATTTCAGTGACTGCACCAATTTATATTTCCACCATCAGGGTAGGATGGTTACCCTCTTTCCACATCCTTTAAGAATTTTAATATATAAGTTAAACCAGACTATTGTTCTTTAATCATGAGTCAGGTGTATTTATGAGAAAGGCTGTAGAATATTTGTATTACATCTCATGATATTCTATCTTATCTCTTGATTTGTGAATAATGTGTTATAGGTTTTTACTGTATACCAAAGTATAACAATATGAATAATTAACAAAAAAATAAAGCATACAGCTTGATAATTTTTATAAACTCACTATGGGACTGAAACAACCAAACAAATCAAGAATAATAATTACTGCCATTCCAACAGTATGGTTTTTGTCCACTTTCAGTCATTGACCTTTTAAGGTGAAACAGTTGAATGACTTCAAACTGTCAATTAGCATGGATGACTTTATGTCTGTTATTAGTGGAATCATACTATGAGGTTTGTTTTTGTCAATTTCCTTTTTATTATGATTATGATTGACTCAATATTTTTTTCTAATGTCACCGTCAGTAAATCATGATGTAACTTTTTAACTGGGTTTCTGCATTGTGTTAGTTTCTAATCTGTGCAACAGAAAGTACAGGACATGTCTTTTGGTGAATGTAGGTAGACATTTCTGCTGGAATCCCATGGATGGCTGTGTCCTGTGTAAGGTATGTCCATGGAATACCCCCAATGTCTCCACACCACAGCCACATTCCCATGAGCACCACGAGGGGGAGGAGGAGAGGGCTCCTGACCATGAGGACATGTCCCATAAGTTTGATGTCACTTTACCTCTGACTCTGCCCAGAACATAATCACATCTTCAAACAGTTGTAATGGAGGCTTTCTTGTAATGTCCAAGTGTCATGAAGAGCACAGGGAAATAGCACTGTTGACATGATGCAATTGCTGAATGTGTATTGTAAACATATTGTTGCAGTGGGACAGTGTGGTGCACAGGTGGTCTCGCCTCCTTGCCCTGCAGAGGGACATACCTGGGCAGCCTCTTGGTAAGAGGAAGAAGGTAGAAATACTAGAATAATCTAGTCTTCCATCTACCCACACACCCCTTTATTTATTATTTAATTGTGAGCCTAAGAGAGACAGGAAAACTGCATTTTTCCATTCTAAGGATAAATGATCTCTCATTCTGATAGTCTGAACAGCAAGTGCCGTGGTTTCATACCTGGGCCAGGTGGTCCAATCCGAGCTTCTGGGGACAATAAAAACAGGTTGTGGATCCACATGATATGAAATGACATAGCAGTAAGGGTGCTAAAATATAGGAAATGTAAGCAATATATTTGATAAAATATAGGATCATGCTTGTGCAGGGCCAGGTATTTTTTTTTTAAAAAGTACATAATATGTTATTACTCATATCCTCCAAAACTGATTTTACAATGAGGAAGTGTAGATTTATTTATTTATTTATTTATTTATTTATTTATTTATTTATTTATTTATTTATTATTTTATTATTTTTATTTTGGTATCATTAATCTACAATTACATAACAAACATTATGTTTACTAGGTTCCCCCCTTCTCCAAGTCCCCCCAACATACCCCTTCACAGTCACTGTCCATCTGCCTAGTAAGATGCTGTAAAATCACTACTTCTCTTCTCTGTGTTGTGCAGCCCTTCCCGTACCCCCCTCGCACTATACATGCTAACCGTAATGCCCTCTTTCTTTTTCCCCGCCCTTATCTCTCCCTTCCCACTCATCGTCCCCAGTTCCTTTCCCTTTGGTAACTATTAGTCCATTCTTGGGTTCTGTGATTCTGCTGCTGTTTTGTTCCTTCAGTTTTCCTCTGTTCTTATACTCCACATATGAGTGAAATCATTTGCTACTTTTCCTTCTCTGCTTGGCTTATTTCACTGACCATAATACCCTCTAGCTCCATGTTGTTGTGAATGTTAGGATCTGTCTTTTCCTTATAACTGTGTAAAATTCCATTGTGTATATGTACCAGATCTTCTTTATCCACTCATCTACTGATGGACATTTAGGTTGCTTCCATACCTTGGCTATTGTAAACAGTGCAGTGATAAACATAGAGGTGCATCTGTTTTTGTCAAACTGGAGTGCGGCATTCTTAGGGTGAATTCCTAGAAGTGGAATTCCTGGGTCAAATGGTATTTCTATTTTGAGTATTCTGAGGAACCTCCATAATGCTTTCCACAATGGTTGAATGAGTTTACATTCCCACCAGCAGTGTAGGAGTGTTCCCCTTTCTCCACAACCTTGCCAACATTTGTTGTTCTTTGTCTTTTCGATGATGGTGATCCTTACTGGTGTGAGGTGATATCTCATTGTGGTTTTAATTTGCATTTCTCTGATGATTAGCGATGCGGAGCATCTTTTCATGTGCCTGTTGGCCATCTAGATTTCTTCTTTAGAGAACTGTCAATTCAGATCCTCTGCCCATTTTTTAATTGGATTATTTGATTTTTTTTTTGTAGAGGTGTGTGAGCTCTTTATATATTTTGGGTGTCAATCCTTTATCAGATCTGTCATTAATGAATATGTTCTCCCATACTGTAGGATACCTTTTTGTTCTACTGATGGTATCCTTTGCTGTACAGAAGCTTATTAGCTTGATATAGACCCACTTGTTCGTTTTTGCCTTTGTTTCCCTTGCCCGGGGAGATATGTTCATGAAGAAGTCACTCATGTTTATGTCCATGAGATTTTTGCCTGTTTTTTTTCTAAGTATTTTATGGTTTCATGACTTATATTCAGGTCTTTGATCCATTTGGAGTTTACTTTTGTGTATGGGGTTAGACAGTGATCCAGTTTCATTCTCTTACATGTAGCTGTCAAGTTTTGCCAGCACCATCTGTTGAAGAGACTGTCATTTCCCCATTGTATGTCCATGACTCCTTTATCAAATATTAACTGGCCATATATGTTTGGGTTAATGTCTGGAGTCTCTATTCTATTCCACTGGTTTGTGGCTCTGTTCTTGTGCCAGTACCAAATTGTCTTGATTACTGTCTTTGTAGTAGAGCTTGAAGTTCGGGAGTGAGATCCCTCCTACTTTATTCTTCCATCTCAGGATTGCATTGGCTATTAGGGGTTTTTGATGGTTCCATATGAATTTTTGAACTATTTGTTCCAGTTCATTGAAGAATGCTGTTGGTAATTTGATAGGGATTGTATCGAATCTGTATATTGCTTTGGGAAGAATGGCCATTTTGATGATTTTAATTCTTCCTAGCCAGGAGCATGGGATAAGTTTCTATTTGTTAGTGACCTCTTTAATTTCTCTTAAGAGTGTCTTATAGTTTTCAGGGTATAGGTCTTTCACTTTCTTGGTTAGGTTTATTCCTAGGTATTTTACTCTTTTTGATGCTATTGTGAATGGGACTGTTTTCCTGATTTCTATTTCTATTAGTTCATTGTTAGTGTATTGGAAAGCTACAGATTTCTGTGTTTTAATTTTGTATCCTGCAACTTTGCTGAATGCCGATATTAGTTCTAGTAGTTTTTCAGTGGAGTCTTTAGGATTTTTTATCTACAATATCATGTCATCTGCAAATAGTGACAGTTTGACTTCTTCTTTACCAATATGCATTCCTTGTATTTCTTTGTTTTGTCTGATTGCTGTGGCTAACACCTCAAGTACCACATTGAGTAACAGTGGGGAGAGTGGGCATCCCTGTCTTGTTCCCGATCACAGAAGATTAGCTTTCAGCCTCTTGCTGTTCAGTATGATGTTAGTTGTGGTTTTATCATATATGGCCTTTATTATTTTGAGGTACTTGTCCTCTATGCCCATTTTGTTGAGAGTTTTTACCATCAATGGATGTCGAATTTTGTCAAATGCTTTTACAGCATCTTCGGAGATGATCATTTGTTTTTTGTCCTTTTTCTTGATGTGGTGGATGATGTTGATGGATTTTCAAATGTTGTACTATCCTTGCATCCCTGGGATGAATCCCACTTGGTCATGGTGTATGATCCTTTTGATGTATTTTTGAATTGAGTTTGCTAATATTTTGTTGAGTGTTTTTGCATCTATGTTCATCAGGGTTATTGGTCTGTAGTTTACTTTTTTTGGTGGGGTCTTTGCCTGGTTTTGGTATTAGGGTGATGTTGGCTTCATAGAATGAGTTTGGGAGTATTCCCTCCTCTTCTATTTTTTGTAAACTTTAAGGAGAATGGGTCTTATGTCTTCTCTGTATGTTTGATAAAATTCTGAGTTAAATCCATCTGGCCCGGGGGTTTTGTTTTGGGTAGTTATTTGATTACGGATTCAATTTTGTTGCTAGTTCTTGGTATGTTTAGATTTTCTGTTTCTTTCTGGGTCAGTCTTGGAAGGTTGTATTATTCTAAGAAGTTGTCCATTTCTCCTAGGTTTCCCAGCTTGTTAGCATGTAGGTTTTCATAGTATTCTCTAATAATTCTTTGTATTTTGTGGGTCCGTTGTGATTTTTCCATTTTCATGTCTAATTCTGTTGACGTGTGTTGACTCTATTTTTTCTCTTAATAAGTCTGGCTAGAGTTTATTTTGTTTATTTTCTTGAAGAACCATCTCTTGGTTTCATTGATTTTTGCTATTGTTTTATTCTTCTCAATTTTATTTATTTCTTCTCTGATCTTTACTATGTCCCTCCATCTGCTCTCCTTAGGCCTCTTTTGTTCTTCTTTTTCCAATTTCGATAGTTGTGACAGACTATTTATTTGGGGTTTTTTTTCCTTCTTTAAATATGCATGGATTGCTATATACTTTCCTCTTAAAACTGCTTTTACTGCGTCCCACAGAAGTTGGGGCTTTTTGTTATTGTTGTCATTTGTTTCCATATATTGCTGGATCTCCATTTTAATTTGGTCATTGATCCATTGATTATTTTGGAGCATGTTCTTAAGCCTCCATGTGTTTGTGAGCCTTTTTGCTTTTTTTGTACAATTTATTTTTAGTTTTATAACTTTGTCGTCTGAGAAGTTGGTTGGTAGGACTTCAATCTTTTGGAATTTACTGAGTTCTTTCTGTGGCATAGTATGTGGTCTATTCTGGGGAATGTTCCATGTGCACTTGAGAAGAATGTGTATCCAGTTGCTTTTGGATGTAGAGTTCTACTGATGTCTATTACATCAATCTCATCAAGCGTTTTGTTCAGTGCCTCTGTGTCCTTACTTATTTTCAGTCTGGTGGATCTGTCCTTTGGGGAGAGTGGTGTTTTAAAGTCTCCCAAAATGAATGCACTGAATTCTATTTCCTCCTTTAGTTCTGTTAGTATTTGTTTCACATATATTGGTGTTCTTGTATTGGGTGCACATATGTTTATAATGGTTATATCCTCTTGTTGGACTGAGCCCTTTATCATTATGTAATGTCCTTCTTTATCTCTTGTTACTTTCTTTATTTTGAGGTCTATTTCGTCTGATACTAGTATTGCAACATCTTCTTTTTTCTCTCTGTTGTTTGCATGAAATATCTTTCTCCAACCCTTGACTTTTAATCTGTGCATGTCTTTGGGTTTGAGGTGAGTCTCTGGTAAGCAGAATATAGATGGGTCTTGCTTTTTTATCCATTCCATTGCTCTCTGTCTTTTGATTGGTTCATTCAGTCCATTTACATTTAGGGTGATTATTGAAAGATATGTACTTATTGCCATTGCAGTCTTTAGATTTGTGGTTTCCAATGATTCAAGGTTAGTTCGTTTCCTACCTTACTGTCTGACCTCACTCGCTTATTGAGCTGTTATAAACACTGTCTGATGATTATTTCTTTCCCTTCTTTTTCCTCCTCCTCCATTCTTCATATGTTGGGTGTTTTGTTCTGTGCTCTTTTTAGGAGTGATCCCGTCTAGAGCAGTCCCTCTAAGATACCCTGTAGAGGTGGTTTGTGGGAGGCAAATTCCCTCAACTTTTGCTTGTCTGGGAATTGTTTAATCCCTCCTTAATATTTAAATGATAATCGTGCTGGGTACAGTATACTTGTTTCAAGGCCCTTCTGTTTCATTGCATTAAATATATCATGCCATTCTCTTCTGGCCTGTAAGGTTTCTGTTGAGAAGTCTGATGATAGCCTGATGGGTTTTCCTTTGTAGGTGACCTTTTTACTCTCTCTTGCTGCCTTTAATACTCTCTCCTTTTCCTTGTTCTTTGCCATTTTAATTATTATGTGTCTTGGTTTTGACCTCTTTGGATCCCATCTCTCAGGTGTTCTGAGTGCCTCTGTAGTCTGAGCAACTATTTCCTCCCCCAGTTTGGAGAAGTTCTCAGCAATTATTTCTTCAAAGACACTTTCAATCCCTTTTTCTCTCTCTTCTTCCTCTGGTACCCCTGTAATGCAGATATTGTTCCTTTTGGATTGGTCACACAGTTCTCTTAATATTGTTTCATTCCTAGAGATCCTCTTATGTCTCTCTGTATCAGCTTCTAGGTGCTCCTGTTCTCTGGTTTCTATTCCATCAATGGCCTCTTGCATCTTATCCATTCTGCTTATAAATCCTTCCAGAGTTTGTTTCACTTCTGTAATTTCTCTCCAGACATCTGTGATCTCCCTCAGGATGTCTGTATTCTCCCCGGGGTTTTCATCCCTTAGCTCTTGCATATTTCTCTGCAGCTCTGTCAGCATGTTTATGATTTTTATTTTGAATTCTTTTTCAGGGAGACTGGTTTCATCTGCTTCTGCAGATCCTTTCTCACGTGTAACTATTTTGGTCTGGAAAAGAATTTTTTGCATTTTCATGGTGATTCCAGTGGCTGTAGGCAGGTTGCGGGTGTGTCATCTGGGAGAAGAAAGTCCTTTCCTGCTTCCTGGATGCCTTGCCCTTCTCTGCTGCCTGTGATGGTTACCTGCACTCCTGGAGAAGCCACCAGGTTAATATCCTAAGCTGCTGTGGACGGAGCGTCCATCAGAGCAGCGCGGAGCCCTGCAGGGAGTGGCAGGCATGCCAGGTGCACTCCTCTGTGCTAGCAGCGACCCTGCCGGGCAGCAGTGTAACAGACGCGGCCTTTGAGTCTGGCCCGGGAGTCTTTGCATTTGGCTGGGATTCCGGTCAGCTCCTGAGAGCGTGCCTACTCCCTCTGGCTCCACTGCCAGTGCGCGTGGGGCTTTCCTGCACAGGCTTCTACTGGACTCTGGCTTCACTGCTTCCGGTGTGCCTGAGCCACACCCGGGCTGTTTGGTGGCGCCTCTGCGGGCTAGCCCTATGGCGCACAGATCTGATCTCAGTTCCTTCTAGTGCTTCTGCCCCCGGTGCATGCTCCCACTCTCCTGCTACTGGGCCCATGTGTCAGGGTCCGCACCAGTTGAAGGAATGATTGGCAGGCTGCCTAGTCCTGTGAGGGGCTTCAGAGGTCATCTGCCTCCATTTAGGGTGCCTAAGTTTCTCCGGTATCCCCTGCTGCTGGGACAACTTCATCAAGCTATGGGGTCCCTGTCTCTTAAAGACTTGCAGATAGCACTCGCTTTTCTTTTATCTCAAGGGGCGCCAGTTGCAGTGACTTGCCCTTAGGTTTTGCCTTTCTGTTTCTCTAATATTCAGCAACCCATGCACCTTATGTCTGTGTTCCAGGTGCAGATTTCTAGAGCTGGTTGTTTAACAGTCCTGGGCTTTCACTCCTTCCGCATTCTGACTCTTTTATTCCCACCGGGTTATGGGGTGGGGGAGCGTTCGCATCCCCCCTGGCCCCGGCTTGTATCTTACCCCCTTCATGTGATGCTGAGTTCTCGCAGATGTAGATGTATCCTGGCTGTTGTGCTGCATTCACTCGTGTCTCTTTTAGAAATAGTTGTATTTATTGTATTTTCATAAATACATATGTTTTGGGGAGGAGATTTCCTCTGAACTACTCATGCTGCCATCTTCCCATGATTATAGAATTAACAATTTGAATGTCATTAACTGCCTTGATGAGAGTTGCATGGTGCAGTATTGGGGATATTGACTGGTCATAGTGGATTTAAGAGAAAATAGTAGGGGAGTATTGGAGACAGAACAATAATGTGTGTGGGGTGACATAAATATTGGTACTACCAGATTCTCTGGTTCTGAAGAGAGTTTTAGCAGTTCCTGCACCTTTTGTCAGGTACTGTATTAAAAAATCTGTTACCTTCACTAATAGTATGTTAGCCTCTTCATCTCTATGAAATATGAGTTTTTCTGACCCAGGGCAGGTGAATACAGGCTCTAGTCCCTCAGTGATATGCCTCCTTACTGAAGGGCTGAATTGCAGATGGGTCTCCCTTCATAATGTCTCCATCTGTCCTGTGATATTTTATTTGATCATTTATCCTGCATTTTATAGAAGGTGTCTGGTCAGGCCTCATTTTTCCCTAAGAGTGATTTGCTCTGTTTGTAGGAGTAGATTTGGTGTATGTGTGTGTAGCAGGAGGCTGAGTTCTGGGTGTTTATATCCTGCAAATTTGGAACACCTCAAGGAATGAATATTTTAAACAGTAATATTTCCATGGTTAAGGAAAAAAAATTCTAAAATGAGTAATGAATGCAACAGTATATGTATTAAAGTTCAATTTAATAAGAGGCTGTCTTCTTTGGGTGTTTGCATATTATTTTAATGACACTTGGTAAATCTCTAGGAAGTATTTTCTGTAAATGTTGATGCTCTGGAAAGGATAATGTAGGGTTGCTAAATCTTCTTGTCTGTTCACCAATGTGTAACTTGCATGTTGAGACATCATTTTTCCTGGTGATGCAAATATTTTTAAATGATACTTATAAAGGAAGTAGAACTAAAGAATACATATTTCATAAATGGATACATGAGGTCAAAATATTTTTTATTAAAACAAGCAATGTGCTGTTTAAATTACAATGCTGTAAAACAAGGCAACTTAGATACTTTTATCCAGTTCAGTCAAGACTAAAAAAGGAGATGAAATACCATTTTTCCAAGGCTAATAACAAAATATTTGGGAAATATATTTTCATGAACTTTATGTGTTGAACTAGAATTTACAAATATCAGGAGAATATACAAATTTTTTTCTTCATCAATATGATGCAGAGGGGCGGAGCCAGGATGGCGGCGTGAGTAGAGCAGTGGAATTCTCCTCCCCAAAACACATAGAGCTATGAAAATATAACAAAGAAAAATCTTCCTAAAATAGAGACCACAGGACACAGGACAACATCCAGACCACATCCACACCTGCAAGAACCCAGTGCCTTGCGAAGGGGGTAAGATAGAAGCCCTGGCCCGGTGGGACCCGAGCTCCCCTCCCCCCGGGTCCCGGCAGGTGGAAAGAAAGCAGAGCGATTTTTTATTTTTTTTGGCGAGTGCTTTTTGGAAGCCTTAAAGGGACAGGCCCCTGTTGCTAGGGAGGCAGGGTGGCGGGACCGGTGAGCAGGTGCCTGGGACCAGCACCTGAGGACAAAGAATATCCCGCGTTTCTCCCTGCGGGACCGGAGGGCGGGTGCCTAAGACCGGCGCCTGAGGACGGAGGAAATAGCGCGTTTTCCCCCTTTTTTTTTCTCTTTTTGGCGAGCGCTTTTTGGAAGCCTTAAAGGGACAGGGACCACGGTGCTAGAGAGGCAGAGTGGTGGGACTGGTGAGCGGGTGCCTGGGACCGGCACCTGAGGACAAAGAATATCTCACGTTTTTCCCTGAGGGACCGGTGGGCGGGTGCCTGAGACCCGCACTTGAGGACCAAGGAAATCACGTGTTTTTCCCCTTTTTTTCTTCTCTTTTCTGCGAGTGCTTTTTGGAAGCCTAAAAGGGACAGGGACCCTGGTGCTAGGGAGGCAGGGTGGCGGGACTGGTGAGCAGGTGCCTGGGACCGGCACCTGAGGACAAAGAATATCCCGCGTTTTTCCCTGTGGGACCGGTGGGTGGGTGTCTGAGACTGGCACCTGAGGACGGAGGAAATCGCGCGTTTTTCCCCTTTTTTTCTCTCTTTTTGGCGAGTGCTTTTTGGAAGCCTTAAAGGGACAGGGAACCTGGTGCTAGGGAGGCAGGGCAGCAGGACCAGTGAGCGGGTGCCTGGGACAGGCACCTGAGGACAAAGAATATCGAGCGCTCCTTCCTGTGGGGCGGGTCGTGGGTGCTTTTTGGAAGCCTTAAAGGGACAGGGAACCTGGTGCTAGGGAGGCAGGGCAGCAGGACCAGTGAGCGGGTGCCTGGGACAGGCACCTGAGGACAAAAAAAAAAAAAAATCGCATGTTTTTTCCTTTTTTTTTCTTTCTGTTCCCTCTCTCATTGTTGCTGTTGTTGTTTTGGTTTGGAGAGTGCTTTTTGGAAGTCTTAAAGGGGCAGGACAGGTCACTTAGACCAGAGGCAGGGAATCTGGGGATCTCTGGGCACTCTATCCCCCTGGGCAGCAGGGAGCACAGAGGCCCCTTACGGAGATAAATAGCCTCCCGGCCGCTCCCCCTCCAACGGGGCCCCACCATTTTGGAGGAACAGCCTCAGCCAGGCCAAGCCCACAGCAACAGCGGAGATAAACCCCAAAGTAACTGGGTAGGAAGCAGAAGCCCTGTCTGCGCACAGCTGCCCAGCACATGCCACTAGAGGTCGCTATTCTCCCAGGAAAAGGCTACAAACCAACAAGAAGGGAAGCTCTTCCAGTGGTCACTCGTACGAGCTCAGCAAACTGTCTCTATCACCATGAAAAGGCAAAACTACAGGCAGACAAAGATCACAGAGAGAACACCTGAGAAGGAGACAGACCTAACTAGTCCTCCTGAAAAAGAATTCAAAATAAAAATCATGAACATGCTGACAGAGATGCAGAGAAAAATGCAAGAGCAATGGGATGAGATGCAGAGAAAAACGCAAGAGCAGTGGGATGAGATGCAGAGAAAAATGCAAGAGCAGTGGGATGAAGTCCGGGAGGAGATCACAGATGTCAGGAAAGAGATCACAGAAGTGAAACAATCCCTGGAAGGATTTATAAGCAGAATGGATAAGATGCAAGAGGCCATTGAAGGCATAGAAGCCAGAGAACACGAACGTATAGAAGCTGACATAGAGAGAGATAAAAGGATCTCCAGGAGTGAAACAACACTAAGAGAAATATGTGACCAATACAAAAGGAATAATATTCGTATTATAGGGGTACCAGAAGAAGAAGAAAGAGGAAAAGGGATAGAAAGTATCTTTGAAGAAATAATTGCTGAAAACGTCCCCAAACTGGGGGAGGAAATAATCAAACAGACCATGGAATTACACAGAACCCCCAACAGAAAGGATCCAAGGAGGACAACACCAATACACATAGTAATTAAAATGGCAAGGATCAAGGAAAAGGAAAGAGTTTTAAAGGCAGCTAGAGAGAAAAAAGGTCACCTATAAAGGAAAACCAATCAGGCTAACATCAGACTTCTCAACAGAAACCCTACAGGCCAGAAGAGAATGGCATGATATACTTAATGCAATGAAACAGAAGGGCCTTGAACCAAGGATACTGTATCCAGCACGACTATCATTTAAATATGATGGTGGGATTAAACAATTCCCAGACAAGCAAAAGCTGAGGGAATTTACTTCCCACAAACCACCTCTACAGGGCATCCTACAGGGACTGCTCTAGATGGGAGCACCCCTAAAAAGAGCATAGAACAAAACACACAACATATGAAGAATGGAGGAGGAGGAATAAGAAGGGTGAGAAGAAAAGAATCTCCAGACAGTGTATATAACAGCTCAATAAGCGAGCTAAGTTAGGCAGTAAGATACTAAAGAAGCTAACCTTGAACTTTTCGTAACCACGAATCTAAAGCCTGCAATGGCAATAAGTACATATCTCTCAATAGTCACCCTAAATGTAAATGGACTTAATGCACCAATCAAAAGACATAGAGTAATAGAATGGATAAAAAAGCAAGAGCTATCTATATGCTGCTTACAAGAAACTCACCTTAAACCCAAAGATAAGCATAGACTAAAAGTCAAAGGATGGAAAAACATATTTCAGGCAAACAACAGTGAGAAGAAAGCAGGGGTTGCAGTACTAATATCAGACAAAATAGACTTCAAAACAAAGAAAGTAACAAGAGATAAAGAAGGCCACTACATAATGATAAAGGGCTCAGTCCAACAAGAGGATATAACCATTCTAAATATATATGCACCCAATACAGGAGCACCAGCATATGTGAAGCAAATACTAACAGAACTAAAGAGGGAAATAGACTGCAATGCATTCATTGTAAGAGACTTCAACACACCACTCACCCCAAAGGATACATCCACCGGGCAGAAAATAAGTAAGGACATGGAGGCACTGAACAACACACTAGAACAGATGGACCTAATAGACATCTATAGAACTCTACATCCAAAAGCAACAGGATATACATTCTTCTCAAGTGCACATGGAATATTCTCCAGAATAGACAACATACTAGCTCACAAAAAGAGCCTCAGTAAATTCCAAAATATTGAAATTCTACCAACCAGTTTTTCAGACCACAAAGGTATGAAAGTAGAAATAAATTCTACAAAGAAAACAAAAAGGCTCACAAACACATGAAGGCTTAACAACATGCTACTAAATAATCAATGGATCAATGAACAAATCAAAATAGAGATCAAGGAATATATAGAACCAAATGACAACAACAACACTAAGCCCCAACATCTGTGGGATGCAGCGAAAACAGTCTGAAGAGGAAAGTATATAGCAATCCAGGCACACTTGAAGAAGGAAGAACAATCCCAAATGAATAGTCTAACATCACAATTATTAAAACTGGAAAAAGAAGAAAAAATGAGGCCTAAAGTCAGCAGAAGGAGGGACATAATAAAGATCAGAGAAGAAATAAACCAATTGAGAAGAATAAAACAATAGCAAAAATCAACGAAACCAAGAGCTGGTTCTTTGAGAAAATAAACAAAATAGATAAGCCTCTAGCCCAACTTATTAAGAGAAAAAGAGAGTCAACACAAATCAACATAATCAGAAGTGAAATGGAAAAATCAGGACAGACTCCACAGAAATACAAAGAATTATTAAAGACTACTATGAAAACCTAAATGCCAACAAGCTGGAAAACCTAGAAGAAATGGACAACTTCCTAGAAAAATACAACCTCCCAAGACTGACCAAGGAAGAAACACAAAAGTTAAATAAACCAATTACAAGCAAGGAAATTGAAACAGTAATCAAAAAACTACCCAAGAACAAAACCCCGGGGCCGGACGGATTTACCTCGGAATTTTATCAGATACACAGAGAAGACATAATACCCATTCTCCTTAAAGTGTTCCACAAAATAGAAGAGGAGGGAATACTTCCAAACTCATTCTATGAGGCCAACATCACCCTAATACAAAAACCAGGCAAAGACCCCACCAAAAAAGAAAATTACAGACCAATATCCCTGATGAATGTAGATGCAAAAATACTCAATAAAATATTAGCAAACAGAATTCAACGGTATATCAAAAGGATCGTACACCATGACCAAGTGGGTTTCATCCCAGGGATACAAGGATGGTACAACATTCGAAATTCCATCAACATCATCCACCACATCAACAAAAAGAAAGACAAAAACCACATGATCATCTCCATAGATGCTGAAAAAGCATTTGACAAAATTCAGCACCCATTCATGATAAAAACTGTCAGCAAAATGGGAATAGAGGGCAAGTACCTCAACATAATAAAGGCCATATATGATAAACCCACAGCCAGCATTATACTGAACAGCGAGAAGCTGAAAGTATTTCCTCTGAGATCGAGAACCAGACAGGGATGCCCACTCTCCCCACTGTTATTTAACATAGTACTGGAGGTCCAGCCAAGGCAATCAGACAAAAGAAACAAATACAAGGAATTCAGATTGATAAAGAAGAAGTTAAACTATTACTATTTGCAGATGACATGATTTTGTACATAAAAAACCCTAAAGACTCCACTCCAATAGTAGTAGAACTGATATCAGAAAACAGCAAAGTTGCAGGATACAAAATTAATACACAGAAATCTGTAGCTTTCCTATACACTAACAATGAACCAATAGAAAGAGAAATCAGGAAAACAATTCCATTCACCATTGCATCCAAAAGAATAAAATACCTACAAATAAACCTAACCAAAGAAGTGAAAGACCTGTACTCTGAAAACTGCAAGTCACTTTTAAGAGAAATTAAAGGGGACACTAACAAATGGAAACATCCCATGCTCTTGGCTAGGAAGAATTAATATCGTCAAAATGGCCAATCTGCCCAAAGCAATATACAGATTTGATGCAATCCCTAACAAATTACAAGCAATATTATTCAATGAACTGGAACAAATAATTCAAAAAGTAATATGGAAACACCAAAGACCCTGAATAGCCAAAGCAATCCTGAGAAAGAAGAATAAAGTAGGGGGGATCTCACTCCCCAACTTCAAGTTCTACTACAAAGCCATAGTAATCAAGACAATTTGGTACTGGCACAGGAATAGAGCCACAGACCAGTGGAACAGATTAGAGACCCCAGACATTAACCCAAACATATATGGTCAATTAATATTTGATAAAGGAGCCATGGACATACAATGGTGAAATGACAGTTTCTTCAACACATGGTGCTGGCAAAACTGGACAGCTACATGTAGGAGAATGAAACTGGACCATTTCTAACCCCATATACAAAAGTAAACTCAAAATGTATCAAAGACCTGAATATAAGTCATGAAAACTTTAAACTCTTGGAAAAAAAACATAGGCGAAAACCTCTTAGACATGAGGATGAGTGATCTCCTCTTGAACATATCTGCCTGGGCAAGGAAAACAACAGCAAAATGAACAAGTGGGACTGTATCAAGCTGAAAAGCTTCTGTACGGCAAAACACACCATCAATAGAA
The DNA here is from genome assembly GCF_040802235.1 of Manis javanica. Lineage (NCBI taxonomy): Eukaryota > Metazoa > Chordata > Mammalia > Pholidota > Manidae > Manis > Manis javanica. The sequence continues at coordinate 67,042,994 of NC_133169.1, read as the reverse complement.
CAAAAAGGAACCCTACAGTATGGGAGAATATATTTGAAAATGACAGATCCGATAAAGGCTTGACGTCCAGAATATATAAAGAGCTCACATGCCTCAACAAACAGAAAACAAATAACCCAATTAAAAAATGGGCAGAGGAACTGAACAGTTCTCCAAAAAAGAAAATACAGATGGCCAACAGAAACATGAAAAGATGCTCCACATCGCTAATTATCAGTGAAATGCAAATTAAAACTACAATGAGGTATCACCTCACACCAGTAAGGATAGCTGCCATCCAAAAGACAAACAACAACAAATGTTGGCGAGGCTGTGGAGAAAGGGGAACCCTCCTACAGTGCTGGTGGGAATGTAAATTAGTTCAACCACTGTGGAAAGCAGTATGGAGGTTCCACAAAATGCTCAAAACAGACTTACCATTTGACCCAGGAATTCCACTCCTAGGAATTTACCCTAAGAATGCAGCAATCAAGTTAGAAAGACAGATGCACCCCTATGTTTATCGCAGCACTATTTACAACAGCGAAGAATTGGAAGCAACCTAAATGTCCTTCGATAGATGAATGGATAAAGAAGATGTGGTACATATACACAATGAAATACTACTCAGCCATAAGAAGAGGGCAAATCCTACCATTTGCAGCTACATGAATGGAGCTGGAGGGTATTATGCTCAGTGAAATAAGCCTCTGAGAAAGAGAAATACCAAATGATTTCACTCATCTGTGGAGTATAAGAACAAAGGAAAAACTGAAGGAATGAAACAGCAGTGGAATCACAGAACTCAAGAATGGACTAACAGGTGCCAAAGGGAAAGGGACTTGGGAGGATGGGTGGGAAGGGAGGAATAAGTGGGGGGAAGAAGAAGGGGGGTATTAAGATTAGCATGTATAATGGGGGAGTGGGAGAAAGGGGAGGGCTGTACAACACAGAGAATACAAGTAGTGATTCTACAACATTTTGCTATGCTGATGGACAGTGACTGTAAAGGGGTTTATAGGGGAGACCTGGTATAGGGGAGAGTCTAGTAAACATAATATTCTTCATATAAGTGTAGATTAATGATAACAAAAATATAACAATAAAAAAGAAAGAAGAAAAGGGGGATTACTCCCTGAAAGGATAAAACTAACTATAAATCAACGATTCATGCATGCTTTAAACATCCTTAATTTTGATCACCTAAATGGTGTCAGATGATTGGCTATGGAGGTATATTTTTCTCATAATATTCCTTTCTCTTAAAAAAAAAAAGCAGTTCCTGTGTGGTGACCTCCAATGAGTTCTACACAATGGTATAAATGTCATATCAAAGTGTGGGCAAAAGGTATGTTTGTGTTTATAGAGAGGAACAAAGCCTAATTTGGCTCTGCATAAAATGAACTAAGATACAGATATGAAGAAGAACTTACAACAACAGCACTCTCTGGAAGACTCATACCAGAACATGATCATCAAAAATCCTCAACAAAGATCCAGGCGCTGCTACAGCTCTAGCTGCATTCATCCCACTGGTTCCTGGACTTGCGATGGGAATGAAAATGGAGATATCTAAGCTGGCCTGTGCATACAGTAAAACAACAAATTTGCCTGGATCTATACTGTTGGAATTCAACCAAGAATTAGGAGAAGTGCAAGTTGTAGCGCTCCAAAATCTTACAATTGCAGACTATCTACTGTTAAAAGAACATATGGGATGTGAACGGTTCCCAGGAATGGGTTGTTTTAATTTGTCTGATTTCTCTCAGACTGTTCAGGTACAGTTGGACAATATCCATTATATCATAGATACATTTTCACAAATGCCCAGGATGCCTAACTAGTTTTCTTGGTTTCACTAGAGATGACTGGTAATTTTAGATCTGCTTTGGTTATGTAACTGTATTCCTATTATGTTAATGTATGTGTGCAATTTAATTAGTAGCTTAAAACCTATACATGCTTAAATTACTCTACAAGAAGACATGTCAAAGAAATAATCAATCCTCCCATATTTTCTTCCATCTGCTACCTCTATAGCTTTTCTTCTTCCTTCCTAATTACAACGCTTAAATAGAATTCATGCCTCATATCGAATTTACTGAGTATCATAATTCCTCCAAGTGGTAAAGTTACCTCAAGACAAATGCTGGGCATAGAATCCACAGGGTATAAATCTGCAAAAAGTAAAAAGCTAACATTCTCAAACAATATGGACTCTCTCTCACTTACCAACTTTACATTTCCCTGTATGGCCCCGGAAGATGACTGGTTAGCCAGAGATGGGTAAGATTCCTCAAGGGAGGAACAACATAAGACAGGCACAGTCGCAGGGGGTCCATCAGGTGAGAAATTGGAGATCAACAGAGGTGAGACTTAGAACCTCATCCCCCATGTTTTGAGAGAAATCTGCATCCGTGGATGTTTTATTGCCCTTGTCTAGCTTGGATTAACACATAGTCTACAGGCACACACCTGATCATCTACATTTACTCTCTTACAACACTAAACTATGTTCTCTACCTTTATCTTGCATCTACCTACCACCTCAGCATTTTATGAAAAAGAATAATAATAATAATAATAATAATAAAGGTAGAAATGTGGTATCCACATATAAATCAAGTATAAAAATCAAACGAATGTTCATATTTGACCTGATTGTTTATAGTTCATAATGCATGATCAAAACCAAAAGTTCCTGTGATGACTGCCCTTGTACTGTTCACTATGTAAGAACCTATTCACTATGTAAGAATTTGTTCACCATGTAAGAACTTGTTCGTTATACTTCAGAAGATTGGAGACTGATGAAAATTAGGCTTGGGGTGGATTAATGACTGTGCATTGAGCATTGACTCCCCTATACAGAATTTTATTGTTGTTGATCAATAAATAAATATGAGAGATTCCCTGTCAAAAAAAAGTAAAAAACAAATGAAGCTTGTTTGTATTAAGAAAAAAAGCAAATCAAATGTTAGAACATAGTTAATATGATAATCTTTATGTATTTTACCCTATGTTTGTTTAGTGACTTTGGCAAGTTTTTTCATATAAATCTTATTGCTTCTGCCTATGAAGTAAGTTAAAAAATGGTATTATTCCTGTTAGATGTGGGTGAAGATAGAACAATAAATTAGAAGATGTGTACTTGAATCTGTATCTTGTTACTACAAGTTGTATGTTCAGATTGAAACTGGAGAAATTACAAATATCTTCTTTACAGCAGTAACATGTGAATGTGTATGGACAAAACTGCTCAGTAAACTACTTAATTTCTACACAGTTATTACTTTATAAATAAATATTTCAAAATAAAAAAGACATACCCATTTCATTCATATTATAATTTTGAGAAATGCTGCTTCTTATAATTACCTAATATGATGTGTGAGAACTTGAGATATTTCATTTCCTAGCTTATAGAATGATATGTGGATATAATTTATGTGTAAATAAGAAACTTCTAATCAGGATGTATTTTGAATATATAACATTAATTTAAAAAGTACAAAACATTCTCACAAATGGAGTGCATGTGTCAGAAATTATTTTATTCATCTGTAGGATAGGCTTAAAGAATGTAGAGGCTATAGGGCCCCATATATAATGTATATATTTTGATTTTAACTTTACTGTCAAAGTTTTAGTTATGTTTAGGAGCACATTTGGTCAGGAAAACCCTTGCTAACTGTGTTTCTGTGAAGTGATTATATTTACAAAATGATTTCATTTATACCACATTCCTAATTCTGTTTTCTGTATTTATGTGTATATGTGTCTGTCTGATTTTCCCTGATGCTCATAACTGTCTGGGGTTTTTTTCTTTCAATTGTATTTGAGACAAAAATTGAAATGTGTAATAATACTCAAGTTCACTTGAGAATAAATGCAACTTTTGAATTAGGGACTACATATGTACAATAGAAAGGGTCACAGTACTTTCATTGGATAATATGTTAGAAAAATAATGTTTTTAATACAGACAAGAAAAATTTCATCCACCCTCAAATATCAAATAGTTGTTACTTACATTGTGTGTTTATGTCTGAAAATCCAGGCTGTAAAATAAACTATTACCTCACTACAGGAATTACACATGTGTTTTAAGCTCTTCAGTCTTTGTAGATTCTCTTCATCCAGGGAGATTTGTTCTCATCTAATGTAATGGAAATTAGTGGCAGGCTGTATCCCAGCAGGAACTGGGAGAACTGTTATCCTCTCAATGAGAGAAGAACCTCCTCAAGGTATTCTAAGGAAAAGGTGAATTGTTCCCTCCATGATGTGGTGGTGTGTCCCCTATGTCCTTTCAAGAACACCCGGGGGAGGAAGAGTTGGGACAGGGGAGACCAAAGGGAGGTGGTTATAGCCTGAGGACATGGGGAGCTACAACTGAGAATAAACGCAGAGGCCTATGGAGGGGAAAGTGTTCCTGTTGTGATACTGGTTGGGGAGAACGTGACGGGCTCAACAGAGCAACTGAATATTAAGCTAAGAAATCTCAAAAATCCCTGATGCTGGGCCACCAAATTGATCATTTGAGTATATAAACATACAAACATTGCTTATAAGTAATCTAAAATATTTGTTAGCTAGAACAATAATTTGTATAAGTGAAAGTTAAATAGACCTTTAAGGTATATAATTATTGTTAATAAAATATTAATTATATGTACACATAATTATATGTCTACTTTCAAAGACATATACATAAAATGGATATTCATACTATGTGGAATATACTAAAAATCCATTTAAGCCCATTTCTGACATCATAGTTCATGCTTCCTTGGTTTTAAATTAAAAAAAAATATTGCCTGTGGGTTCTTTACAAATTATTCACTTTAGTTATATTTCATTTACAGTTATTAGTATTTTACAGTACAATCTAGTGGTTAGTTACAACAACTGCTTTTGAAAATTTAGCAAGATAACATGTTTTCTTCTGGGATAATTAATTTCATGCACTAATAATATTTCTGTCAGCTGAAATAGATGTAAATATTCTTAGATAACCTGTGATACTTTTCTTTAAAATTAGAAAAATAAAAATAATAATTGCAAGTGTGCAATGTGTGGAAACTCCTTAAAATAATCCCTGAATCTCATAAATAGGATATAAAGCAACTCTAGAGAAAAATTGTTGGAGCAGGAAACATCCTGTTTAGAACCCAGAATTAACTTACCAAAGTGGGTGGAAGTTTGAGCTTCATACAGCAGAAATGTAACATCTATAAGAAGGCTCAAGTCCTGGAGAAAGGACTGGAATGAAGCACTTCTTTCTCTCAGAAGGAATTATTTTCTATGGGAAAAGAGCTCAGGAAAGTTGGAGGGCAGTTTTGTAAACTGAGAGAAAGCTCAAGGAGCTTAGAAAAGAAAATGACCACATCCAGCAAATACTACTTAACATTGGGTTGAAGTTCCAGGCTTTACCAAGTGACCCTTTTATCGTCTGCTCCACGCACAGGTCACAGAGTCACAGAATTAGTATGGGATCATGTGGGTCATCATACACCCAAGGAAGGAGCAGAGCCACACTCTCGGGGGGCAGGCATCTGGGGTAACCGAGATTTGACTGGGCTTTCTCAGCAATTAAGCCCTGACACCCACAGTCACAGGGCAAATTCTACCTCAGTAACTGGGAGGTTTTCCTACATTTTATATGTAGAAAAGTATTCTTCATAACAATATACACAATAAGGATGGATTTGCTTATTTCTACCTAGTGTTTGTTATTCTAAAATTATTTTATATATTTTATTGCATTGATGAGGAAATCCTGAGCACAAGTAGATTATACCATCAGGTACCTGTTGGAAATTTTTGGAGTGGCTGGGGCACTGGGTAAGTGACTATCCGGGATGCCAGGCTCATGGGCTTGCTCCCAGGACCCCATACCACAGCCACATCCCGTGAGCACCATAGGGGAAGTAGGAGGGGGCCCCTGACCTCGACGACATGTCCCTTAAGGTTCATGTCACTTCCCCTCAGACATTGTGCAGAGCTCAATTACATATTCACAACTAGTTGCAATGGAGGGTTTTGAGAAACAAAGCATCATGAAGAGCACAGGGAATCACAGCAGTGTTGGCACATGAGGCAGATCAGAACATGCAGTGTCAGCAGCATGTGGAGCAGGGAGTGAGCACAGCACACAGTGGCCTGCAGCCTCATCATCATGTGCAGGAGCCTCCTTGGGCACCGGGCTGTCATCAGGAGGAAGCAAGCAAAGTTACAGGAGGAAGGAGCCTTCCCTCCACCCTCCCAGCCCTGCCGTTTCTAATTACACATGAGCCTGCAGGGGGAGAAAAACTTCATTTTTATATGATGAAGATAAAATGGAATTTCTCAGTCTAATGGTCTATACAGCAAGAAGCAGGGGTTCATATCTGGGCCCCTCTGTGCACACTGAGATTCTGGGAACAAATGGACATGCTTCACTGGGCAGGAAATGATACAGATGAAGGTCACCACAAATATAGGAAATAAAGAGGGAAATTTTATCTTTTAAAATGTAGAATCATTCCGGTTTGTGGAAGCCCAGATTGTTCTAATTTCATTGGACTGTATTGATAAAGAACACTGCTAATGCAATAGTTTCTGAAGTTATTGCACCACATAAAAATATTATTAATACCCTCACATGATGGCATTTCAACTGGGAAGTATAGATTTCCTTGTAATCTTTTTATTAATATTGCTGCATAGACTTTGAAGCCAATGCAGAAAACATACCACAATAATCATGTTCCACTGATGCGCCTGTGTTTTCTCCATGTGTCTGAAGAACATTCTGCAATGTTAGCTTTATCCCTGCCCCAATGTGACTAAAATAATATGCTAATTTTAAGATACTTCCCCACCAAATAAATTGTAAAATTTTAAAACAATATAACTTGGACCTAAAGAGAAACTTCGTTGTAAACTACCTGAATATATTTAATTTTATTTAAATGCTACAATTCTAAGGATTTTCCCCAGAGTCAATTTTATGTCCTTGTTTCTAAGGCTGTAAATGAAGGGATTCAGTGATGGAGGCACCACTGTGTAAAACACAGACAGAGTGCTATCCAGGTGTGACCTCAACTCAGAGGCTGGCTTCAGGTAGGCAAAGGCAGCTGTTGAAAGAAACAGAGTCACACCAACCAGATGAGGGAGGCAGGTGGAGAGGGCTTTGGACCTGCCCTCCAGGGAGGAGATCCTTGAGACAGCAGAGAAGATGTGCACATACGAATATAAAATAGAGAGGAAACAAGCTAGTGAGATACTTGCAACAAATGCTGTCACTGATGCTTCACTTATGTTCATTTTGGAGTCTGAGATCAAAATAATCTGAGGGATATCACAGAAGAAATGATGGATCTTATTGTAACTAAAAGTTGTGGAAAAGGTTGCTGCCGTGTGCATGGTTCCAATGATACCTGCACTGATGTATGAGGCCACCACCATCCGCCCACAGCCTACCTTGTTCATAATGGTCTCATAGTGTAGTGGACGGCAGATGGCCACATAGCGGTCATAGGACATCACAGTGAGGATGAATACATCAGCAGCAGAAAAACTCACAAAGAAGAGCACCTGGAAGACGCATCCAAGGAAGGATATTGTGTTCCTGTTCATCAGGGAGTTGAGAGCAAATTTAGGAACAGTGACAGAGATGTAGCAGAGGTCTATGAGTGACAGGTTCTGCAGGAAGAAGTACATGGGTGTGTGAAGCTGAGAATCCCAAGCAATGAGCATGATTATGAGTCCATTTCCTAACAGGGCTGCCAGGTAAGCCATGAGGAACAGGACACCATGGAGGACTTGCACCTTCTGCTCCTCAGAAAATCCCAGGAGAAGGAACTCAGTGACCCCTGTATTGTTGGTCATCTCATCCAGTGGTGTGGTCCCCAAGTGTGAGCTATTTACTGTAATTAAAATCACAGAAATAAAGGACAATGGTATGTACTTGTGCCAAGATATTATCTAAACTGTGATTATTTCACAATATGTAAGTATATTTATATAATGTATAGGTATATCTTTATATTAAGTTAAATGTTAAATACTGACAAATATATAAATATCTGTATTGGCCAATTAAGCTAAAAATGTGAAAAATAAAACGAGGGTTGTTTTAAGAAAGATATTTAGATGTTAAGATTGTAATTCTAGCAACATAGTTATCTTTAGTGATTCCAAGCTGCAGTGATGCAGTGGTTTTTTATTGTAGTGATGGATGCACAAATGTTAAAAGGGGCTGGGATGGATGGATGAGGTGAGCCTTTAATGTTTGTGGGGTCCAGTGGGATTATCTTCACCATTATGGCTTCACCAACCGACAATGGGTGTTAACCAAATACCGAGTTAGGAAGAAATGCTCCAAAGATCCCTCCAAGCTGATACAGGAAACTACCTCACAGTGTAAAAACAGTTACAAGAAAATCCAAGCAGCAGTAGAAACCAAGGTCTTTCTGGAAACTTATTTACACATTCTCTTTGTGTGCATAGATATTTAATATTGCTTCTTGGTGTTATTTGTTATCTTTGAACATGAATTATTCTTGAATACAATATGGTCATTAAAATAACCTAGTCACAAAATGAGAAATGCTATATAATTCCATTTATATGGGTCCCTGGAATAAATTAATGTAAACAGAGACTGAACTGTGTGGGGAAAGACTGAGGGGATGAAGCAGCTTGGAACTATTGTTTAATGGATGCAGTTTCAGTTTTGCAAAAGAGCCCATTCTGGAGGTGGGTGTGGGATGCTTGCCCAACGATGGGACTGTTTACCACCACGTGGCTGTACACTTAACAATGGTTAGATGGAAAATTTGTCTTACTTGTATTTTGCTACAGTTAAAAATAATTCAATAATTTTGATGAGTCATAATTTTTAACACTCAGAAAGGATCCCTGTGAATGTCAGTATTTGAAAAATAATAAATGGTAGTACATATTTTAAAGTCTTAGCCAAAAAAAAACAAAAAATGCCCAATTTTTAACATTTGTCAAATACATTTAAGAACATGCCTGTTTTGTGCAGAAGATCTTAAAATAATTTAATTCATTTTTGAATATTAGCCAGTTCATCATCCAGTTAAATGTGGAATTTTTTTACAGGTTTATAATGACTCTGAGAATCATGTAACTTAGGAGAAAGGGAAGTTCAGTAATTAGAAAAATTCTTGTACTTAGTTTGAATCTGTCATGTTGTGGGTTAGTTAATTTGTGGTAGTTGATTAATATTGTGGGTAAGTCTTATGACAGTTAGAAAGAGATTATATGTGGAGACCCATGGGAGTTTATCAAGAACAACAGGCATATTTTTTATATAACATCTGAAACATAGTAAACATCAATGTCTATAAGCAGATACTAAATAAAACAGTTAAAATAAGAATTTATTATTTATTTTCATTATTACTAAACATTGATAATATACATTTAGTATTTGTTGTATATTATAGAAGTCTATTTATAGAATTTCTAGTAAAATGATTTTGGAAATGGTCTGGTCATCATCACTAATTAATTGTTGAAGATGTTCAATTTGTTACTTATCAATAATTTTAGCCTGCACAGTGAACAGAGTATAAGGTTCCAGTACTGTTATGATTTCACAACTGTGGGTAGTAAGACAGAGGGGGACTGCTCCCCCACCTCCAGTCCCAATGTAAAGGGACATAACCAGTAAATGGCAGAGATGGGAGAGGATGGTTTTTCACTGACTTCTATGCCTCTCTGTTCTCTGAAGAGACACACAGCATAGGGAGATCTCGGCATGCTGGAGGCAATAGATGTAGTTTAGAAAACAATCAAAGGGCTGTTTAATTTTAATCCAACATGAATGTTAAACTATGGAAAACAGAGACCAGGTCATTTGATTGTTCCAAACAACTTCATCTCAGTAAATCCTGCCATTTTCAGTGACGGAAAGGGTGTTTAAGTACATGTGCAGCTATTGCACTTGAATATTTGTGCATAATGGGCAGTAAAAGAGAAAATCGTCTCAATTTGAGGTGTGTTTAAGTCCTTCCAGTTTTGGTTTTTAATAAGTATTAAATATGCATCACATACTACTTGTGTTTACAATTTCAGAATATAATCTTTCCAGGTTATTTGTTTACTTCATGCTGGATCTAGATGACAAGATCCTCTACCAGTAATATCAGCTTTTTCAAATTTATAAGAAATTTTCTGAGTTCAAAAGTAAGAATGGCAAAACTTTTAGTTCAAAATTCCAGGAATCATCAAAAATTACACTTCCTTCTCCTCTCGCCATGGTCTTAAATACTGTTTCCTATTAGTGAAAACAATGTTCCTGACTTTTGTTCAGTGTCTCTGTCTTAATTATCCAAGATATAATACAGCAATATTTCCTCATCTTTAACTGGCTTTATAAATTCCAAACAAAAAAGGATTTATCCGTGAAATGGAGTCAATGAAGAAAGTGATGGAAAAATTTCTGATAATGCCTGTGTACATTTATAGATTTTCAAATCCCACCGGCACCTGGATTGCATGTGTATATGAATCAGCAAATAAAACTCAGTCTCCTAGGATATGTCAGCATCAAGTATTTCTCTGGCTTAGAAAATTGTACTGTGTCTGGAGCCCAGATCATGACTGTCCAGTGATGCAGAATTTGTCAAAGATAGTGGGCAGGCTCATTCCCAGGTCGAGCCGCTCCTAGGCTCTGTGGTCTCCTGGGATTGGACGCTCCCTGACCCAGAGCATCTGAGTGCTGAGCCAGGAAATTCTGGTATCCTTTTTTGTGGATCCTGGACACCAGTTTTCTTGGTAGCAGAAGAAATACTGAGGCACCTCTAGGTAAAACCACTGAGTTTGAGTGGCCACACTGCAATTCTACACATAAAACTAATTTCAGAGCTAAAATACTCACAAAAGCTCATTCTCTGACAAAGATAAAGCATATTCTGGTAATGGTGATGGTGCTGTAAAACACAAATATGAAAAACCCTAAGATATGGATACATTTGTCAGATAAACTCTTTTATAACAGAATTCTATAACAGAGGAATATTTCTCTCCGAAGCTATTTTAAAGAGAGCCCTGGAAAAATAAATAATCACAGAGAAACCCTTTTTCCTGTATTATAATTTTGATGAATATTTCTAATCATAGTTTAGTCTTGATTGGCAAGAGCTCATGAATCATTGTCCTTTTTGGCTTACAGAATTTATGTGTAAATAAAAGCACCCTTATCACAATATGTTTTCAATATATAACAGTTTAAAATATTCACTATTTCATAAATTAAATACAAAATATTGTCAGAATTTATTTTCAAAAATGAAATTGGAAGATGGTCTTAAGAATATATAGCAAAGGTCCCAAAACTGCAGGTTCTTGAAGGATATAAGAGAGGTGTTTTGATTTTTAACTTCACTCTGACTTTTTGTTTATTTGGGAACTCTTTGGGACAGGAAAAAATTCTGCTTACTGCATTTCTGTATACGTTTTGACAAATGGCTTTATCCATACCACATTCCTCATTATACTTCCCTATTCATGTGCATTTTACTGGGCTTTAGCTTTCCTGCATGTTGTGCATGTGTGTCTACTTTTACTTAGCTCACAACTATGTTTTTTAACTCTGGGATTTTTCTCTTTTAATTGCATGGGAGACAAAATAACTGAAATTTTCAATGAAACTCTTGATCATTTTAGAGTAGATATAAGTTCTGAATCTGGGCCTACATATCTACATATCAGATGAAAGCATCACAACTAACCATTCAACTGAATAATATGTTAGAAAAATAATCCTTTCTATAGGCAAGGAGTATTTAGTCCTATCCAAAAGTGCTAAATAAAGGTTACTTACATTTTGATCATGCTTTAATGTCTGAAAAACTTTGCTATAAAAGAGACTGTTTCCTTATTACAGCAATTTTAGGTGTGACTTGAATTCTCCAATCTTCATAGATTCTCTTCATCCAGGAAGATTTGTTCTAATCTATTGTAATGGGAAGTAATATTAGATTTTATCCCACCCAGAACAGTGGGAACTCACTTATCCTCTCACTGATGGAAGACCACCTCGTGCCTCCCTAAGAAAAGACACATGGTTGCAGCTCTGAGGCTCTGGGGTCTCCCCTGAGTCCTTCCAAGAATTCACAGTAGGGGCGAGGGAGGGAGGAGTCCAGGAGAGGCAGTTGCCAGTCAGGGACCTGGGGAATCAGACCAGAGAATAAACCCACAGGTCTGCTTCAGGGAAAAGCATTTCTTTGTGACAGTGGTTGGGTGGAAAAGGACAGGCTTAACAAAGCAGTTCAGCATTAAATGGGAAAATCTCCAAGAGAGTTCAAATCCCTAGTGCTGATTTAAAAACATTTTTATTTTGGTATCATTAATATACAATTACATGCCTAGTGCTAATGTATCAAATTAATTTTTACAGTACCAAGAAGTGCAAAATCTTTTCTATGAGCCATTATAAGGAGCTGTTGTCTAGAACTAGAATTTTTATTAGTAAAAGTTAAATATTAGGTCTTTAAAATGTCTCTACATCTCACACAAACATATCTATTTGAGCTAATTTCTACCTTCATTGTGCATGTTTCTTTGGTTTCATATTAAAAATTATGTAGGGGTTTTTAAAAGACTGGTTATTTATATCTCAATGACAGATAGTAATATTTTAAAATTAGCATCTAATGCTGGCTACAGGAACTGATTATAAAGTCTAGAAAGAAAAACATGTTTTCTGCAGTGATGATTAATTTGATGTAATTATTATTTCCTCCTGAAATAGATGTGCTTATTTTATTTTACATGTCATCTTGTTATATTTTTCCTTAAAAATAATGGAAAAAGTAATAATTACAAATATATAATGAGTAGGAAGTGCTTAAAGTACTGCCTGAATCACATAAAGAACATAAAATTCATCTCCAGAGAAAATTGTTAGAGGAGGAAATACACTTCTTAGAAATCCAGAAGTATTTGTTCCCAAATTGCTTCCGAAGGGGTGTAGAACCATGAGATGCACATTTCAGATATGTAACATTTACAAGAAGGCTGAAATCATGGACAAAGAATTAGAACCCCTTCCTTCTATCAAATGGATATTCTCTTCTGTGGTAAATTCTCAAGTTGGATGGCACCTGTGTCCACTGAGAAGAAACTCAAGGAGCTGAGAAAAGAAATTATCGGTTAAATACTTTCTACCTTCAAGTTGAAGTTCCAGCCTTCACTGCGGGGCCCCTTTGTTCACACTATTCCATGCCCAGCTCACAGATTCCAGAATTATCACAGAATCCTCCAGGCCTTGAGGCCCTCAGCTAAAGAGCAGCTTATTGTATTTCAGTCATACTTTTATTAACCTGTTAAAATAACAGAATAAAGAGCTAGTAGAATAGGTATTTTTTTCCTTTGTTTTAGTGTCATATACAAGAAATCATCTTCCAGACCTATATCAAGGAGCTCACTGCATATGTCTTTTTCCTATGAGTTTAATGACTTCAGGTCTTACACTGTTGAAATAATTTTGAGGTAATTTTGCACACTGTGTAAGGTAGCAATGCAGTTTCATTATTTTGCTTGAGGCTGTTCAGTATTCCCAACCTCATTTATTCAGAATCCCGTGTGTACATCCCAGGTATATATTCTTGGCTCTTTTATCACATATTAATCAACTGTATATGTGGGTTTATATCCAGGCTTTCTATTCCCTTCATTGATGTATGTGTTTCCTTTTAGGAAAATTCCACACTGTTTTGATTACTATAGGCTTACAATATAGTTTGAAACCAGGGACCATGCTATATCCAGGTTTGTTCTTTCTCAAGATTTCTATGACCATCTCAGTTCCTTTGTTCCATTAAAATGTAAGAATTTTTTGTTTATCCTATTTCTGAAAAATTTGCCAGTGAAATTTTGATAGGGATTGTATTCCATCTGTAGATACTTTGTATAGTATGGATATTTTAACAATATTAATTTTTCCAATCTATGAACATTGAATATCTTGAAAATTATTTCTGGCTTTTCAATTTGTTACCTCAATGTCTTTCAGTTTTTAATATACAGGTCATTCTTCTTGTGCTTACAATTTTTCAAAAATTGTATCATTTTTCTTGAGTTGTAAATGATTTTGTTTTTTTATTGTTCTTTCTGCTAATTATGATTGAATAGTAAGACAAGTGATATCTGTATCTCAATTCTGTATCCTGTGATTTAACTCATATTAACTCTAATAGAATTTTGGTGGAGTCTTTAAGGTTTCCCATATAAAGTAAAATGTCATCTACAATTAGTGACAGTTTTATTTCTTCCTATCCATGTTGGATGTATTTTATTTGCTTTTCTTGTCTGATTGCTGTGGAGAGGACTTTCAATGTTACATGGAATAAAAGTAGCCAGTTTCGATATCCTTGTCTTTTGCCTGATCTTGGAGGAAAATCTGTCAGCTTTCTTTGCCATTGACAAAGAAGTTAGCAGTAGGTTTTTCACATATGACTGTAAGTGTTGAGAATGTTTCTTCAATATCCACTTTGTTGAGAGCTTTTTTATCATAAATTGATGCTGAATTTGTCAAAAGATGCTTTTTCTGCATCTGCTGAGATGATCATATGATTTTCACCCTTCATTTTGTTCATGTGTGTACCTCACTGATTGGTCTACAGACTTGAACCATCCATACATCCTTGGAATACCTATTTGATAGTGGTGCTTATCTTTTTAATGCATTGCTGATTTCAGTTTGCTAATTTGTTGAGGGTTCTCACATCTATGTTCACAGTATATTGGCTTAGAATTCTTTTTGTTTTGTCATTCAATTTTTAATCAAAGTTATGGTCACCATATAAAATAATTTTGGAGGTGTTCCTTAATTTCAAATATTTTAGAAGTAATTTGTGAAGTATACGAGTTTGTCCTTTACATGTTTGGTGGAATTTACTTGTAAAGCTGTCCAATACTGGGCCTTATTTTTAGAAGTTTTTAAATTAGTGATTCAATTTCATTATTTTAATTAGCCTATTCAGACTCTTTATTTCTTTATAATTCATTCGTGGATGAGTTTATGTCTCTAACATTTAACCCACTTCTAGGTTGTCTAATGTGTTGGCATATAACCGTTCATAGCGATCTCCTGGGAGCCATTGCCTTTCTGTAGCATCAGTTGTAACTTCTGCACTTCCCTACTTCTGTTTTTATTTATTTGGACTCTTTCTGTTTTTCACTGCTCTTGACAGAAATTTACTGCATTTATTTAACTATTCAAGGAACTAGTTATCAGTTCCTTTGATCCTTTTCTATTGCCCATTTTTACTGTGTATTTCATTTCTTTCCACTCTGATCTTTATTATAACCTTTCTTTTACTAACTTTGGACTTTGGTGGCTGTCAGCTCCATCCATGGAATGGTAGGATGAGCCTGAGAATATATTTTTTATCAGAGACTCCATCCCTGGTTGAAGACCCTGCATTTTCCTGCCTGTCTGTAAGTACCTTTAAAATGAGAAAGTGCATCTCCCTTGCATTTAGTCTTGACTGCTTTCACTCTGCTGGTTTGGCACTGGACCTCAGAATCTCCTCATCAGTCCTTTAGGAGTAGAATTTTTGTTCCCTGTAGTTCCATGATTTTCCTGGACACAATACCTGTTGATTTTCAAACCAGACAGATGAGGGGCTTGTCTTCCTGATGCCAGCCCAGGGTCAGGGTGTCTGATGTGGAACACAATCCCTTCAAGTGAAAGTGCCATATTTTGGGATCCTTCTTCTGTGCTTGGTCAATGCATCTGGGTGGGGTTCCATGAAAGACCTTTGTGCCTCTCCAACTTTGATATCTCTGTTTTGTCTTTTGCTGTGGAGGTGCTATTTATATAGTTCTCAGGTCTTTATCACTGGATAATTATTCTATGTGAAGCTGTGAATTTGCTAAGTATATGGGAGGTGGTGACTTCAGGGTCTTCCTACTATGTCAGTGCAAAACACACTCCAGGAGAATTATAGTTTATGTTTTACATTTTGGTATATGACCCATTTGGTATTAACCTTTACTGTTGTGCATTAGAAGTTTATCACTTGGTGGGTGTTCAAAAATACATACACATGTTCAGTGCAAATTCATATGAGGAAATTCTTTCACAAAATATTCGTGATGCCCTAACTCAGCCACCCTCTGTATCTTCCCTTCATAAGCAACAACTATTAAGGATTCTTTTCCAGAATAGTTTCTCCTGATATTCATATATGTGGACTTCACTCTATGATTTTTTAGTCCAAATAACATTTTGATACTTACCTACTCATTGCCTATGTCAGTAGATGTTTCTTTTTGTTTCCCTTTTAAATGTGGCTGGTAGTAAGACACTGAGGGAATGACCAGAATTTGTTGATGTTTTTGATTGACAGACACATGGGATGCTTTCATTTTGGGGTTATTACAAAGAGTATTTTATGAACATTGTTTTAGAAGCCTTTTATTCAAATAGGTTCATTTCCATTGGTCTATACCTGGGAGTAGAATTGCTCTGCATGTGTTTATTTGATGAGTAACTGCCTTTAATTTAAAGAGACATTGTTGCATTTCCCACAATGCCACCAAAGTAAAATGAGAGTTCTTGCTGCAGCACATCCTTGCCAAATTCAGCATTTTTAATCTTATTTTTAATTATGTAATCATACTTTTAGAAGTATTATTGTCATTTGCTTATTGGGCTTTGCTCACCTTATATAGTAAGGTGTGTTTTCCAATCCTTTCCTACCTTTATTTGGTCATTTGTCTATTCCTGAATTGCAAGCATTTAAAGGCATGTGCTTTAAAGGTTTCAAGTTCTGACAAATCAGGAATGTTTGTTGTTCTGGGAGACAATTTCAGAAGTTATTTCAATATGATAGGAGTAATTGAATTCTGATATTTTCATGGTGATTGACCAGGTAAGATGTGGACTGAAAATCAACTACTAGAATTAAGAATTTGAAGTTCATTAACTGCGTTGATGGGAGACATATGGTGCCGTATTAGGAACATTGACTGGTCAAAATGGGTTTAAGAGAAAATGCCAGGGGGGAGAAGGAGACAGAACCAATAATGTGTGTGGGGTGATATAAACATTAGCACTCACCAGAGCCTCTGGTCTGGAGAGAGTTCTAGGGATTCCCCCACCATTTGGCCTGTGCTACACATGAAAAACCTATTACCCTCACTAATAGGGTGTTCGCTTCTTAAAGTCTCTAAACTGTGAGTTTTTTTCTGGCCCAGGGCAGGATGATCTGTGTCTAGTCCCTCAGTGATATGCCTCCTTACTGAAGGGCTGACTTGGAGGTGAAGATGGGTCGCCCTTAGATTTGTCTCCATCTCTCCTGCCATTTTTTATTTGGTCATTTATCCCACACTGTCTGCTCAGGCCGCATTTCTCCTAAGGATGATTTTCTCTGTGTGTAGGATTAGATTTGGTGTATGTGTGTGTAGCAGGAGGATGGGTTCTGACTTTACATCTTGCATCTTGGAATGGCTCCAGGACTGAATATTCTAAACACTAGCATTTCCATGATTAAAGAACATTTTCTAAAATGAGTAATGAATGTAATAGTAGATGTATTAAGATGTATTAAGATGGCTTCCTTGGGTGTTTTGCATATTAGAGTCTTAATGACACTTGGTAAATCCTTAGAAAGTATGTTCTGTAAATGTTGATCCTCTGGAAAGAATAATGTAAGGTTGCTAAGTGTTCTTGTCTATTTACCAAAGTGTAACTTGCATGTTGAAACATCCTTTTTACCGGTGATGCAATAATTTCAAAAAGATACTTATGAAGGTAAGTAGGAATAGAGAATACATGTTTCATAAATGGATACATGAGGGCAAAATCTTTTTTATTAAAACAAGCAATATGCAATTTAAATTACAATGTTGTAATAAAAGGCAACTTGGATTCTTTTATACAGTTCACTCACTACTAAAAAAGCACATGAAATACCATTATTTCAAGGACAATAGCTTACAGGAAGAGTTGGGAAATATTTATATGGACTTAGTGTATTGATGTTGAATTTTTACAAATATCAGGAGAATGTACAAATGTTTTCCCTCAGCAAAATGATGCAGGCAGCTGATCTTTGTGTTTCATAACAGGGTGATTAATATTCATAAATGTGAGGTCATAATGTGTATGAAGTTGTAGTGGCTCTAGAAACAACGCATCAACAAATCCCTGCATAAGTCATCCAATTTGTCTTTTTAATCATAAGCTAGTGATTTCATGTAGAAAAATTTCAAGGCCATAACATGTTTGCTTTACTTAATATTTGGTTCTTTGTTTTCTGAACATTCTAAACATGAGAAATAAAAGGTTGATCTCACAAGAGATTATGATGTATTGCTGGATAAATTATGTAGACCTCTAATTGTGTATAGATGTGTGTGTGCTGTTCTAATACATTGAGTTTCTAGTCATGAAGGCAAAGATAAATTTAGAGAAAATACCCAAATGTCTGTCAGTCTGTAGTGTCCATGGAGCTACAAGGAAGTGTTTAAGCCAGTGCCATTTATGCAGCTCCTTGTAGATTGTCCTTGAGTGGCTTCTCATTTTTCTATATTTTTGTGGTATCTTTCAAAATTAATAAATTTAATATATATCTATTTATCATTACTAAAATTATTATAACTGCTTCATTTACTGTAAAAAACTCTTTCCTAACCACAAATTTATGAAGATATACTTCTGTTATCTTCTAGATGGTTTATTTTGCTCTTTACATTTCTACATTCCTTCACTATGTCCTGCCATTTGAGTATGATAGGGGATAGAGGTCAAGAATAATTGCCTCCAAACTGTTACTTGATTGGTTCAGCATTATTCATTAAGAGGATGGTTTTTCCCCTCATGTCTCTGTAGTCGAAACTTTTTATATGCCTACTGTGGAAAATTCTTACATACCTGGTGCCTGTATTTGAGTGGGCCAGTTTTTGAATTCTATTCTTTCAACTGATCTGTGTCTCTCTGACCCAGTACTGTAATTATTATTTATGTGCATAAGAAGTCTTGACATTTGATAACATATATCTCCAGTTTTATTTTTTATTATTCAAGGATCTTTAAGTGTTCCCAACCCTTTGAACTTTTTTAAGACTCCTGTATTCTTGGCCTTTTCAATTTCAGTGTGAACATTAGGGTGAGCATTAAATCATGTTGGCTGAGTGTACTTGAATTCAAGTATTGAGTCCAAGTAAAAAGTATATGTTTCAGTTAAGTGGGTGGTTTTTTTGTAGTCTAATTTCTGGGTAAAGATGTGAACTTTCAGTAGTGAACTTCTATGTATTTATTTTTGGTCTTGTAAATTATGTTTAAACATCATTTTCTAATGGCATTTTCTTTCATAATGGAATATTTTCTATATATAGAATTTTGTTAGTTCTAGTAATTTTTGTACAGAATTTTAAGAAATAACTTTACAGTAGTATGACATAATACTTGTTATACACATCTCAATGACCATGGGGATCAGAATAACCCATGAAACCTGCATCGCCATGAGGCCACAGACACATCCATCACCTCTGGAATTTTCCTGATTCCCTCTTACCAAATTTCAAGAATGTAATATGGGATTTTTATTGATAGCCTCTATGCTGTGCAGTGGATCTACGGGATGCATTCACCTTGCATAACTGAGGCTTTGCATCCTTTGGCCATAACCTGCCCATTTTTCCCTTTCCAGGCCCTGGTTACCTCCACTTCACTCTCTGCTTCTATGAGTTTGACTATTTTAGTTTCCATATAAAAGTAAGATAATTTATTATTTGTCATTATATGTCTAGCTTATTTCACTTTATATAATATCCTCCAGGTTTATCTGTGTTGTGAGAAAGGCTATATATTCCTATATTTTGGAGTTGGAATATTTTGAAAAAACCCCTAAATACGCAATACATAAACTTTAAAATTTTTTTCAATATTTTCTATAAATACTTTACATATTTTGTTTCATTGTCCATGAAATCCAGAGCAAGGTTAGATTATACTTTCAATCTCTTTTTCTTGAATTTAGAATAGCAAACATTTCATATTTATATCTGGTTTGATATTCCTTATAGTTACTGTTTATCAGAATATAGATGGCCTTTAACTTTCTAGTTTGCTAAGATGTATTTAAAATTAGGTAGCATGATGAATTTATTAACTTCTTTTTGATATTATGGACACAATTAATAATTCCCTTAAAATGTTTGTTAGGATTCAATGATGTCTTGAATTTTTCATTTAGAATGTTTTTAATTGAAATTTTAAATTTGTTAGTAGATGCAGAAACATTTTTTTTTCTATTTCTTATGACACTTTTGTTAAAGTTCTGTTTAGGAACAGTGTTTCATTTTTACAATATCATATATATGTATATATATATTATTTGCTTGTATGTATTTATTAAGTAATTTGACAAATATTTTTGAATGCCTATTATCTGTGCATAATAGGATAAGCAGATTTAGGATCCTTATCCTTTTCAGATGTACTTCCAATAGGGCACACAAGCAATAAGTAAAATCAAGAAATGTTTCCTGTTTTTGGTCTTATCACTTTTCAGTACATTGACATATTATAAGCAGATAATTTTTTATAGCAGAACTATGAATATGACATTTACCCCCTCTCAGAGACTCCCTATGGCTCCTCCCATAACTCAACCCAATTAAATTGGAATTTCTTGCGTGGAGCTTAATATCTTCCAACATTGGCCTCAAAGTAACTTTCTACTCACCTTAAACATAGCCCATTTTTCCTTCCCTCTTGAAATTTTGCCTTTAGTTTGGGATATTAGCAGTTCAAGAAATAACTACTTAAGCCAGAAAGGATCAAATACCAAACAAAACAGTGTGCATAACAGAAAAACTGAACAGTATTCTTCTGGCTGGAGTGTTCAGTAATTTATTTTGGAGTAAAAAGGCAGTTTTGAGAATTTTCACTTTTACAGTCTTTTCAAAACTCCTGGAACTACTGATACTTTATATCTTCTTAAACCAAAACTATTTCATGCTTCAGTTCAGAAGAAGAAACAATTGCTCCTCTTGTTACAGTGCATAGAGACCCGGCATAAAACCATTTCACCCTCAGAACAATACCTTATATTTTTGACATAACATTTCTAATGATGTCTTTTTATATATTATCCCATAAAATGGATAAATACAATTTCATGAAATAAAGATATCCTTATATTGACTAAACAAGAGGAACAAAATGTATGTATAGAGTAGAAGAAATCTTTGGCACTTCAGTAGGTAGTAACTTGCTTATTACTTTATTAGTTTCACCAGGGATTAAGTTTTGCATTTATTTGTACTTTTTTGCTGAAGAGTATTTATTTATTGATTTGTTTTTATTGATGTATAGTTGACACACAATATTATATTATTTTCAAGTATACAACATTAGTAATTCAGCGGCTGTGTACATTATGAGATGCTCATCACAAATAACATCGTTACTATCTGTCAATATACGAAGATGTTAGACTGACTATATTCTCTATGCTATACTTACATAAGGGTGCAATCAGATGTTTTCCCCTAGGGTAAATTACTAGAATAGGAATCACTGAGTCGTGTGGTACTTCTCCTATAGAGTTTGAGGAACCTCCATACTTGTTTCCACAGTGCCTGAACCAATTTACATTCCCACCAACAGGGTTGAAGGGTTGCCATCTCTCTGCATCCTTTAAAATTTTTAATATATAAAGGAAAACATGACTATTGTTCCTTAATCATGAATTAGGTATATCTACAAGAAACACTATAGAACATTTGAACCACATATCATGATATTTTATCTTATCAATTGATTGGTGGATATTGTGTTGCAGGGTTTTACTGTATATCAAAGTGTAACAATATGAGTCAATAACAAAAAATAAAGCATGCAGCTTGGTAATTTTTATAAATGGGATTGAAACAACCTAACAAATCAAGAATAAATATTAGTACCATTCCAAGGTATAGTTTTTGTCCACTTTCAGTCACTGACCTTTCAAGGTGAAACAACTGAGTGACCTCAAATCATCAATTGATATGCATGACATTATGTCTTTTATTAACGGAATCATCCTATAAGGTTTGCTTTTGTCAATCTCCTTTTCATTATGACTGTGATTGCCTGAATAAATATTATTTTTCTATTGTCACCATAGGTAAATTTTAATATAACTGTTTAACTGGATTTCAGCATTGTCTTAGTTTCCAGTGTGCAACATGAATTACTGGACATGTCTTTCAGTGAATGTAGGTAGGTATTTATGCTGGAATGCCACAGATGGCTGTGTCCTGGGTAAGTGGATGTCCATGGCATGCCCCCAATGCCCCCATACCACAGCCACATTCCCGTGAGCACCACAGGGGAAAGGAGGTGGGGGCTACTGACCATGAAGACATGTCCCTTAAGTTTCATGTCACTTCACCTCGGACATTGCCAGGAATATAATCACATGTTCTTAAACAGTTGTAATGGAGGCTTTTTATTTTTGAGAGGGCATCTCTCATACATATTGATCAAATGATTGTTAACAATAAAAAAATTCTGTATAGGGGAGCCAGGATGGCGGCGTGAGTAGAGCAGTGGAAATCTCCTCCCAAAAACACATAGAGCTATGAAAATATAACAAAGAAAAATCTTCCTAAAATAGAGACCACAGGACACAGGACAACATCCAGACCACATCCACAACTGCAAGAACACGGCGCCTTGCGAAGGGGGTAAGATACAAGCCCCAGCCCGGCGGGACCCGAGCGCCCCTCCCCCCGGCTCCCAGCGGGTGGAAAGAAACCGGAGCGGTTTTTTTTTTGGCGAGCGCTTTTTGGAAGCCTTACAGGGAAGGGCCCCCGTTGCTAGGGAGGCAGGGTGGCGGGACCGGTGAGCAGGTGCCTGAGAACGGCGCCTGAGGACCAAGAATATCCCGCGTTTCTCCCTGCGGGACCGGTGGGAAGGTGCCTGAAACCAGTGCCTGAGGACGGAGGAAATCGCACGTTTTTCCCCTTTTTTTTTTTTTTCTCTTTTTGGCGACCGCTTTTTGGAAGCCTTAAAGGGACAGGGACCCCAGTGCTAGGGAGGCAGGGTGGCGGGACTGGTGAGCGGGTGCCTGGGACCAGCACCTGAGGACAAAGAATATCCCGCGTTCTTCCCTGTGAGACCGGTGGGTGGATGCCTGAGACCGGCACCTGAGGACGGAAGAAATCGCGCGTTTTTCCCCTTTTTTTTCTCTCTTTTTGGTGAGTGCTTTTCGGAAGCCTTAAAGGGACAGGGACCCCGGTGCTAGGGAGGCAGGGCAGCGGGATTGGTAAGCGGGTGCCTGGGAACAGTGCCTGAGGACAAAGAATATCGAGCATTCCTTCCCTGCGGGACCGGTGGGTGGGTGCTTTTTGGAAGCCTTGAAAGGACAGGGACCCTGGTGCTAGGGAGACAGGGCAGCAGGACCAGTGAGCGGGTGCCTGGGACCGGCACCTGAGGACAAAAAAAAAAAAAAATCGCTTGTTTTTTCCTTTTTTTTTTTTTTTCTTTCTTTCTGTTCTCTCTCTCATTGTTGCTGTTGTTGTTTTGGTTTGGAGAGTGCTTTTTGGAAGTCTTAAAGGGGCAGGACAGGTCACTTAGACCAGAGGCAGGGAATCTGGGGATCTCTGGGCACTCTAACCCCCTGGGCAGCAGGGAGCACAGAGGCCCCTTATGGAGATAAATAGCCTCCTGGCCGCTCCCCCTCCAATGGGGCTCCACCATTTTGGAGGAACAGCCCCAGCCAGGCCAAGCCCACAGCAACAGCGGAGATAAACCCCAAAGCAACTAGGCAGGAAGCAGAAGCCCTGTCTGCGCACAGCTGCCCAGCACAAGCAACTGGAGGTTGCTAGTCTCCCAGGAAAAGGCTACAAACCAACAAGAAGGGAAGCTCTTCCAGCGGTCACTTGTACCAGCTCTGCAAACTATCTCTATCACCATGAAAAGACAAAACTACAGGCAGACAAAGATCACAGAGACAACACCTGAGAAGGAGACAGACCTAACTAGTCTTCCTGAAAAAGAATTCAAAATAAAAATCATGAACATGCTGACAGAGATGCAGAGAAAAATGCAAGAGCAATGGGATGAGATGCAGAGAAAAATGCAAGAGCAGTGGGATGAGATGTAGAGAAAAATGCAAGAGCAGTGGGATGAAGTCCGGAAGGAGATCACAGATGTCAGGAAAGAGATCACAGAAGTGAAACAATCCCTGGAAGGATTTATAAGCAGAATGGATAAGATGCAAGAGGCCATTGATGGACTTGAAACCAGAGAACAGGAATACATAGAGGCTGACATAGAGAGATATAAAAGGATCTCCAGGAATGAAACAACACTAAGAGAAATATGTGACCAATACAAAAGGAATAACATTCGTATTATAGGGATACCAGAAGAGGAAGAAAGAGGAAAAGGGATAGAAAGTGTCTTTGAAGAAATAATTGCTGAAAACTTCCCCAAACTGGGGGAGGAAATAATCGAACAGACCATGGAATTACACAGAACCCCCAACAGAAAGGATCCAAGGAGGACAACACCAAGACACATAATAATTAAAATGGCAAGGATCAATGACAAGGAAAGAGTTTTAAAGGCAGCTAGAGAGAAAAAGGTCACCTATAAAGGAAAACCAATCAGGCTTACATCAGACTTCTCAACAGAAACCCTACAGGCCAGAAGAGAATGGCATGATATACTTAATGCAATGAAACAGAAGGGCCTTGAACCAAGGATACTGTATCCAGCACGACTATCATTTAAATATGATGGTGGGATCAAACAATTCCCAGACAAGCAAAAGCTGAGGGAATTTGCTTCCCACAAACCACCTCTACAGGGCATCCTACAGGGACTGCTCTAGATGGGAGCACCCCTGAAAAGAGCACAGAACAAAACACACAACATATGAAGAATGGAGGAGGAGGAATAAGAAGGGAGAGAAGAAAAGAATCTCCAGACAGTGTATATAACAGCTCAATAAGTGAGCTAAGTTAGGCAGTAAGATACTAAAGAGGCTAACTTTGAACCTTTGGTAACCACGAATCTAAAGCCTGAAATGGCAATAAGTACATATCTATCAATAGTCACCCTAAATGTAAATGGACTTAATGCACCAATCAAAAGACATGCAGTAATAGAATGGATAAAAAAGCAAGACCCATCTATATGCTGCTTACAAGAAACTCACCTTAAACCCAAAGATAAGCATAGACTAAAAGTCAAGGGATGGAAAAACATATTTCAGGCAAAGAACAGTGAGAAGAAAGCAGGGGTTGCAGTACTAATATCAGACAAAATAGACTTCAAAACAAAGAAAGTAACAAGAGATAAAGAAGGCCATTACATAATGATAAAAGGCTCAGTCCAACAAGAGGATATAACCATTCTAAATATATATGCACCCAATACAGGAGCACCAGCATATGTGAAGCAAATACTAACAGAACTAAAGAGGGAAATAGACTGCAATGCATTCATTGTAGGAGACTTCAACACACCACTCACCCCAAAGGATAGATCCACTGGGCAGAAAATAAGTAAAGACACACAGGCACTGAACAACACACTAGAACAGATGGAACTAATAGACATCTATAGAACTCTACATCCAAAAGCGACAGGATATACATTCTTCTCAAGTGCACATGGAACATTCTCCAGAATAGACCACATACTAGCTCACAGAAAGAGCCTCAGTAAATTCCAAAATATTGAAATTCTACCAACCAATTTTTCAGAACACAAAGGTATGAAAGTAGAAATAAATTCTACAAAGAAAACAAAAAGGCTCACAAACACATGGAGGCTTAACAACATGCTACTAAATAATCAATGGATCAATGAACAAATCAAAATAGAGATCAAGGAATATATAGAAACAAATGACAACAACAACACTAAACCCCAACTTCTGTGGGATGCAGCGAAAGCATTCTTAAGAGGAAAGTATATAGCAATCCAGGCACACTTGGAGAAGGAAGAACAATCCCAAATGAATAGTCTAACATCACAATTATTAAAACTGGAAAAAGAAGAACAAAGGAGGCCTAAGGTCAGCAGAAGGAGGGACATAATAAACATCAGAGAAGAAATAAACAAAATTGAGAAGAATAAAACAATAGGAAAAATCAACGAAACCAAGAGCTGGTTCTTTGAGAAAATAAACAAAATAGATAAGCCTCTAGCCCAACTTATTAAGAGAAAAAGAGAGTCAACACAAATCAACATAATCAGAAATGAGAATGGAAAAATCACGACAGACTCCACAGAAATACAAAGAATTATTAAAGACTACTATGAAAACCTATATGCCAACAAGCTGGAAAACCTAGAAGAAATGGACAACTTCCTAGAAAAATACAACCTCCCAAGAATCACCAAGGAAGAAACACAAAAGTTAAACAAACCAATTACGAGTAAAGAAATTGAAACCGTATTCAAAAAACTACCCAAGAACAAAACCCCGGTGCCAGACGGATTTACCTCGGAATTTTATCAGACACACAGAGAAGACATAATACCCATACTCCTTAAAGTATTCCACAAAATAGAAGAAGAGGGAATACTCCCAAACTCATTCTATGAGGCCAACATCACCCTAATACCAAAACCAGGCAAAGACCCCACCAAAAAAGACAATTACAGACCAATATCCCTGATGAAGGTAGATGTAAAAATACTCAATAAAATATTAGCAATCAGAATTCAACAGTATATCAAAAGGATCATACACCATGACCAAGTGGGGTTCATCCCAGGTTTGCAAGGATGGTACAACATTCGAAAATCCATCAACATCATCCACCACATCAACAAAAAGAAAGACAAAACCACATTATCATCTCCATAGATGCTGAAAAAGCATTTGACAAAATTCAACATCCATTAATGATAAAAACTCTCAGCAAAATGGGAATAGAGGGCAAGTACCTCAACATAATAAAGGCCATATATGATTAACCCACAGCCAGCATTATACTGAACAGCGAGAAGGTGAAAGCATTTCCACTGAGATCGGGAAACAGACAGGGATGCCCACTCTCCCCACTGTTATTTAACATAGTACTGGAGGTCCTAGCCACGGCAATCAGACAAAACAAAGAAATACAAGGAATCCAGATTGGTAAAGAAGAAGTTAAACTGTCACTATTTGCAGATGATATGATACTGTACATAAAAAACCCTAAAGACTCCACTCCAAAACTACTAGAACTGATATCAGAATACAGCAAAGTTGCAGGAGACAAAATTAACACACAGAAATCTGTAGCTTTCCTATACACTAACAACGAATCAATAGAAAGAGAAATCAGGAAAACAATTCCATTCACCATTGCATCAAAAAGAATAAAATACCTAGGAATAAACCTAACCAAAGAAGTGAAAGACTTATACTCTGAAAACTACAAGTCACTCTTAAGAGAAATTAAAGGGGACACTAACAGATGGAAACTCATCCCATGCTCATGGCTAGGAAGAATTAATATCGTCAAAATGGCCATCCTGCCCAAAGCAATATACAGATTTGATGGAATCCCTCTCAAATTACCAGCAACATTCTTCAATGAATTGGAACAAATAATTCAAAAATTCACATGGAAACACCAAAGACCCCGAATAGCCAAAGCAATCCTGAAAAAGAAGAATAAAGTAGGGGGGATCTCACTCCCCAACTTCAAGCTCTACTACAAAGCCATAGTAATCAAGACAATTTGGTACTGGCACAAGAACAGAGCCACAGACCAGTGGAACAGATTAGAGACCCCAGAAATTAACCCAAACATATATGGTCAATTAATATTTGATAAAGGAGCCATGGACATACAATGGCAAAATGACAGTCTCTTCAACAGATGGTGCTGGCAAAACTGGACAGCTACATGTAGGAGAATGAAACTGGACCATTGTCTAACCCCATATACAAAGGTAAACTCAAAATGGATCAAAGACCTGAATGTAAGTCATGAAACCATTAAACTCTTGGAAAAAAAGATAGGCAAAAACCTCTTAGACATAAACATGAGTGATCTCTTCTTGAACATATCTCCCCGGGCCAGGAAAACAACAGCAAAAATGAGCAAGTGGGACTACATTAAGCTGAAAAGCTTCTGTATAGTGAAAGACACCATCAATAGAACAAAAAGGAACCCTACAGTATGGGAGAATATATTTGAAAATGACAGATCCGATAAAGGCTTGACGTCCAGAATATATAAAGAGCTCACACGCCTCAACAAACAAAAAACAAATAACCCAATTAAAAAATGGGCAGAGGAACTGAACAGACAGTTCTCCAAAAAAGAAATACAGATGGCCAAGAGACACATGAAAAGATGCTCCACATCGCTAATTATCAGAGAAATGCAAATTAAAACTACAATGAGGTATCACCTCACACCAGTAAGGATAGCTGCCATCCAAAAGACAAACAACATCAAATGTTGGCGAGGCTGTGGAGAAAGGGGAACCCTCCTACACTGCTGGTGGGAATGTAAATTAGTTCAACCATTGTGGAAAGCAGTATGGAGGTGCATCAAAATGCTCAAAACAGACCTACCATTTGACCCAGGAATTCCACTCCTAGGAATTTACCCTAAGAACGCAGCAATCAAGTTTGAGAAAGACAGATGCACTCCTATGTTTATCGCAGCACTATTTACAATAGCCAAGAATTGGAAGCAACCTAAATGTCCATCGGTAGATGAATGGATAAAGACGATGTGGTACATATACACAATGGAATACTACTCAGCCATAAGAAGTGGAAAAATCCAACCATTTGCAGCAACATGGTTGGAGCTGGAGAGTATTATGCTCAGCGAAATAAGCCAAGCGGAGAAAGAGAAATACCAAATGATTTCACTCATCTGAGGATTATAGGAACAAAGGAAAAACTGAAGGAACAAAACAGCAGTGGAATTACAGAACCCAAAAATGGACTAACAGGTACCAAAGGGAAAGGAACTGGGGAGGATGGGTGGGCAGGGAGGGATAAGGGGGGGGAAGAAGACGGGGGGTATTAAGATTAGCATGCATGGGGGGGAGGGAGAAAGGGGAGGGTAGGCTGCACAACACAGAGAGGACAAGTAGTGACTCTACAACATTTTGCTAAGCTGATGGACAGTAACCGTAATGTGGTTGTTAGGGGGGACCTGATAAAGGGGAGAGCATAGTAAACATAGTATTCTTCATGTAAGTGTAGATTAAAAATTAAAAAAAAAAAAAAGGAAGAAAGAAAGAAAAGGGGGATTACTCCTTAACAGGATAAAACTATTGGTAAATCAAAGATCAACACATGCTTTAAATATCCTTAATGTTGATCACTTAAAGGGTGTCAGATGATCAGCTATGGAGGTACTCTTTTCTGATAATATTCCTTTCTCTTAATTAAAAAAAAAAAAAAAAGCAGTTACTGTGTGCTGACCTCCAATGAGTTCTGCACAGTGGTATAGAGGGCATGTCAAAGTGTGGGCAAAGGGTCTGTTTGTTTCTACGCAGAAGATCAGGGCCTAGCTTGGATACCCAGAAAATGAACTAAGATACGATATGAGGAGGAGCTTCCGGCATCAGCACTCTCTGGAGGACTTGTGCCGGGGGATGATCATCAAAAAGCCTCCACAGAGATCCGGACGATGCTGCGGTTGTAGCTGCATCCAGCCCACCGTCTCCTGGACTTGCCATAAGAATGAGGAGGGAGATGTCTAGGCTGGCATGTGCATACAGTGAGACAACGAATTTGACCGGATCTGTACTGTTGGAACTCAACCAGGAGTTGGGAGGGGTGCAAGTTGTAGCACTCCAAAATCTCATGACTATAGACTATCTATGGTTAAAAGAACATATGGGATGTGAACAGATCCCAGAAATGGGCTGCTTTAATTTGTCTGATGGTTCAAGTACAGTTGGACAATATCCATCATATCATAGATAAATTTTCACAAATGCCTAGGGTGCCTAAATGGTTTTCTTGTCTTCACTGGAGATGGATGGTAATTATAGATTTGCTTTGTTTATGTCACCGTATTCCTATTATGTTAATATGTGTGTACAAATTAGTTAGTAGTTTAAAACCTATACATACTTAAGGTACTCTACAAGAAGATATGTCAAAGAAATAATCAATCCTCCCATGTTTCCTTCATATGCTACATCTATAGCTTTTCTTCTTCCTTCCTAATTACAACCCTTAAATAGAATTCGTGCCTCATATCGAATTTACCGAGTATCATAATTCCTCCAGGTGGTAAAGATACCTCGAGACAAGTGCTGGGCATAGAAGCCACAGGGCATAAATCTGCAAAGAAGTAAAAAGCTAACCTTTGCAAACAATATGGCTTCTCTCTCACTTACCAACTTTACATTTCCCTGTATGGCCCCGGAAGATGACTGGTTAGCCAGAGATGGGTAAGATTCCTCAAGGGAGGAACAACCTAAGACAGGCACAGTCGCAGGGGGGCCATCAGGTGAGAATTTGGGGATCAACAGAGGTCAGGCTCAGAACCTCACCCCTTCTGCTTTGAGAGAAATCTTCTGCATCCGTGGATGTCTTGCTGCCCTTGTCTAGCCTGGATTAATACTTAGTCCATAGGCACACACCTGATCATCTGATCATCTACATTTGCCCTCTTACAGCACCAAACTATGTTTTCTACCTTTATCTTGCATCTACCTACCACTTCAGCATTTTATTAAAAATAAAAATAATAATAATAGTAGCAGAAATGTGGGATCAAGATATAAATCAAGTACAAAAATCAAACGAATATTCATATTTGACCTGATTGTTTATAGGTCATATTGCATGATCAAAATCGAAAGTTTCTGTGATGAATGCCCTTGTACTGTTCACCATGTAAGAATTTATTCACTATGTAAGAATTCGTTCACCATGTAAGAACTTGTTTGTTATGCTTCAGAAGATTGGAGACTGACGAGAATTAGGCTTGAGATGGATTAATGATTGTACATTGAGCGTTGACCCCCCTATACTGAATTTTATTGTTGTTAACAACCATTTGATCAATAAATATGAGAGATGCCCTCTCAAAAAAAAAAAAAAATCATTCAAACAGAATAAAAGGTATATGAGAAATATGCTCCCTTTCCCTGCTTTTTCCCATTTCCCAGCTTCCCAGAATCTATACATTAAGAAGCATTTGTGTATTCCCATTCCCCTGAACACAAATAGAAGTCTAATATAAAAAAAAAAAAAAAAAAAAAATTCTCTATAGGGGAGTCAATGCTCAATGCACAAATATTAATGAACCCCCAGCCTAATTCTCATCAGTCTCCAATCTTCTGAAGCATAACGAACAAGTTGTTCTTACATGGTTAACAAATTCTTACATGGTGAACAGTACAAGGGCAGTCATCAAAAAACTTTCGGTTTTGATCACTCATCATGAACCATAAAGAATCAGGTCAAATATGAATATTCATTTGATTTTTATACTTGATTTATATGTGAATCCCACATTTCTCCCTTTATTATTATTATTATTATTATTATTATTATTATTATTATTAATTATTATTATTTTAAATAAAATGATGAGGTGGTAGGTAGAAGCAAGATAAAGGTAGAAAACATAGTTTAGTGTAGTAAGAGAGCAAATGTAGATGATCAGGTGTGTGCCTGTAGACTTTGTGTTAATCCAAGCTAGACAAGGGCAATAAAACATCCATGGATGCAGATTTCTCTCAAAACGGGGTGAGGTTCTAAGCCTCAACGCTGTTGATTCCCAAATTCTCATCTGATGGCCCCCCTGCGACTGTGCCTGTCTTAGGATGTTCCTCCCTTGAGGAAACTTACCTGTCTCTGGCTAACCAGTCATCTTCTAGGGCCATACAGGGAAATGGAAAGTTCGTAAGTGAGAGAGAAGCCACATTGTTTGAAAAGGTTAGCTTTTTACTTCTTTGAAGATTTATGCCCTGTGGCTTCTATGCCCAGCATTTGTCTTGAGGTATCTTTACCACTTGGAGGATTTATGATACTCAGTGAATTTGATATGAGGCACTAATTCTACTAAAGAGCTGTAAATAGGAAGGGAGAAGAAAAGCTATAGAGGCAGCAGACTGAAGAAAACATGGGAGGATTGGTTATTTCTTTGACATATCTTCTTGTTGAGTAAGTTAAGCATGTGTAGGTTTTAAACTACTAATTAAATTGTGCACACACATTAACATAATAGGATATTGTCCAACTGTACCTGAACAGTCTGAGAGAAATCAGACAAATTAAAACAACCCATTCCTGGGGACTGTTCACATCCCATATGTTCTTTTAACAGTAGGTAGTCTGTAGTAATAAGATTTTGGAGTGCTACAACTTGCACTTCTCCTAATTCTTGGTTGAGTTACAATAGTATAGATGCAGACAAATTTGTTGTTTTACTGTATGCACAGGCCAGCTTAGATATCTCCTTCTTCATTCCCATGGAAACTCCAGGAAACGGTGGGATGAATGCAGCTACAAATGAAGCATGGCCTGGATCTTTGTTGAGGTTTTTTGATGATCATCTTCTGGTATGAGTCTTCCAGAGAGTGGTGATGTTGGAAGTTCTTCTTCATATCATATCTTAGTTCATTTTCTGGGAAGCCAAATTAGGCTTTGGTCCTCTGTATAAACACAAATAGACCCTTTACCCACACTTTGATATGCCCTTTTTACCACTCTGTAGAACTCATTGGAGGTCACCACACAGGAATTGCTTTTTTTTTTTTAAGAGAAAGGAATATTATCAGTAAAGGTGAATCTCCATAGCTGATCATCTGATGCCCTTTAAGTAATCAAAATTAAGGATATTTAATGCATGCAATAATCATTGACTTACAGTTAGTTCTATCCTATCAAGAAGTAATCCCACTTCTCTTTCTTTTTTTGTTATATTTAATGTACACTTACATGAAGAATATTATGTTTACTAGACTCTCCCTTATACCAGGTCCCCCATATAAACCCTTTACAGTCACTGTCCATCAGCATAGAAAAATGTTGTAGAATCACTATTTGTCTTCTCTGTGTTGTACAGCCCTCCCCTTTAGCCCACCCACTTATGGATGCTAATCTTAATACCGCTCCTCTTCTTCCCCCCCTTATTCCTCCCTACCCACCCATCCTCCCCAGTCCCTTTCCCTTTGGTACCTGTTAGTCCATTCTTGGGTTCTGTGATTCCGCTGCTGTTTTGTTCCTTCTGTTTTTCCTTTGTTATTATACTCCACAGATGAGTGAAATCATTTGGTATTTCTCTTTCTCCGCTTGGCTTATTTCACTGAGCAAAATACTCTCCAGCTCTATCCATGTTGCTGCAAATGGTAGGATTTGTCCTCTTCTTATGGCTGAGTGGTATTCTATTGTGTATATGTACCACATCTTCTTTATCCAGTCATCAATCGGTGGACATTTAGGTTGCTTCAAATTCTTGGCTATTGTAAATAGTGCTGCAATAAACATAAGGGTGCATCTGTCTTTCTCAAACTTGATTGCTGCATTCTTAAGGTATATTCCTAGGAGTGGAATTCCTGGGTCAAATGGTAAGTATGTTTTGAGCATTTTGAGGACCCCCATACTGCTTTCCACAATGGCTGAACTAATTTACATCCCCACCAGCAGTGAAGGAGGGTTCCGCTTTCTCCACAGCCTTGCCAACATTTGTTGTTGTTTGTGTTTTGGATGGCAGCCATCCTTACTGGTGTGAGGTGATACCTCATTGTAGCTGTAATTTGCATTTCTCTGATAATTAGCAATGTGGAGCATCTTTTCACGTGTCTGTTGGCCATCTGTATTTCTTTTTTGGAGAACTGTCCATTCAGATCCTCAACCCATTTTTTAATTGGAGTATTTGTTTTTTGTTTATTGAGGCATGTGAGCTCTTTATATATTTTGGACATCAAGTCTTTATCAGATCTGTCATTTACTAATACATTCTCCCATACTGCAGGGTTCCTTTTTGTTCTATTGATGGTGTCTTTTGCTGTACAGAAGCTTTTCACCTTAATATAGTCTCACTTGTTCATTTTTGCTGTTGTTTTCCATGCCCGGGGAGATATGTTCAAGAAGAGGTCACTCATGTTTATGTCTAAGAGGTTTTCGCCTATGTTTTCTTCTAAGAGTTTTATGGTTTCATGACTTACATTCAGATGTTTGATCCATTTCAAATTTACTTTTGGGTATGGGGTTAGGCAGTGATCCAGTTTCATTCTCTTACATGTAGCTGTCCAGTTCTGCCAGCACCATCTGTTGAAAAGACTGTCATTTTGCCATTGTATGTCCATGCCTCCTGTATCAAATATTAATTGACCATATATGTTTGGGTTAATGTCTGGAGTCTCTAGTCTATTCCACTGGTCTGTGGCTCTGTTCTTGTGCCAGTAACAAATTGTCTTGATTACTATGGCTTTGTAATAGAGCTTGAAGTTGGGGACTGAGATCCCCCCTGCTTTATTCTTCTTTCTCAGGATTGTTTTGGCTATTTGGGGTCTTTGGTGTTTCCATATGAATTTTTTAATTATTTGTTCCAGTTCATTGAAGAATGTTGCTGGTAATTTGAGAGGAATTGCATCAAATCTGTATATTGCTTTGGGCAGGATGGCCATTTTGACAATATTAATTCTTCCTAGCCACCAGCATGGGACGAGTTTCCTTTTCTTAGTGTCCACTTTAATTTCTCGTAAGAGTGATTTGTAGTTTTCAGAGTATATGTCATTCACTTCTTTGGTTAGGTTTATTCCTAGGTATTTTATTCTTTTTGAAGCAATTGTGAATGTAGTTGTTTTCCTGATTTCTCTTTCCTTTGGTTCATTGTTAGTGTATAGGAAAGCTACAGATTTCTGTGTGTTAATTTTGTATCCTACAACTTTGCTGTATTCTGATATTAGTTCTAGTAGTTTTGGGGTGGAGTCTTTAGGGTTTTTTATGTACAGTATCATGTCATCTGCAAATAGTGACAGTTTACCTTCTTCTTTACCAATCTGGATTCCTTGTATTTCTTTGTTTTGTCTAATTGCCATGGCTAGGACTTCCAGTACTATGTTAAATAACAGTGGGGAGAGTGGGCAACCTTGTCTTGTTCCCAATCTCACAGAAAAAGCTTGCAGCTTCTTGCAGTTAAGTATGATGTTGACTATGGGTTTATCATAGGTGGCCTTTATTATGTTGAAGTATGTTGAAGTACTTGTCCTCTTTTGCTGAGAGTTTTTATCATGAATGGATGTTGAACTTTGTCAAATGCTTTTTCAGCATCTATGGAGATGATCATGTGGTTTTTCTCCTTCTTTATGTTGATGTGATGGATTTTCAAATGTTGTACCATCCTTCCATTCCTGGGATGAATCCCACTTGGTCAAGGTGTTTGATCCTTTTGATCTATTTTTGAATTCGGTTTGCTAATATTTTATTGAGTATTTTTGCAAATACATTCATCAGGGATAATGGTCTGTAATTTTCTTTTTTGGTGGGTCGTTTCCTGGTTTTTGTATTAGGGTGATGTTGGCTTTATAGAATTAGTTTGGGCATATTCCCTCTTCTTCTATATTTTGGAAAACTTAAGGAGAATAGGCATGATTTCTTCTCTGTATGTATGATAAAATTCCGAGGTAAACACATCTGGCGCGGGGGTTTTGTTCTTGGGTAGTTTTTTGTTTACCATTTCCATTACTTTGCTCATAATCAGTTTGTTTAACTTTTGTGTTTCTTCTGGGTCAGTCTTGGAAGGTTGTATATTTCTAGGAAGTTGTCCATTTCTTCTAGGTTTTCCAGCTTGTTAGTATATAGGTTTTCATTGTAGTCTTTAATAATTCTTTGTATTTCTGTGGAGTCTGTCGTGATTTTTCCATTTTCATTTCTGATTATGTTGATTTGTGTTGATTCTCTTTTTCTGTTAATAAGTTTGGCTAGAGTCTTATCTATTTTGTTTATTTTCTCAAAGAACCAGCTCTTGGTTTCGTTGATTTTTGCTAGTGTTTTATTCTTCTCAATTTTTTAAATTTCTTCTCTGATCTTTATTATGTCCCTCCTTCTGCTGACTTCAGGCCTCATTTGTTCTTCTTTTTCCAGTTGTGATGTTAGACTATACATTTGGTATTGCTCTTCCTTCTTTAAGTGTACCTGGATTGCTATATACTTTCCTCTTAAGATTGCTTCGCTGCGTCCCACAGAAGTTGGGGCTTTGTGTTGTTGTTGTTATTTGTTTCCATATATTCCTTGACCTCTATTTTAATTTTTTCATTGATCCTTGATTATTTAGGAACATGTTGTTAAGCCTCCATGTGTTTGTGAGACTTTTTGGTTTCTTTGTAGAATTTATTTCTAGTTTTATACCTTTGTGGTCTGACAAATTGGTTGTTAGAATTTCAATCTTTTGGAATTTACTGAGGCTCTATTTTTGAGCTAGTATGTGGTGTATTCTGGAGAATATTCCATGTGCACTTGAGAAGAATGTGTATTCTGTTGCTTTTGTATATAGAATTATATAGATGTCTATTAGGTCTATCTGTTCTAGTGGGTTGTTCAGTGCCTCCGTGTCCTTACTTATTTTCTGCCCAGTGTATCTATCCTTTAGGATGAGTGGTGTGTTGAAGTCTTGTAAAATGAATGCATTGCATTCTATTTCCTCTTTTAGTTCTGTTAGTATTTGTTTCACATATGCTGGTGCTCCTGTGTTGGGTGCATATATATGTAGAATGGTTATATCCTCTTGTTGGACTAAGCCCTTTATCATTATGTAATGTCCTTCTTTATCTCTTCTTACTTTCATTGTTTTGATGTCTATTTTGCCTGATGTTAGTTCTACAACTCCTGCTTTCTTCTCTGTGTTGTTTTTCCATCCCTTGACTTTTAGTCTGTGCATGTCTTTGGGTTTGAGGTGAGTTTCTTGTAAGCAGCATATAGATGGGTCTTGCTTTTTTATCCATTCTGTTACTCTGTGTCTTTTGATTCGTGCATTTAGTCCATGTACATTTAGGGTGACTATTGAAAGATATGTACTCATTGCCATTGCAGGCTTTAGATTCATGTTTACCAAAGGTTCAAGGTTAGCTTCTTTAGTATCTTACTGCCTTTCTTAGCTCAGTTTTTGAGCTATTATATATACTGTCTGGAGATTCTTTTCTTCTCTCCTTTCTTATTCCTTTTGGATTGGTCACACAGTTCTCTTAATATTGTTTCATTCCTGGAGATCCTTTTATCTCTCTCTATGTCAGCTCCTACGCGTTCCTGTTCTCTGGTTTCGATTCCATCAATGGCCTCTTGCATCTTATCCATTCTGCTTATAAATCCTTCCAGAGTTTGTTTCACTTCTGTAATCTCCTTCCTGGCATCTGTAATCTCCCTCCGGTGTTCATCCCTTAGCTCTTGTATATTTCTCTGCATCTCTGTCAGCATATTTATCATTTTTATTTTGAATTCTTTTTCAGGAAGACTGGTTAGTTCTGTCTCCTTCTCTGGTGTTGTCTCTGTGATCTTGGTATGCCTGTAATTTTGCCTTTTCATGTTGATAGAGATAGTTTGCTGAGCTGGCATGAATGACAGCTGTAAGAACGTCCCTTCTTGTTGGTTTGTGGCCTTCCTCTCCTGGTAGAACAGCGACCTCTATTGGCTTTTGATGTGAAGCTGCGCAGAAAGGGCTTCTGATTCTTGCCCAACCTCTATGGAGTTTATCTCTGCTGTTGCTGTGGGCGTGGCCTGCCTCAGGCTGCTACTCCAATATGGTGGAGCTGCATTGGATTGGGAACAGCCAGAAGGCTGTTTATATCTGTGAGGGGCCTCTGTGCTCCCTGCTGCCCAGGGAGTTACAGTGCCCAGACATCCCCAGTTTCCCTGCCTCTGTACTAAGTGTCCCAGGATGCTTCTGTCTGCCTGTGGGTTCCCTGTCTCTTCAAGACTTCCAAAAAGCACTCGCTTTTCTTTGTCCTGGGTGCAACATCTGCAGGGACCTGCTCAGAGGTCTTACTGTCCTGTTTCCCTAGTTTCCAGCACCTCATGCATGCACTGAGTGTGCTCTCTGGTGTGGATGACTGGGGCTCAGAATTAGCAGTCCTGGGCTCCCTCTATCTCCCCTCTCCAAGTCCTCTCCTCCTGCCAGTAGTTGGGGTGTGGGGCACTCGGGTCCCACCAGGCCAGGTCTTGTATCTTACCCCCTTCGCAAGGCAGTGTGTTCTTGCAGGTGTGGATGTGGTCTGGCTGTTGTCCTGTGTCCTCTGGTCTTTCTTTTAGGAAGAGTTTTCTTTGTTGTATTTTCAAAAATACATGTGGTTTAGTCAGGAGATTTCCTCTGCTCTACTCACGCTGCCATCTTGGCTCTGCCCCTTTGCCAGGTTTTTAAGAAAGCATTTGTTATCAATTGCACAGTGTTTATACATTTTCCTTGTTCATTTGCTTATGTCATCTAGGGTCTAAATGGCAAAGACCCACCACCAATAGTTTCAGCTGTTTCCTAACCTGTGGGAATTCTAACTCAAAATTCCAGGAGTCAACAAAATGTACACTTTGTCTTCCTCTTGTCATGGTCTAAATATCATCCAACATGAAAGACACAGTTGCTGGCTTTGTTTAGTTTCTGTGCTTTAATTCTCAGAAGTATAATACAGCAAGTTCTTTCTTACCTATAAATTGTTTAATGAACTCTGAATACTAAGGGACTCATTCTGGGAAACAGACTCCATGTAGTTAGGGCTGGAAACAAGTCTGGTTCACCCTGACTATATTTGTAGATTTCCAAATCTAACAAAACCTGGATTTCATGTTTGTACAAATCAGAAAATGTAACTCAGTTTCCCAGTAAGACTTGTCTTTGTAACTATTGTGCCTTAGAAACCCCTGTTATTCATCTGAAGGCTTGACAAACACTCAGCTGTTGATGCAGAATTTGCCCAAGATAACAGATGTGTCATGCTTAGATCAGGACACTCCCACTTTGTCCAGTCTACTGTGGTGTGACATCCCCTGATCCAGGGCACCTTGGAGTTGAGAAATGAAAAATCTGTTATCATGTTTGAGGACCCTGGACACTAGTTGTCTTGGTGATAGATTGATATGCTGAGGCATCTCTGCATAAAAGCATTGTGTTTTAGTTTCCACATTGCAATTCTACACATCAAACTAATTCCAGTGTAATGACCTCACAATTACCCATTTCTGTCAAGGAAAAGGCATAGTCTTCTAATGGCGGATAATACTGTAAAACACAGATTTACAAAATATGATGTGAATGCATTTGGCAGATAATATATTTTATAAGGGAATCCTGGAAGAGTGAGTTTGTCTCACCAAATTCTCTACTATACAGAGAGCCTAGGACAAATGGATAATGAAAGAGAAATTCATCTTTTCCTGTGTTATAATTTTGATAACCACTGCTTCTGACATTGTTCTGTGATGATTGGCAAGAACTTGTAAATCATTGCACCTTCTTGCTTGAAGAATGATCTACAGTTTTAATTATTGCATAAACATTTTTATATTTTCAATTGTAACACTAATGTATAATATATACTAATATTCTCATAATTTAAATTCAAAATGGCATCAGAATTTATTTGTAACTACTAGTTTGGAAGATGATTTTTAAGAGTGTGTATGTGGGCACAAGTACCAAATGCTACAAGTTGCTGTAGGATATAAGAGAATATATTTTTATTTTAATTTACTATAAAATTTTTATTATTTGTCAGAAAAAATTTGCAATTGCTTATTATACATCAATCAGTTGATTATAGTTTGATTAAATGACTATACCACATTCCTAATTAAACTTTCCTATTTGTGTACATATGTGTGTATGTGGGTGTGCATGCATATGTGTAAGTCTGTGTTTTCCCTTATGTTCACACTGTTTTTAAGTCCAGAATTTTTCTTGTAAATTTATGTTAGACTAAATACTTGAAATTTTCAATAAAATTATATTTAAATATATTAGTTTTAGATAAAATGCAGGTTTAATATGAGTCTATGTACCTAAAGGTTAAAGTATCACACTTACCCATTTAGTTGGATAATATGTGAGTCATGTAATTCTTTTAACTATCACACTTAAGGCATATTTTGTTGTCCCCAAAGTGCTAAACAATTGTTACTCACATGGTGATTGTGCATTGAGCTCTGAAAATCTGGGTTGTAGTAGGCTACTTCATTATAGTGACTTTACATCTCCCTTGAACTCTGCTATCTTCATACAGGAAGATTTGTTCTCATCTAATGCCATGGAAGCAAGTGCAGGCTTCATGTACATCAAGACTGGGGGAGCTTAGTTACCCTCTCATTGAGAGAACCACTTCAAATTTCTTTAAAAAAGGTGAATAATTGCAGCTTTGAGGTTGTGATGGGTCCTCAGGAACACCCAGGGGAGGAAGAGGTGAGACAGGAGAGACCAGCATAGATGGCTGTCGTTCTGGGATCTGGGAAATTCCAGCACATTTTCAACAAATTTCCCCTGGGTATATTTCAGGGGTAAGTATTTCTTTCATGATACTGACTGTGGATAAGGGAACATGCTCAACAAAACACGTCAACATGAAGCTCAGAAATCTCCAAGATATTTCCCAAGAAATCCCTGATGCTGAACTACCCAATGAATCTTTTCACTACCTGAAGTGGAAACCTTGCAAGTGAGCCATTATAAAATACATCTTGTCTACAACAATATTTTTATAATTGAGAGTTATATATTAGGTCTTTGGTATATATCTATATCTATGCTTGTACAGACATACTAAGTGAATATTAACAATATGTGGACTATACTAAGTAGTTGATTAATGCTAACTTCTGCCTCCATAATACTAGATTCTTTGTTGTTATATTAAAAATGTTATTGTCTAGGGTTTTTTAAAAATTCCCTTTATATTTCAGTAACACATATTAAGATGACTAAATAAGAATCTACTGCTTAGATACAACTGGCTTTGAATGTCTAACAAGATTATCAGGATGTTCTCTGGCAATGATTGATTTCATGTAATTATTTATTCGTCTTGCTAAAGTATTTATTTTACCTGCTTTGGTTTTTTATAATTTTCATTAAAATGATGAAATAAAAATAATAATTGCCAATGTACAATGTGTAAAATTGCTTAAAATACTGTGCACATCACCCAAAGAACATAAAATTAAGTTCCAGACAGATTATTTTGAGGAGGAAATGCACTGTTTAGGAATCCAGAGGCAGCTTCCTGAAGTGTAGAAATATGAACTGAACATGTCAGATATGTAACTACTGTAAGGAGAAGGATGAAGACATGGAGAAATAATTGGAAAAATACAATTATTGTTGCCTTTGCTCTTGTTGTTATGCACAGAAAAAAACTATCACTAAGAAAGATATCAAGGAGCTCACTAAAAATATTTTCTAGGATTTTTAGGATTTTGTGTTTTA
The DNA here is from genome assembly GCF_040802235.1 of Manis javanica. Lineage (NCBI taxonomy): Eukaryota > Metazoa > Chordata > Mammalia > Pholidota > Manidae > Manis > Manis javanica. The sequence continues at coordinate 67,001,648 of NC_133169.1, read as the reverse complement.
CATTCAAGTCTTGAAATAATTTTGAGTTACATTTTGTGTAAGATGTAACATAGTGGTCCATTTTCATTCTTATGCATGTGGCTGTCCAGTTTTCTCCACATAATTTATTGAAGAGACTGTCCTTTCCCCTATGTATTTTTTGGCTTATTTATAAATGAATTAACCATCCTGCATGTGTTTATTTCCAGGCTCCCTATTTTGTCCATAGATATGCGCCTTGTTTTAGCATAATACCATACTCTTTTGATTAACATAATGTTGTGGTATAGTTTGAAACTGAGGAGCATCATGTCTCTAAATTTGTCCTTTCTTCTCAATAATACTTTAGCAGTCTGGGTTCATTTGGGTTCCATATAAATTTTAGGATTGTTTGTAGTTTTTTTTTTTATAAAACCTGCCATTAGAATTTTGATAGTGATTGCTTTGAATCAATACATGCTTTTTTGTGGTATGAACATTTTAATATTAATTGTTCTAATTCATCAACATGGAATATCTTTAAAATTATCTGTGTCCCTTCAAATTTCTTTCCTAAGTGTCTTTTAGTTTTCAGTAATACAGGTTATTCTCATTGGTTATAATATTTAAAAATTATTATTGCTTTCAGTTGGAAATGAATTTGTTTCCTTAATTGCTAATTATAATAGCTTTGATCAGTGAATGGAAGCACAACTGATTTTTGTATATTAGTATTGTATCCTGTAAATTTACTTTATTTACTTGTTAGTTCTAATAGTTTTCCGGTGGATTATTTAGGGTTTTCTATATAAAGTATCATGTCATCTCCAAAGAGTGAAAGTTTTACTTACTTTCCAAGTTGGATGTCATTTATTTATTTATTTTTGTCTAATGGTGTGGCTAGGAAATTCAATGCTATGTGGAATAAAAGTGGCAATCATGGATATTTTTGTTCTGTTCCTGCTTAGAGGAAAAGCTCTGAGCTTTTTATTCACCATTGATGTGATGTACACACTGAGTTTTTTTTACATGGCTTTTATTATGTTTGGTTATTTTCCTGCTATAATCATTTTGTTGAGTTTTTGTCATAAACATGTCTAATTTTGACACATGTTCTTTACTGCATCTATTGAGATGATCATGTGATTCTTTGTTCTTTATTCTGTTAATGTGGTGTACCAATGTGATTGATTTTCAGTTATCATGCCATCCATGATTCCTAGTAATATTTATTTGGGGCGGTGCATAACCATTGAAATACACTGACTTCATTTTGCTAATATTTATTGAGTGCTATTATGTTTATATTCATCAGGATTACTGGCTTTTAATACTCTTGGTGTCTTTGGTTTTAATAGGGTAATCCTGGCAATGTAAAATTACTTTGGATGAGTTCTTTCCTCTTAATTTTTTAGGACTGTTTTGAGAAGGATAGTACTGATGCTTCTTTCAATGTTTGATAGAATTCACCTGTGAACATATCCAGTGCTGTGATTTTGTTTCTTACAAATTTTTAAGATTAGTTTTTCAACTTAATTATTGTAATCAGCATATTTATATTTTCTTTGTTCATGATTCAATCTTTGAATTATTTATGTAACTAAGAATTTAGTATTTCTTCTAATTTTTCCAATTTGTTGGCATAAAATTGTTCCTAGTAATGACTCTGATCCTTTGCATTTTTATGATGTCAGTGATAACGTCCTCTTCTTCATTTCTCATTGTGTTTATTTTGGCATTTTCTCTCTCACTGTCTCTCTCATTTGGATTATACTGCCTGGCCGATTGCATGTGCAGTTCATCATTTCAAAGAGCTTGTTGTTTGGACAGTGATCTTTTTTATTTTTGGTTTTTGCTATTTAATTTATTTTCACTATGATCTTTCTATATCCTTCCTTCTACTAACTTGGGCTTTAGCTTTTCTGTAGTTTACATGTAAAGATTGATTTTTTCCAACGTTTCTTAGTTTTTGAGGTAGGCCTACATTGCTATGAATTTCCTTCATAGAACTGATTTGGCTGCTTCCTATAGATTTTGGAAAATTTTGCTTCCATTTTTATTTGTCCCAATATATTCTTAAATTTCCTTCTTGATATCTTTATTGGCCTATTGGCTGTTTAGTTGCATGGTTAGTGTACTTCTGTTTGTGTTTTTCCAGTCTTCTTTTTGTAATAGTTTTAGTTCTATACTCTTGGTATAGGAAAAAAATGCTGATATGATTTTAGTCATCTCGAATATATTAGACTTGATTTGTTGCCTATCATGGGACCTGTTCAGGAGAATATCCTATGTGCAATATTTAAGAATGTTTTTTCTTTAGTTTTGATGATGTGACTTGCATATATCTATTATGTCCATCTAATCTAATTTCTCTTAAAGCCAGCATTTCCTTATCAACATTATGTCTGGATGATCTCTCCACTGATGTATGTGGAGGTACTAATAGTCCCTAATATGTTACTGACAATTACTCCCTTGATGTCTATAATATTTCTTTATATACATAGGTGCTCTTATACAGGGGCACAGAGATTGGCAACTGTTATTCTTGCATTTGGATTGTACCTATTCTCACTTTGTAATATCCTTGTATGTCTTGTAATACAGTGTTTGTTTTAAAGTATTTTGTCTACATATTGCTACTCCAGCTTTATTTTCCAGTTTCCTCAGTGCCATTTATTAAAGAGACTGTCTTTTCCCATTATGTACTCTTACCTCCTTTGTTATATTAATTGACCATATATATGTGTATTTATTTCTCGTTCTCTTTATTTTGTCTCACTGATCTACGTATCTATTCTTATTGAGGTACCATACTGTTTTGATTACTGTAGCTCTGTAGTAGAGTTTGAAATCAGGAAGCATGATGCCTCCAGATTTGATCTTCTTGTTCAATATTTCTTTGGCTGTTAATTGTCATTTGTGATTCAATGCAAACTTTACAATTGTTTTCTCTAATTCTGTGAAAATGACATTGTTATTTTGATGGTTATTGGATAGAATCTGTAGAATGCTTATGGTAATGAGTACCTTTTAACAGTTTGAATTATTATCTGTGACATGGAATATCTATTTATTTGTATCTTTCATTTCTCTCATCAGTGTCATAGTTTTGAGAGCACAAATCTTTCACCTCCTTGGTTAGGGTCTATTCTAGGTATTTCATTTCATTTGATAAAATTCTAAAAGAAATTGGTTTCTTTATTTCTCTTCTATTTTGTTATTATTATATAGGAGTGCAAGTGATTTCTGTATATTGATTTTGCATCCTGTGACATTACTGAATACATTTATTAGTTCTAATATTTTTTGTAGAGTGTTTAGGGCTGTCCCTAGTATCATGTCATTTACCAATAGTGGTGAATAAAAGTTGTGTGAGTGTATGTCCTTGTCTCATTACTTATACAAGAGGAAGAGATTCCAGGTTTTGCACTGCATATGATATTAACAGTGGTTTTATCATTTGTGGATTTTATTGTATTGCTGTATGTTCCTTCTATGTCCGTGTTTCTGAGATTTTTTATCATGATGGATTTTGGGATATTCAAATGCGTTTTCAGTTTCTATTGACATGATCATGTGTTTTTATCCTACCTTTGATTAATGTGCTGTATTTCATTGGTTGACTTGTGGATATTGATCTCTCATGGATCTTTGTAGGAAATAAAGCTCATTTGGTCATGGTGAATGATAATTTTGATGTATTTAAACTTTTTTGCTATTTTATTGAGGATTTCTATATCTCTGTTTGTCAGGCATGTTTGTCTGTAATTTTCTTTTTTTATAGTGTCTTTTTCTGGTTTTGGTTATGCTGGCCTTGTGGAATGAGTTTGGAAGTATTCCTTTTATATTTTTGGAAATTTTTGTGGATGGATAGGTATTATCTCTTTGTTAAATGGTTGGTAGGATTCACCTGTGAAGCCATCTGCTCCTGGAATTTTTTGTGTGCATTTTTTGAATACCAATTCATTTGTTTTACTAGCATTCAATCTGTCCAGATATTCTCTTTCTTCTTGTGTCAGTCCTGGAAAACTGTATGTTTCTAGCAACTTAACCCCTTCTTGTATTTGACCAACTTATTGGCATGTATTTCATAGAATTCTCTTATATTCTCAATTTATGTGGTTTCAATTGTATCTGCTCTTTCATTTCTGATTATATTTATTTTATTTCTCTCTTCTTTTTCTTGATGGGTGTAGTAAAAGTTTCATAAATTCTGTAGGTTTATTCAGAGCAATTTTTAGTTTTACTGATTTTTCTTTTTTCTTAGTCTACTTTTCATTTATTTCTGCACTGATCTTTATTGTGCCCCTCCTTCTATATAGATAGGTCCTCCAATCTGTGCATAAATATTTAGAATTGTTATATCATTTTGATGGACTGATACCTTTATAATTTTGTACTGTCCTTCTTTCTTGTTACTTTCCTTGTTTTGAAGTCTATGTTGTCATATATAAGCCTGTGTTATTTATACAGTTCCTTTTAGATTGATGGGGTTTGCTACTTGTTTCTCTACATTTCTTGTTGTAGCTTTAAAAATTAAGCAAATTTAAAGTTTTTCCACTCATTTTACTTAGGTTATAATTATTACTTCTTTGTTTAGTTTAAGAAATTTTTTCCTAACCACAAGGTCATGAAAATATATTTCTGTGTTATCTTCAAAATGGTTTACTTTTTTTGTCTCATTTCAATATCCTTCAGAATGGTTTTCCTTTTAACATGATAGGAGATAGAGGTCAAGTATAATTACTTCTACATTAATATAGGATATTTTCAACATCATTTACTAAGAAGACAGTTTTCCTCATGTCTCTGTATTACCACATTTGCCATATATTGATTGTCTCTCTTTGAGTGGGTCAGTTTTTGAGTTGTTATGTTCAAATGATCTATTTGTCTTTCTCTGATCCAGTAAAATAATTACTTTTGTGTATAATAATTATTCATATGGGACATTAAAATCCTTCCACCTTTTTTTCCCAAGAATTCTATACATGTTGTTGACTCATAATTTTAAAGACTTCTTTTTTCTTGGCATTTTCGATTTCAATATAAATTTTATGATGAACATTAAAACTTCTTGATGGAGTGTAGTTGATAGAAATGAATTCAAATTTTGTATACATGAAAACAGTATTCTTCGCTTAAATGCATGTTCTTTAGTAGTACAGTTTTAAAATTAAGAGTTGTGCTTTCTTGGTAGATTATTTCTAAGTCCTTATTATTTTTTCCTGCTGTAAATAATATTTTAAAATATTTTCTAATAATGTGTTTTGTTTATAATGGTATAATGGTTTATTATATGAGCATTTATGCATTCTAATCATTCATATACACATTTTAAAACAGCAGTTTACTGACTCAATGAGTCTGGGAACAGTCGTATATCCATGACACCATCACCATCATCAAGGCCATAGACATGTCCATCATCTCTCAATGTTTCCTCATGACTTTTTAAGTATTCTTGTTTTATGGTAAGAATATTTAACATAAGATCTACCCTCTTAGCAAAATTTAATTCTATAATATATTTAGCTACATATATTTTCCTTTATAAGGGATCTCCAAAATTATTTATTAGTATGACTGACTGTTTACCCACTTGACCATTACCTGCCCATTTTCTTCATTTCTCAGCCTTTGGTGACCACCATTTTACTCTCTGCTTCTCTGAGTTTGACTATTTTAGATTTGACAGAAATGCCAGATCACACATTGATGTTTTTATGTCTGGCTAGTTTCAATTAACACAGTGCTACATTTTTTTATACTTTTAAAAATATTTTCTATCCAGCATATTATTTTTATTATGGTTATATTTACTGTGTTTTTAACTTTTGATTTAGAGATATCAAGGTAAGTTTTAAGGTGCAATTTTACTGTATTAGACAAACTTTGAATACATTTTAACTATTACCAGTGAATTTTACCCTATCTTCTTATATTATGATGATAATTATACTCATTTTACTTCCACTCAGATAATTCACTTTAGCATTTTTTGTAAAGCTGGTGTGGTGGTGATGAAGGTCCTCAGATTTCATTTTGGAAAGACTTTATCTGTCATTCATTTCTAAACTGCAGCTCTGCTGCTAATGGAAATCCTGCTTGCCAGGATGTTTTTTCTCTCCTTATTTGATTATATAATCTTTTTCTCTCCCAGCCTGGAAATTTTTGTTGACTAATACCCTGGCAATATTATGGTGTTTCCCACCTAAAGATTTACTTGTCTTTTGTAATCACTCATGAAATTCCATTTGTCACTGAGTTTGGACCATTTTCTTCTAATGTGTCTCAGTGCAGTCCTAACTGAGTCAATATTTTTGTGTTCTGTGTTCTTATGGATCCTAATGGATTTTTCTCCTTATGTTTAGGAGTTTTCAGACCCTATTTCTTTGAGTATACATTTAGGAGTTTTCAGACCCTATTTCTTTGAGTATACATTTTGTTCAGTCTCTTTCTCTTCTCTTGATGGAATTCCCATAAAGGGGCTGCTGTTACTTTTGATTATGTCTGTAATTCCCACAGGCTGGCTTTTCAACAGGCTTTTTCATTTCTTTCTATGGTTATTTTCAACCATCTTGTCTTCTAAGGGAAAGATTAATTCTTTAACATGGTTAATTTATCAGTTGAACTTCTATTGAATTCTGCAGCTCATTGAATGTCTCAGCTCTAAGATATTTTTAATATGTTTGTTTCTTTTTGAATTTCTTTGTGTGTACCTGCCTTGTTTTCCTAGTTTCATATGGTTGTCTCTGTGTTCTTGTATTTCACTGACATTTTCAGAGGGATTTTCTGGATTATTCCCTCTGATATTTCAGAGATCTCCATTTCTTTAGTCAGTTATTGGAGGTTTGTTGATTTCTTTAACTGGTGCCATGTTTCCCTGGTTTTCCATAGATGCCCTGTGTGGGTGGCAGCACATTTCAGTGAGTGGGCCCTTAGTCCAAGCTTTAGGTCTCAGTCACAGACAGTGCACACCAGTCAGCCCAGGTTTTTTCCTGGGTGTGTCATAAGGCACATGGGGCTTCCTATCAGTGTTTGATATCAGGGGAGGCTCTGAACTGAGATTTACTATCAGGGATGGAGGTCGCCTGTATGAAATATTGAAAGAGACACCTGACTCGGTGTCCTGACCAACAAGGGTGTAGAATGTGCTCTGTGTTTGCCTTGGCTTGCTGGTAGGATTCCTAAATAATTGGGACTGTTAATATACTTAGCAGTGTGCAGCTCTATTAATGAGTTTCTCTGCCTTGTTGGATAACAAAACTGGACCCATGGCCTGCATGGCTCATTGTCTGTGGACCCAAATTGGGTAAGACTGGGCACTGGATTCCCTGGTGGGACAGAGCTGCAGGTTTCCTCTGCAGGTGGTAATCCATGGACTGTGCTCTCTGTTTAAGTGCCCCTGGCAGGAGGACTGTTGCTTTGCTATGCAGCTTCTCTTTTACTCTGATCTGGCTCCTTATTCAGTCAGGCTGAGGTATCTATGCTGAAATCAGAGGAGCTGCTATCAGATTCCCAAACATGAAGCATTAGAGTGCTGGTTCCTGTTTCCTATAGATGCTCCTGGTATTGACTTATAACCACATGGGCATGGAGCTCCATTCAGCAATGGTGGGGTTTAAATAAGCTCTTCTGCCCGGTCAGCATGGGTCACAATTCTAATCAAGGCATTTACATTGATCAAGCGCACCTACTCCCAGGTTCTCTGCATAAATGGTGACCCTGCCTTTGCTGTACAGATAATCAGTGTCTGTACAGATGAACAGCTGTCTCTTCGAGCCCTGCTGATTTGTACAACTTCCAGGTGCTCAACAAGGCATCCTGGTGGCAGGACGAGGAGCTACACTCAGTCGTGCTCCCACCTGTGATCAGCTCCCCATCTTGAAGGGGAAGGTAAAGCAGGTTCCAGGGGAGGGGGAGCCTTCACTGGAGAGCTCGCCCATGCAGACCTTGCCCTGCCACAGCCTTTGGTCGGAATGAGGCACTCTCGTGGCCATGGACATGAGGAAAGCTACAACTTTGGAGACCTCCTTGCAGGTAGGAGCTCTGTCTGCTAACACCCAAGTGTTGGTGGTGGAAAACCTCCCACTCCTCTGGGACAAGCAGACTCCCAGGGGTTTATGGTATGACCATACTTAGTTTAGTATGAAAATGCCACACTTTATTCCAAAGTGACTATCATTTTGTTTTCCCACAAGAAAAGTTTAAATGTTTCTGTGTCTCAACATCCGTGGCAACATTTGATGTCAATTTTCTGGGATTTTCACTTTCTCTGTGTTCAATGGTTATCTTCTTGTTGCTTTAATTTGCATTTCTTTGATAACAATTGTGATATTTATTCATGTGCTTATTTGGTATTTCTGTGACATCTTTGGTGAGGCATCTGTGAAAGTCTTTGAAATTTTTTTTGAGGGCATCTCTAATATTTATTGATCAAATGGTTGTTAACAACAATAAAATTCTGTATAGGGGAGTCAATGCTCAATGCACAATCATTAGTCCATCTCAAGCCTAATTCTCGTCAGTATCCAATCTTCTGAAGCATAATGAACAAGTTCTTACATGGTGAACGAATTCTCACATAGTGAATAAATTCTTACATTGTGAACAGTACAAGGGCATTCATCACAGAAACTTTCGGTTTTGATCATGCATTATGAACTATAAACAATCAGGTCAAATATGAATATTCGTTTGATTTTTATACTTGATTTATATGTGGATACCACATTTCTCCCTTTATTATTATTATTATTTTTATTTTTAATAAAATGCTGAAGTGGTAGGGAGATGCAAGAAAAAGGTAGAAAACATAGTTTAGTGCTGTAAGACGGCAAATGTAGATGATCAAGTGTGTGCCTATGAACTAAGTATTAATCCAAGCTAGACAAGGGCAGCAAAACATCCACGGATGCAGAAGATTTCTCTCAAAGCAGGGGGGGATGAGGTTCTAAGCCTCACCTCTGTTGATCCCCAATTTCTCACCTGATGGCACCCCTGTGACTGTGCCTCTCTTAGGTTATTCCTGCCTTGAGGAATCTTACCCGTCTCTGGCTAACCAGCTGTCTTCCGGGGCCATACAGGGAAATGTAAAGTTGGTAAGTGAGGGAGAAGCAATATTCTTTGAAAAGGTTAGCTTTTTACTTCTTTGCAGATTTATGCCCAGTGGCTTCTATGTCCAGCATTTGTCTTGAGGTATCTTTACCACTTGAAAGACTTAGGATATTCGGTAACTTTCTATATAAGGCATGAATTCTACTAAAGGGCTGTAATTAGTAAGGAAGAAGAAAAGCTATAGAAGTAGCAGAAGGAAGAAAACATGGAAAGATTGATTATTTCTTTGACATATCTTCTTGTAGAGTACCTTAAGCATGTATAGGTTTTAAACTACTAACTAACTTGTGCTCACATATTAACATAATAGGAATACGGTGACATAAACAAAGCAAATCTATAATTACCAGCCATCTCCAGTGAAGCCAAGAAAACCATTTAGGCACCCTAGGCATTTGTGAAAATTTGTCTATGATATGATGGATATTGTACAACTGTACTTGAACAGTCTGAGAGAAATCAGAAAAATTACAGCAACCCATTTCTGGGATCTGTTCACATCCCATATGTTCTTTTAACCATAGATAGTCTATAGTCATAGATTTTGGAGTGCTACAACTTGCACCCCTCCCAACTCCTGGTTGAGTTCCAACAGTACAGATCCGGTCAAATTCGTGGTCTCACTGTATGCACATGCCAGCCTAGACATCTCCCTCCTCATTCCAATGGCAAATCCAGGAAATGGTGGGGTGAATACAGCCACAACCGTAGCATCGTACGGATCCCTGTGGATGCTTTTTGATGATCATCCCCCGGCACGAGTCCTCCAGAGAGTGCTGATGCCAGAAGCTCCTCCTCATATCGTATCTTAGTTCACTTTCTGGGTAGCCAAGCTAGGCCTTGATCTTCTGCACAGAAACAAACAGAAACTTTGCCTACCCTTTGATATGCCCTCTATACCACTGTGTAGAACTCATTGGAGGTCAGCACACAGAACTGCTTTTTTTTTTTATTAAGAGAAAGGAATATTATCAGAAAAGAGTACCTCCATAGCTGATCATCAGACACCATTTAAGTGATCAACATTAAGGATATTTAAAGCATGTGTTGATCTTTGATTTACCAAGAGTTTTATCCTATCAAGGAGTAATCCCCCTTTTCTTTCTTTTTTTTTTAATCTTTAATCTACACTTACATGAAGAATACTGTGTTTACTATGCTCTCCCCTATATCAGGTCCCCCCTAAAAACCACATTACTGTTACTGTCCATCAGCTTAGCAAAATGTTGTAGAGTCACTACTTGTCCTCTCTGTGTTGTACAGCCCACTCTCCCCTTTCTCCCTCCCTGCCATGCATGCTAATCTTAATAGCCCCTTCTTCTTCCCCCGCCTTATCCCACCCTGCTCACCCATACTCCCCAGTTCCTTTCCCTTTGGTACCTGTTAGTCCATTTTTGGATTCTGTAATTCAGCTGCTGTTTTGCTCCTTCAGTTTTTCCATTGTTCTTATACTCCTCAGATGAGTGAAATCATTTGGTATTTCTCTTTCTCCACTTGGCTTATTTCACTGAGCATAATACTCTCCAGCTCCATCCATGTTGCTGCAAATGGTTGGATTTTTCCACTTCTTATGGCTGAGTAGTATTCCATTGTGTATATGTACCACATCGTCTTTATCCATTCATCTATCGATGGACATTTAGGTTGCTTCCAATTCTTGGCTATTGTAAATAGTGCTGCGATAAACATAGGGGTGCATCTGTCTTTCTCAAACTTGATTGCTGCGTTCTTAGGGTAAATTCCTAGGAGTGGAATCCTGGGTCAAATGGTAGGTCTGTTTTGAGCATTTTGGTGAACCTCCATACTGCTTTCCACAATGGTTGAACTAATTTACATTCCCACCAGCAGTGTAGGACGGTTCCCCTTTCTCCACAGCCTCGCCAACATTTGTTGTTGTTTGTCTTTTGGATGGCAGCTATCCTTACTGGTGTGAGGTGATACCTCATTGTAGTTTTAATTTGCATTTCTCTGATAATTAGCGATGTGGAGCATCTTTTCATGTGTCTGTTGGCCATCTGTATTTCTTTTTTAGAGAACTGTCTGTTCAGTTCCTCTGCCCATTTTTTAATTGGATTATTTGTTTTTTGTTTGTTGAGGTATATGAGCTCTTTTTATATCCTGGACGTCAAGCCTTTATTGGATCTGTCATTTTCAAATATATTCTCCCATACTGTAGGGTTCATTTTTGTTCTGCTGATGGTGTCTTTCGCTGTACAGAAGCTTTTCAGCTTAATGTAGTCCCACTTGCTCATTTTTGCTGTTGTTTTCCATGCCCGGGGAGATATGTTCAAGAAGAGGTCACTCAAGCTTATGTCTAAGAGTTTTCTGCCTATCTTTTTTTCCAAGAGTTTAATGGTTTCATGACTTACATTCAGGTCTTTGATCCATTTTGAGTTTACCTTTGTATATGGGGTTAGACTATGGTCCAGTTTCATTCTCCTACATGTAGCTGTCCAGTTTTGCCAGCACCATCTGTTGAAGAGAATGTCATTTTGCCATTGTATGTCCATGGTTTCTTTATCAAATATTAAGTGACCATATATGTTTGGGTTAATTTCTGGAGTCTCTAATCCGTTCCACTGGTCTGTGGCTCTGTTCTTGTGCCAGTACCAAATTGTCTTGATTAGTATGGCTTTGTAGTAGAGCTTGAAGTTGGGGAGTAAGATCCCCCCTACTTTATTTTTCTTTTTCAGGATTGCTTTGGCTATTCGGCATCTTTGGTGTTTCCATATGAATTTTTGAATTATTTGTTCCAATTCATTGAAGAATGTTGCTGGTAATTTGAGAGGGATTGCATCAAATCTGTATATTGCTTTGGGCAAGATGGCCATTTAGACGATATTAATTCTTCCTAGCCATGAGCAGGAGATGAGTTTCCATTTATTAGTGGCCCCTTTAATTTCTCTTAAGAGTGACTTGCAGTTTTCAGAGTATAGGTCTATCACTTCTTTGGTTAGGTTTATTCCTACGTATTTTATTCTTTTTGATGCAATGGTGAATGGAATTGTTTTCCTGATTTCTCTTTCTATTGGTTCATTGTATTGTATAGGAGAGCTACAGATTTCTGTGTGTTAATATTGTATCCTGCAACATTGCTGTATTACAATATCAGTTTTAGTAGTTTTGGAGTTGAGTTTGTAGAGTTTTTTATGTACAGTATCACATCATCTGCAAATAGTGACAGTTTACCTTCTTCTTTACCAATCTGGATTCCTTGTATTTCTTTGCTTTGTCTGATTGCCATGGCTAGGACCTCTAGTACTATGTTAAATAACAGTGGGGAGAGTGGGCATCCCTGTCTGGTTCCCAATTTCAGTGGAAATGCTTTCAGCCTCTCGCTGTCCAGTATAATGCTGGCTGTGGGTTTATCATATATTGCCTTTATTATGTTGATGTACTTGCCCTCTATTCCCATTTTGCCTAGAGTTTTTATCATGAATGGATGTTGAATTTTGTCCAATGCTTTTCCAGCATCTATGTAGATGATCATGTGGTTTTTGTCTCTCTTTTTGTTGATGTGGTGGATGATGTTGATGGATTTTCGAATGTTGTACCATCCTTGCATCCCTGGGATGAATCCCACTTGGTCATGGCGTATGAACCCTTTGATATACTGTTGAATTCTGTTTGCTTATATTTTATTGAGTATTAGTGTATCTACATTCAGCAGGGATATTGGTCTGTAATTTTCTCTTTTGATGGGGTCTTTGCCTGGTTTTAATATTAGGGTGATGTTGGGTTCATAGAATGAGTTTGGGAGTATTCACTCTTCTATTTTTTGGAACACTTTAAGGAGAATGGGTATTATGTCTTCTCTTTGTGTCTGATAAAATTCCGAGGTAAATCCGTCTGGCACCGGGGTTTTGTTCTTGGGTAGTTTTTTGAATACGGTTTCAATTTCTTTACTCGTAATTGGTTTGTTTAACTTTTGTGTTTCTTCCTTGGTGATTCTTGGGAGGTTGTATTTTTCTAGGAAGTTGTCCATTTCTTCTAGGTTTTCCAGCTTGTTGGCATATAGGTTTTCATAGTAGTCTTTAATAATTCTTTGTATTTCTGTGGAGTCTGTCGTGATTTTTCCATTCTCATTTCTGATTATGTTGATTTGTGTTGATTCTCTTTTTCTCTTAATAAGTTTGGCTTGAGTCTTATCTATTTTGTTTATTTTCTCAAAGAACCAGCTCTTGGTTTCGTTGATTTTTGCTAGTGTTTTATTCTTCTCAATTTTGTTTATTTCTTCTCTGATCTTTATTATGTGGCTCCTTCCTCTGACTTTAGGCCTCATTTGTTCTTCTTTTTCCAGTTTCAATAATTGTGATTTTAGACTATTCATTTGGGATAGTTCTTCCTTCTTCATGTGTGCCTGGATTGCTATATACTTTCCTCTTAAGACTGTTTTCGCTGCATCCCACAGAAGTTGGGGCTTTGAGTTGTTGTTGTCATTTGTTTCTATATATTCCTTGATCTCTGTTTTGATTTGTTCATTGATCCATTGATTATTTAGTAGCATGTTGTTAAGCCTCAATGTGTTTGTGAGCCTTTTAGTTTTGTTTGTAGAATTTATTTCTACTTTTATAGCTTTGTGGTCTGAAACATTGGTTGGTAGAATTTCAATATTTTGGAATTTACAGAGGCTCTTTTTGTGAGCTAGTATGTGGTCTATTCTGGAGAGTGTTCCATGTGCACTTGAGAAGAATGTATATCCTGTTGCTTTTGGATGTAGAGTTCTATAGATGTCTATTAGGTCCATCTTTTCTAGTCTGTTGTTCAGTGCCTGTGTGACCTTACTTATTTTCTGCCGGGTGGATATATCCTTTGGGGTGAGTGGTGTGTTGAAGTCTCCTAAAATGAATGCATTGCAGTCTATTTCCCTCTTTAGTTCTGTTAGTATTTGTTTCACATATGTTGGTGCTCCTGTATTGGGTGCATGTATATTTAGAATGGTTATATCCTCTTGTTGGACTGAGCCCTTTATCATTATGTATTATCCTTCTTTATCTCTTGTTACTTTCTTTGTTTTGATGTGTATTTTGTCTGATATTAGGTCTGCAACCCCTGCTTTCTTCTCACTGTTGTTTGCCTGAAATATGTTTTTTCATCCTTTGACTTTTAGTCTGTGCTTGTCTTTGGGTTTAAGGTAAGTTTCTTGTAAGCAGCATATAGATGGGTCTTGCTTTTTTATCCATTCTATTACTCTGTGTCTTTTGATTGGTGCATTAAGTCCATTTACATTTAGGGTGAATATTGAGAGATATGTACTTATTGCCATTGCAGGATTTAGATTCTTGGTTACCAAAGGTTCAAGGTTAGCTTCTTAAGTATCTTACTGCCTAGCTTAGCTCACTTATTGAGCTGCTGTATACACTGTCTGGAGATTCTTTTCTTCCCTCCCTTCTTATTCTTCCTTCTCCATTCTTCATATGTTGTGTGTTTTGTTCTGTGCTCTTTTTAGGAGTGCTCCCATTTAGAGCAGTCCCTGTAGGATGCCCTGTAGAGGTTGTTTTTGGGAAGCAAATACCGTCAGATTTTGCTTGTCTGGGAATTGTTTAATCCCGCCATCATATTTAAATTATAGTCATGCTGGATACAGTATCTTTGGTTCAAGGCCCTTCTGTTTCATTGCATTAAATATATCATGCCATTCTCTTCTGGCCTGTAGGGTTTCTGTCGAGAAGTCTGATGATAGCCTGATGGGTTTTCCTTTATAGGTGACCTTTTTCTCTCTAGCTGCCTTTAAAACTCTTTCCTTGTCCTTGATCCTTGCCATTTTCATTATTATGTGTCTTGGTGTTGTTCTCCTTGATCTTTTTGTTGGGGGTTCTGTGTAATTCCGTGGTGTGTTCGATTATTTCCTCCCCCAGTTTGGGGAAGTTTTCAGCAATTATTTCTTCAAAGAGACTTTCTATCTCTTTTCCTCTTTCTTCTTCTTCTGGTACCCCTATAATACAAATATTATTCCTTTTGGATTGGTCACATAGTTCTCTTAGTGTCGTTTCATTCCTGGAGATCCTTTTATCTCTCTCTTTGTCAGCTTCTATACGTTCCTGTTCTCTGGTTTCTATTCCTTCAATGGCCTCTTGCATCTTATCCATTCTGCTTATAAATTCTTCCATGGATTGTTTCACTTCTGTGATCTCTTTCCTGACATCTGTGATCTCCCTCTCAACTTCATCCCATTGTTCTTGCATTTTTCTCTGCATCTCATCCTATTGCTCTTACATTTTTCTCTGCATCTCTGTCAGCATGTTCATTATTTTTATTTTGAATTCTTTTTCAGGAGGACTGGTTAGGTCTGTCTCCTTCTCAGGTGTTGTCTCTGTGATCTTTGTCAGCCTGTATTTTTGCCTTTTCATGGTGATAGAGACAGTTTGCTGAGCTGGTACAAGTGACCACTGGAAGAGCTTCCCTTTTTGTTGGTTTGTGGCCTTCCTCTCCTGGGAGAATAGCGACCTCTATTGGCTTATGCTTTTCAGCTGTGCGCAGACAGGGCTTCTGCTCCAAAAAGCACTCGCCAGAAAAAAAAAAAAAAACGCTCCCGTTTCTTTCCATCTGCCGGTAGCCGGGAGGAGGGGCGCTTGCGCCACGCTGGGGCTTGTATCTTACCCTCTTTGCAAGGTGCTGGGTTCTTGCAGGTGTGGATGTGGTCTGGATGTTGTCCTGTGTCCTCTGGTCTCAATTTTAGGAAGAGTTTTCTTTGTTATATTTTTATAGATCTATGTGTTTTTGGGAGGAGATTTCCACTGCTCTACTCATGCTGCCATCTTCTGACTCTCCTCTCATCTGAAACCTTTTAAATGATCAAAATTAAGATTATGTAAAGCATGCATTAATCGTTTATTTGCAGTTAGTTTTATCCTATCAGGGAGTAATCCCCCTTTTCTTTCTGTTTTTTTTTTGTTATCATTGATCTACAATTACATGAAGAATATTATGTTTACTAGGCTCTTCCCTGCACCAAGTCCCCCCCCACTAACCCCATTAGAGTCACTGTCCATCAACATAGCAAAATGTTGTAGAACCACTACTTGTCTTCTCTGTATTGCACAGCCCTCCCATTTCCCCCCCCACCACACTATATATGCTAATCATAATACTCCCGTTATTCTTCCCCACCCTTATCCTACCCTACCCTCCCATTCTCCCCAGTCTCTTTCCCTTTGTTAACTGTTAGTCCATTCTTGGGTTCTGTGATTCTGCTGCTGTTTTTTTCCTTCAGTTTTTCTTTATTCTTATGCTCCACTTATCAGTGAAATCTGGCATTTGTCTTTATCCACCAGGCTTATTTCACTGAGCATAATAACCTCTAGCTCCATCCATGTTGTTGCAAATGGTAGGATTTGTTTTCTTATGGCTGAATAATATTCCATTGTGTATAGGTACCACATCTTCTTTATCCATTCATATATGATAGACACTTAGGTTGCTTCCAATTCTTGGCTATTATAAATAGTGCTGCGATAAACATAGGGGTGCACCTTTCTTTTTCAAACTGGAGTGGTGCATTCTTAGGCTAAATTCCTAGGAGTGGAATTCCTGGATCAAATGGTAAGTCTATTTTGAGCATTTTGAAGAACCTCCATATTGCTTTCCACTATGGTTGAACTAATTTACATTCCCACCAGCAGTGTAAGAGGGTTCCCCTTTCTCCACAACCTCGCCATCAATTGTTGTTGTTTGTCTATTGGATGGTAGCCATCCTTACTGGTGTGAGGTGATATCTCATTGTGGTTTTAATTTGCATTTCTCTGATAACTAGCGATGTGGAGCATCTTTTCATGTGTCTGTTGGCCATCTGAGTTTATTTTTTGGAGAACTGTCTGTTCAGTTCCTCTGCCCATTTTTTGATTGGATTATATATTTTTTGTTTGTTGAGGTGTGTTAGCTCTTTATATATTTTTGATGTCAAGGATTTATCGCATCTATCATTTACAAATATATTCTCTGATACTGTTGGGTACCTTTTTGTTCTATTGATGCTGTCTTTTGCTGTACAGAAGCTTTTCAGCTTAATATAATACCACTTGTTCATTTTTGATTTTGTTTTCCTTGCCCGGGGAGATATGTTCAAGAAGAGGTCACTCATTTTTATGTTGCTGAGATTTTTGCCTATGTTTTTTTCAAAGATTTTTTATGGTTTCATGACTTACATTCAGGTCTTTGATCCATTTCAAATTTACTTTCGAGTATGGGGTTAGACAATGGTCCAGTTTCATTCTCTTACATGTAGCTGTCCAGTTTTGCCAGAACCATCTGTTGAAGAGACTGTCATTTCGCCATTGTATGTCCATGGTTCCTTTATCAAATATTAATTGACCACATATGTTTGGGCTAATGTCTGGAGTCTCTAATCTGTTCCACTACTCTGTGGCTCTGTTCTTGGCCAGTACCAAATTGTCTTGATTACTATGGCTTTGTAGTGGAGCTTGAGGTTGGGGAGTGAGATTCCCCCCACTTTATTCTTCTTTCTCAGGATTGCTTTGGCTATTCAGGGTCTTTGGTGTTTCCATATGAATTTTTGAACTATTTGTTCCAATTTGTGCCTCTTATCCTCTCCTTCAGTTTCACCCACCCATCACATCCCATTCCCCACTGTAATCACCAATCTCTTATCAGTATCTGTAACTATTACAGTTTTGTTCATTTTGTTTTGTTTTATATTTATATTCCTCTTCTAAGTGAAATCATATAGCATTTGTCTTTCTCTGAATGACTTATTTCACTTAATATAATGCCCATTAGGCATATCTGTGTTTTTGCAAATAGCAACATTTCTTTCTTTTTTATGGCTGAATACTTTTCCATTGTATATATGTCCCTCTTGTACCTCATTCATTCATCTATTATTTTTTTTAATTTTCAACAGTTTCTTTGGGTGTACATGTAACACCAGACCAAATGTGGTTACGAGTGCTCTATGGTTTCATCTACTGATGAACAACTCTTGTAAATAATGCAGCAATAAACACAGGGGCACAAATAGCTTTTCAGATCAGATTTTTTTCCTTTGTAAATTCCTGGAAGAGTAATTTCTGGGTCATGTGATATTTCTACTTTAGAGTTTGAGGAACCTCCATTCTGCTCTCCACAGTGGCTGCACCAATTTACATTCCCACCATCAGGGTAGGAGGTTTGCCCTTTCTCCACATTCTTTAAATATTTTAATATATAAAGTTAAACCTGACTATTGTTCCTTAACCATGAATTAAGTATATCAATTAGAAAGATTATAGAATGTGTGTACTCATATCATATTTTATCTTATTTCTTGATTTGTGGATATTGTGTTATAAGGTTTTCCTGTATATAAAAGTGTAACAATATGACTAATTAACAAAAAATAAAGCATACAGATTGATCATTTTTATAAACTTACTGTGGGATTGAAACAGCCCAACAAATCAAGAATAGAAACTACTACCATTTCAACAGTATAGCTTTTGTGCACTTTCATTCATTGACCTTTCAAGGTGAAACAACTGAATGACTTCAAACTGTCAGTAAATATGCATGACTTTAAGTCTCTTAGTAATGGAATCATCCTATGAGGTCTGCTTTGTGTAAATCTCATTTTTATTATGATTGTGATTTTCTGAATCAATATTGTTTTCCTCAGTGTCACCATCAGTAACATAATAAAACTGTTTAACTGGGCTGCAGCATAGTGTTAGTTTCTAGTTTGGGCAACATAAATTACTGAACATGTCTCTTCATGAATGTAGGTAGGCATTTCTGCTGGAATCCCATGGGACGGCTGTGTCCTGGGTGATTGGATGTCCATGGCATGCCCTCAAATGCCTCCATACCACAGTCACATTCTCATGAGCACCACGGGGGGAAGGAGAAGAAGGTTCCTGACCATGAGGATATGTCCCTTAACTTACATGTCACTTCACCTCTGACACCGCCCAGAACGTAATCACATGTTCTTTAACAGTTGTAATGGAGGCTTTTTTGTAATGGCCAAGTGTCATGATGAACCCAGGAAATAGCACCATTGACATGAGGAACTTACTGAATGTGTATTGTAAACATATTGCAGCACTGGGACAGTGTGGTGCACAGGTGGTCTTGCCTCCTTGTCCTGGAGAGGGACATACCCAGGATATCTCTTGTCAGGAGGAAGATAAAAAAACTAGGAAACAGTATTCTTCACTCTACCCACATACTCCTTTATTTTCTATTTAATTGTGAGCTTAAAAGAGAAACAAATACTGCATTTCTCCACTGTAAAGATAAATGATCTTCATTCTGACAGTGTGAACAGTAAGGACCACTGTTTCATACCTGGGCCAGGCAGTCCACACTGAGCTTCTAGGGTCAATAAGAACTGGATGTAGATCTACATGACATGAAATGATGCAGCAGTAAGTGCACTAAAAATATAGGGAAGGTAAACAACATATTTTCTAAGCCGTAGGATCGTTTTTGTGGATGGCCAGGTTATATCAACTATATTGGATTTTGTTTAATAAAAAACACTGCCAATTAAATTTTCTTTGAAAAAACGAGTAATCTTATGTTATTACTCATATCCTCCTAAACTAATTTTGCAATGAGGAAGTCTAGATTTTTTTTTAAAAACCTATATATTTATATTGCTAAAAAATTTTGCTAGCCACCGCCCAAAATACACCACAGTAATAGTGTTCCACTGACATCTTTGTTTTCTTCCATTTGTCTGAAGAACATTCTGCACTGACAACTCTACTGCTGTTCCCAAATGACTAAGAGAGAACATTAATAATATTATACATCCCCTTTACATGATTGGTAAAATTTGAAAGAGATATATGTTTGAACTAAGGAGAATACTCTATCTAAATTAGTCCAATATATTTAATTTGACTTAATTACTACAACTGCAAGGAGTTTTCCCAGCGTTACCTTTATGTCCTTGTTTCTAAGGCTGTATATGATGGGGTTTACTGATGGAGGAATCACTGTGCAAAATACAGACAAAACCAGGTCTACAATGGACTTCAATTCAGAGGCTGGTTTCATATAGGCCAAGGCACCTGTTGAAAGAAACAAAGTCACAACAACCAGATGAGGGAGGCAGGTCGAGAGGGCTTTGGACCTGCCCTCCAGGGAGGGGATCCTTGAGACAGCAGAGAAGATGTGAACAAAGGAATATAAAATAGAGATGAAACAAGGTAGTGAGATACTTGCAATGAATGCAGTCACTGATACTTCACTTATGTTCATTTTAGAATCTGAGATCAAAATAATCTGAGGGATATCACAAAAAAATGATGGATCTTTTTGGAACTAAACGTTATGGAAAAAGTTGCTGTTGTGTGCATGGCTCCAATCATCCCTGAGGTGACATATGAAGCCACCATAATCCGCCCACAGTCCCCCTTGGTCATAATGGTCTCATAGTGCAGCGGACAGCAGATGGCCACATAGCGGTCATAGGACATCACTGTAAGGATGAATAATTCAGCAGCAGCAAAAGTCACAAAGAACAGCAGCTGGAAAATACATCCAAGGAAGGATGTCTTTTTCCTATTTATCAGGGAGTTGAAAGCAAATTTTGGGACAGTATCAGAAATGAAGCAGAGATCTATGAATGACAGGTTCTTCAGGAAGAAGTACATGAGTGTGTGAAGCTGAGGATCCCAAGTAATGAGCATGATGATGAGTCCATTTCCTAACAGGGTTGCCAGGTAAGCCACGAGGAACAGGCAGCCATGGAGGGTTTGCATGCTTGGATCCTCAGAGAATCTTAGGAGGAGGAACTCAGTGATATCTGTATAGTTGATCATTTTATCCAATACTGTGGTCCCCAGGAGTGAACTGTGTATTGTAAACAAACATATAGAATAAAGAAAATGTTGCCTAGTTGTGTTGATGGACATGTAAATTATCTGTAGTGGCCATTTCACAATGTGCAGTGTGTGTGTGTGTGTGTTTGTCTATAGCATCTCTTTGTTCTGATCAGTTTTAGACATTTGTCAATTTTCTTAAATCCTGCATACCTGTTTCATCATTTTCTAACAGGACAGCTTTAAATTAATTTATTTATATGCTAAGAAGATTTTGAGAAACTTTTTAAAAAAAAACAAAATGAGAAATGAGCAGGTGGGACTACATCAAACTAAAAAACATGTGTACAGCAAAGGACACCACCAGCAGAACAAAAAGAAATCCAGCAGTATGGGAGAATATATTCATAAACTACTTAGCTGATAAAGGGTTAACATCCAAAATATCCAACGCACTCATTTGCCTCAACATGCAAAAAACAAATAACCTAATTAAAAAATGAGCAGAGGACCTGAGCAGACACTTCTCCAAAGAAATTATCAAACATGCATATTTTTATGTTTTTAAAAATTGAATCATTCTGAGAGTTCTGCTTCATGTCTGCCTCCTTCTGTTAATGATGATGATTTTCTGAATCAATGTTTGTTTTCTCAGTGTCGCCATCATTACATCATAATTCAGCTCTCTATTTTACAGCATTGTGTTACTTTCCTGCTTGTGCAACGTAAAATTGGTGTCCGTATCTTTTGGTGACTGTAGGTGGGCATTTCTGTTGGAAACCCGCACAATGCTGTGTCATGGGTCAGTGCATGTCCAGGATACCAGGCTCATGTGTATGTTCCCAAATGTCTCCACACCCAAGCCACATTCCAGTCAGCACCATGGGGAGAAGAGGTGTGGACTCCTGACCTGTAAGGACATCTCCCTTAACATTCACAGCTCCACTGACAAGTGTGCTGTTAACAACATACTGGAGCAGTGAAACATGGTGCACAGATCACCTTAGCCTAACCGTCCTGCAGAGCGGCATGCTTGGGTAGCAGGCTGCTCTCAAGGAGAAGCACACTAGGAGGAAGGAGGCTTCTCTCTACGCTACCATCCCTGCACAGTTTACTTGTATGTGAGCCTACAAGGGGGAGGGAGCCTTCATTTATATGTTATAAAGACTCTGACAGTCTGAATACCGATGGTCAGGGTTTCACGCTCAAGACCACCTGGGAAACAGATCCTGGGAACAGATGGATTGCTTCCACTTGCTGTGATGAGATAAAGCAGAAATTCACCCAAAATACAGGAAATGAAAGCAGCAATACTGTTTTCTAAAATGTAGAATCATTCTGGCTTCTGAAGGCTCAGGTTGAAAAATTACATTGGATTTTGTTTAATAAAGAACGTTGCTGATAAAAAACTTAAAAAATATGAAATACAATGAATTTTAAAAATTGTATTTCCCAATATTTATAAAAAAGTTATTAGGCACTTCCCAAAACAGCACAACAATAGTGTCCCACTGATATCTGCTGTTTTATATTTATAATGTTACTGAAGTACATCCTGCAATGAAAGATCAATCACTAATCTGAAATGGTAAAAATAAACATTAATATTGAGATACATACCACTATATCAATGGTAAAGCTGAAAATAATATGTGTTTAGAACTAAAGAGCAACCACTTCCTAATCTACCCAAAAAACTCCCTTAATTTGACTTTTATTCTGTAATTCCCAGGACTTTCCCCAGAGTCAGTTTTATGTCCTTGTTTCTAAGGCTGTAAATGATGGGATTCCATGATGGAGGCACCACTGTATAAAATATAGACAAAATCATATCTAGGTCTGACCTCAACTCAGAGGCTGGCTTCAGGTAGGCCAAGGCAGCTGTGGAAACAAACAAAGTCACAACAACCAGGTGAGGGAGGCAGGTGGAGAGGGCTTTGGACCGGCCCTCCAGGGAGGAGATCCTTGAGACAGCAGAGAGGATGTAGGCATAGGAATATAAAATAAATAAGAAACAAGCCAGTGAGGTACTTGCACCAAATGCCATCACTGACAGTTCATTTATGTTCATTTTGGAGTCCGAGATCAAAATAATCTGGGGGATATCACAGAAGAAATTATGGATTTTACTGGAAATAAAAGTTGTGGAAAATGTCGCTGCTGTGTGCATGGCTCCAGAGACCCCCCCACTGACATATGAAGCCACCACCATCCACCCACAGGCCTCATTGTTCATGATGGTCTCATAGTGCAGCGGATGGCAGATGGCCACGTAGCAGTCATAGGACATCACTGTGAGGATAAACAATTCAGCAGAACAAAAACTCACAAATAACAGCACCTGGAAAACACATCCAAGGAAGGATATTGTGTTCTTGTTCATCAAGGAATTGAGAACAAATTTAGGAACAGTGTCAGAAATGTAGCAGAAATCTATCTATGAGTGACAGGTTCTTCAGGAAGAAGTACATGGGAGGATCCCAGGTAATGAGCGTGATGATGAGTCCATTTCCTAAGAGGGCTGCCAGGTAAGCCATGAGGAACAGTAGTCATGTAGGGTTTGCATCCTCATGTCCTCAGATAATCTCAGTAGAAAAAATTTGGTTACCCCTGTATTGTTGATCATCTCATCCAATGATGTGGTTCCCAAGAGTGAGCTGTGTAATGTCAACAAAGATATGCAAAAAAAAGGAAAATGTTACCTAGTTGTGTTGATGCACATGTCAAATTATCTATCGTGGCCATTTCACAATGTGTAGTTTGTGTGTGTTTGTATGTATATTTGTGTGTGTTAATGTATATGTATATCTACAGATGAAGATATGTATTTAAAATATATAAAATTTTTATTCAATTGACATTTCACTTAGCATAATACACTGTAGGTCCACCCACTTAGTAAAGAAAAGGAAAGATTTCATTCTTTTTTATGGCTGAATAATATTCCATTGTGTGAATGCATCTCATCTCCTTTATCCATTCATCTTTTGATGGACACTGGATGCCTCCATTTCTTGGCTACTCTAAATATAGCTGCCAAGAACATTGGTGTGAATATATCTTTTAAAATACATTATTTTTTTTTCTACCATATGATTTCAGTTTGGGAA
The DNA here is from genome assembly GCF_040802235.1 of Manis javanica. Classification (NCBI taxonomy): domain Eukaryota; kingdom Metazoa; phylum Chordata; class Mammalia; order Pholidota; family Manidae; genus Manis; species Manis javanica. The sequence continues at coordinate 66,977,692 of NC_133169.1, read as the reverse complement.
ATTGAGAAACAAAAATGAACAAACAAACCAAAAAGAAATAGACTAAAACACAGAGAATGCATAGTTGGTTACCATGGTAGAGGAGATGGGTGAAATAGGGGAAGGGGATAATGATACAAACTTCAAATTACAAAATGATTTAGTGACAGGATGCAACTATGTCCTAGGCAACATAGCTCATAATATAATAGCTTTATATGATGACAGATTGTAACTATACTTACTGTGGAGCCCTTAGTAATGTGTATAATTGATCAATCATTAAGTTGTTCATCTTAGATCAATGAGATATTGTATTTCAATTTTAAAAAATAGAAGAAAAATATTTGTCCATTATACATCAAAAGAACAGGAAAAATAAAATAAATGGCTTCTTTAAAAATTAAGGTGTAAAGTTGTATTTCTAAGCAAGGAAAATTTACATTTCTAATCCAAGTGGCAGGACTGCTTTGGTTTTTTTAGTAGAGTGACAGGCTTACAAATGATTAATGAGTGTCTGGGATTGAAGGATGAGTTTATCTAGTAGCATTTGCCAATTTCTGTGGTCTTAATAGTCTCACTATACCTGTATCAATTAATCAATGTTATGCAGCTCAAAACAGAGTGAGGAAGAAATGATCAAAATTTCTCTTTAGCTGTTACAGGAAACTCCAGCTCATCCCTATAAAGCGTTTTTCAGAAAGTCAAAGAAGCATAGGTATTCAGCGAAAGTCAAAGAAGCAAAAATAGGTATTCAGTGAAACTTATTTAAATGCTCTCAAATATGCATAGGTGTTTAGTTTTTCTGAATAGTTTTATTCATTTTATTTAACTCTGAGTGAACTTTGAGTACATTATGCTAATTTTAACAACCCACAAAATGACACTGTGTGTTGCCATTTATATAAAGTACCTAGAATAGTTAAATACATATAGACAGGGAGCAAATGCTCATTCTGAGGGGCTGGGGGAAGAAGAAACTTGGGGTTCTTGTTTCATGGGTAGCCAGCTTCTTTGGGGAAAAATGGAGAATTACTTACAGTTTCAAAGTGAGAGCTCTGAGAGTCAGTTTAATATAGGAGAAAGGACTAGGGATTAGGAAAATTCCTTTCACTGTGATTCTGTGATGTAGTGGGCAAATTACTTTGTGTCATTGCCTAGGATCATAGGTGGCTTCACATTACAACTACTTAGCAGGAGATTATAATGTGGAGTCCAGTAGAAACTTATTAAGTGGTGTAGGCATTGTTAGTATAATTATTTGGAAAAAGGTACACTTTCTCTTCCTCTCAACATGATCTAAATAGCACTAAACACTGTTGAAAGACATAGTTCCTTGCTTTGTTTAGTTTCTGTGCCTTTATTCTCAGATATATAAAGAGCAAGTTCTTCCTGACCTCTAAATTTATGAACTCTGAGCAAATACCAAGGGACTCATTCTATGAAACAGACTCCTTGTAGTTAAGGTTGGAAAGTTCTCAGATTCACCCTGACTATATTTGTAGATTTCCAAATCCAACTAAAACTATATTTCATGTTCGTACAAATAAAAAAATGTAACTCAGTTTCTCAGTATGACGCCACTGCAACTATTGTGTCTTAGAAACTCCTGTACTGCATCTGAAGGCTTGATTAACACTCACCCGACAATGCAGAATTTGCCAAAGATAATGGGTGGGCCATTCCCAAGTCAAGCCACTCCCACTTTGTCCAGTCTACTGCTGCCTGACACTCCCTGATCCAGAGCACCTGGGGGTTGAGAAATGAAAAATCAGTTGTATTTGTGGACCCTGGACACTATTTGTCTTGGTGATAGATTGATATGCTTAGGCATTTCTACATAAAAGCACTGTGTTTTAGTCACCGTATTGCAATTCTATGCATCAAACTAATGCGAATGTAACAGCCTCACAGCTGCTCATTTCTGACAAGGATAAAGCATAGTCTTGTAATGGAGGTAATACTGTAAAACATCATGTGAATACATTTGGCAGATAATTCATTTTATAAGGGAATCCTGGAAGAGTGAGTTGGTCTCTCCAAATCCTCTGTTTTAGAGAGCCAAGAACAAATGTGTAATGAAAGACGAATCCATTTTTTATTTGTTATAATTTTGATAAACACTGCTTCTGACATTTGTTCAGTTATGATCGGCAAGAACTTGTGAATCATTTCACTTTCTTACTTGCAGAATACTCTGCAGCATTAATTTATGCATAAATAAGAAACATTCCTGTATTTTCGATTGTAACACTAATGTATAAAGCACACTAATTTTCTCATAACTTAAATTCAAAATGTGATCAGAATATATTTGTAACTATTAATTTGGGAGATGGTTTTTAAGAATGTGTATATAGGCAGCAGTACCAAACACTACAAGTTCCTGTGGAATATAAGAGAATATATTTTTATTTTAGTTTACTATAAAATTTTTAGTATTTCTCACTAAAAATGTGCAATTACTCATTGTATATCAGTGAGATGATTAGAATTTGATAAAATTACTTAATCTATACCACATTCCTAATTCTACTTTTTTATTTGTGTGCATATGTGTGTATTCAGGTATGAATGCATATATATAAGTCTCTGTGTTTTACCTAATGCTCACAGTGTTTTTAACTCCAGGATTTTTCTCTTAATTGTATCTGAGACAAAATATTTAAAAGTTTCAATAAAATAAAATAAAAATTAAATTAGTTTAAGAAAAATTCAGGTTTTAGATCAGGGTCTATCTATTTAGAGCTGAAAGTCTCACACTTATGCATTTATTGGATAATATGTTAGAAATATAATCTTTTCCATCAGAGACAAGGAATATTTTATTGCCCTAAAAGTGACAAACATGTGTTACTTACATGGTGATCATGGTTTAAGCTCTGAAAATCTGGGATGTAAAGAGACTACCTCATTACTGTGACTCCACATGTGTCTTGAACGCTCCAATCTCCATAGATTCTCTTCATCCAGGAAGATTTGTTCTCATATAGTGTCATAGAAGCAAGTAGCAGGCTTCATGCTACTTGAAGACTGGGAGCACTTAGTTATCCTCTAATGAGGGAAGAACCACCTTAAATCACTCTAAGAAAAAGGTGAATGATTTCAGCTCTGAGGCTGTGATGTGTCTCAAAATATTTTCAAGAACACCCAGGAGAGGAAGAGGTGAGACAAGAGAGACCAATATAGATGGCTGTAGTTTGGGGATATGGGAAATTTCCACAGATTTTCAACTAATTCCCCTGGGTCTATTTCAGTGGAAAGTATTTTTTTAATGACAGTGAGTGTGGAGAAGGGAACATGCTCAACAAAACAGGTCCATGTGAAGCTCGGAGATCTCCCAGAGATTTCCCAAGAAATCGCTGATGCTCTGCTTCCTAATTAATCATTTCATTACCTGAAGTGGAAACTTTCCTTATGAGCCATTATAAAATACACCTTTTCTACAACAATAATTTTTATAAATATGTTATCTATTAGGTCTTTAATATTATCTCTACATCTATGCTTGCATAGACATATACATTAAGTGAATATTCACAATATATGGACTATACTAAGTAGCTGATTTGTGCTAATTTCTGCTTCCATGGTATACATATCTTTAGTTTTATATTAAAAATATTATGTAGGGGTTCTTCAAACTCCACTTTATATTACAGTAATACATATTAAGGTTTTTAAATTAGAATCTAATGCTTACATAAAACTGGTTTTGAAAGTCTAGCAAGACCAACATATGTGTTCTGTAGCAATGATTAATTTCATGTAATTATTAGTTTCTTTTGCTGAGGTACTTGTTTTACCTATTTTGGTCTTTTATATATTTCATTAAAATTATGACAAGTAAAAATAATAATTGCAAATGTACAATGTGTAGAAAGTGCTTAAATACATCAGAAATCACATAAAGAATATATATAGAATTACATTCCAGACACATTATATTGAATAGGAAATGCACTGTTTAGAAATCTAGAGGTAGCTTCCCTTAGTGTGCTGAACATTTCATATATACAGCTAATATTAATAGAAGTATGAAGACATGGAGAAATAATTGGAGAACACCTTTTCTATCAATAGAAGAGTGTTTTGCATGAGAAAAGAGCTCAAGAAGCTGTAAGGCATTTCTGTCAACTGAATGAAAGGTCAAAGGACTGAGTAAAGTTAATGATCACATGAGGGAAATACTTGCTAACATTAAGTTCAAGCTCCAGCATTTCTCAAGTGGCCCTTTTGTTTCTACTTTTACCCACCCAGCTCACAGTGGCTCAGAATTATCATGGAATCTATGGTCATCAGGAATCTGAACAATGAATAGGTCATGCTGTCAAGGCTCAGGGGTCTGGAGTCACCTACAGATTTCCCTTGGCTTTCACAGTATCTGAAAATCACCAGGGAGTTTGTAAGCATGTCTTTCCTCTTTGAAACCATTTCTATTCATCTTTTAATTTAGTTATTGCTGTTTAATTGGTGCTACCATTGCTCTCATTGATGTTTGTTAAAATTAGAATTTAAGGTTCCACCTCAGATAAAGATTAATTTAATATACTTGACATGAATACATTATTCTCATAACATTGGATTATCCAAAATTACATAAGTACTCCATTCTGATTTAAATGAAAGGACCCCTATTTCTTAAACCATCATCAAATTTTGACATGGCCAGAAACTTGTAGAACAATCCAGATAATTTATTTATGCTACTAACAACCTATAAAATATTTGAGTATTTTTCTGAATAAGTCTAAGTGCTTTAGAAATACAGAAAAGTGGTGAGCAGAGAAAGAGGTGGCAGAGTTGGTCGACAAGGTAGAAACCTCCTACCAAAAACATACAAAACACAAAAATACAGCAAAACAACAAAGCCTGAAAATGACCTGATATCTGCAAAACAGACTACCTACATATGGGGAAGAAAAGAAGACCTGCTGTGTCTGGGACCTACAGTACTGTGATGAATAAAAGTGGTGAGAGTGGGTATCCCTGTCTTTTTCCCTAACTTAGAGGAAAAGTTTCAGTTTTTCAATGTTAATTGTGTTTTGTTTATGGGTTTTTGTATATCACCTTTAATATGTGAGGTATATATCCTTTATACCTGTTTTGTTTAGAGTTGTTATCATGAATGGATTTTAAATTTTGTCAAATGGTATTTCAGTCTATGGAGATGATCTTGTGGTTTTTGTCTTTCTTTTTGTTCATGTGAGGGATGATGGTGATGGATTTTTCAATATTGTAACACCCTTGCATCCCTGGAATAAATCCTTCTTGGTCATGATGGATGATCTTTTTTGTGTATTTTTGATTTCTGTTAGCTAATATTTGTTTGAGTATTTTTGCACCTATGTTCATCATGGATATTGGTCTGTAATTTTCTTTTTTTATGGTGTCTTTGCCTGGTTTTGGTATTAGACTGTTATTGGCCTCATAGGATGAGTTTGGAAGTATTCCCTCCTCTTCCACATTTTGGAAAACTTTAGGTAGGATGGGTATTAGGTCTTCACTAAATGTTTGACAAAATTCAGTGGTGAAGCTATCTGTCCAAGTATTTTGTTCTTAGGTAGTGTTATGGTTACCATTTCAATTTTGTTGCTGGTAACTGGTCTCTTCAGATTTTCTGTTTCTTTCTTCGTCAGACTTGGAAGGTTGTATTTTTCTAGAAAGTTGTCCATTTCTTCTAGGTTATCCAGTTTGTTAACATACAATTTTTCATAGTATTCTCTTATAATTCTTTGTATCTGTTGGTGTTTGTAGTGATTTTTCCTTTCTCATTTCCGATTCTGTTTAGTGAATGTAGACTTTTTTCTCTTGATAAGTCTGGCTAGGGTTTTATCTATTTTGGTTATTTTCTCAAAGAACCAGGTCCTGGTTTCACTGATTCTTTCTATTTTATTCTTTTTTATTTTATTTCTTTCTGCTCCAAACTTTATTATGTCCCTCCTTCTAATGACTTTGGGCATCATTTGTTCTTCTTTTTCTAGTTTCATTGTGAGTTTAGATTGTTCATATGGGATTGTTCTTTCCTGAGGTAGGCATGTATTGCAATATACTTCCCTCTTAGCATGGTCTTTGCGACATCACACAAATTTTACAGTGTTGAATTATTGTCATTTGTCTCCATAGATTGCTTGATCTCTGGTTTTATTTGGTCATAGATCCACTGATTATTTAGGAGTATGTTGTTAATCCTCCATGTGTTTTTAGGTTTTTAAATTTTATTTGTATAATTTATTTCTATTTTCATACCTTTGTGGTCTAAGAAGCTGGTTGGTACAATATCAATCTTTTTTAATTTATTGAGGCTATTTTGTGGCCTATATATAATCTGTTCTTGAAAATGTTCTATGTGCAGTTGAGAAGAATGTGTATCCTATTTCTTTTGGTTGGATTGCTCTCTAGTTGTCTCTTAGGTCCGTCTGCTCTAATGTGTTGTTCAGTGCATCTGTCTTCTAACTTATATTCTCTCTGTTTTATTTGTCTTTTGGAGTGAGTGGTGTGTTGAAGTCTTCTAAAATGAATGATAGCATTCTGTTTCTCCCTTTAATTCTGTTAGTGTTTGTTTTGCATATGTAGGTGTTCCTGTGTTGGATGCATAGATATTTATAATGTTTAAATTCTCTTGATGAACTGACCCCTTTATCATTATGTAATGTCCTTCTTTGTCTCTTGGGACATTCTTTGTTTTGAAGTCTATTTTGTTTGATACAAATAATGCATCTCCTGCTTTTCTCTCCCTATTATTTGCATGAAATATCTTTTCCATCCCTTGACTTTAAGTCTGTGCATATCTTTTGGGTTGAAGTGAGTCCCTTGTAGGCAGCATATAGATGGGTCTTGTGTTTTTATCCATTCAGTGACTCTATGTCTTTTGATTTGTACATTTAGACCATTTACATTAAGGTCATTAATGATATTATGTACTGATCGACATTGCACGCTTTAGATTCATGTTTACTGAAGGTTCAAGGGTAATTCCCTTACTATCTAATAGTCTAATTTAACTCACTTAGTATGCTGTTACAAAAACAATCTAAAGGTTCCTTTCATCCTCCTTTTTCTTCCTCCTCCATTCCTTATGTGTTTGGTATCAGATTTTGTACTCTTTGTCTATCCCTTGACTGACTTTGGGGTTAGTTGATTTGATTTTGTATCTGCTTAGTAATTAATTCTTCAGTGTGATCTTATTTCTTCTGGTGACAGATATTTAGCCTTAGGAACACTTCCATCTAAAGTCATCCCTCCTAGATATACTATAGAAATGGTTTGTGGGAGGTAAATTCTCTCAACTTTTGCTTATCTGGAAATTCTTTAATCCTTCCTTTAAATTTAAATGATAATCTTGCCAGGTAGAGTATTCTTGGTTTGAGGCTCTTCTGTTTCATTGCATTAAATATATCATGCCACTCGCTTCTGTCCTGTAAGGTTTCTGTTGAGAAGTCTGATGATAGCGTCATGGGTTTTCCTTTGTATGTGATCTTTTATCTCTCTCTGGCTGCTTTGAATAGTCTGTCCTTATCCTTGATCTTTGCATTTTATGTCTTTATATGTCTTGGTGCTGTCTTTCTTGGGTCCCTTGTGTTGGGAGATCTGTGCATCTCCAAGGCATGAGAAATATCTCCTTCCCCAGATTGGGGAAATTTCTAGCAATTACCTTCACAAAGACATTTTCTATCTTTTTCTCAATCTTCTTCTTCTGGTACCCCTGTAAGATAGATTGGTCACACAGATCTCTCAATATTTTTTCATTCCTAGAGATTCTTTTTCTCTCTGTGACTCACCTTCTTTGTATTCCTCTTTTCTGATTTCTATTGCATATACAATCTCCTCTAATTCACTTGATTTGCTTTTAAATCCCTCAATTGTATGTTTCATTTCAGATATTATATTCCTTAATGATTGGATCTCAGTCCTGAATTTGTCCCTGGGTTCTTGAATATTTTCCTGTACCTCCATAAACATGTTTATGATTTTTATTTAGGAATCTTTTTCAAGAAGATTGATGAGCTCAGTTTCACTTGGCCTTCTTTCTGGTGTTTATGGGATTTTGGTTAGAACCAGGTTCCTTTGATGTTTCATATTTGTATGTGGGCCCCTCAAGTGGCACAGAATCTCTATTTTCTGGAGCTGCTCATCTTCTGGAGTGATGTCAGTGATTGCAAGATAGTGGTACTAATGCCTGGGGGGAGGAAAGAGCTGTTTCTGCTTCCCTGCTGCTGTGCCTGTCTCCACTGCCAGAAAGAGTGGGCTGAGCTCACAGGTATAAGCCTGTATGCATTGCGTTTTTAGCTGCCATAGGCAGGGCCTCCCTCTGGTTAGCCTGACAGCAGGGCATTGGCTGCCAGTTTGCAAGCCAGTGCTGGTTGGCTGGGAAGAAGGTGCAGCAGGGTGTGTGTCATGGTTAGGGGCTTTGGAGCTGTGTCACTGGCCTTGGGGATGCAGTTCCTGAAGCTCATGAAAGTTCCCAAACTGCTGAGCAGAGTGTGCCTGGACAAATTTCTCCTGAGCAGGAAGCACTGAGCAGTCCTTGCCCCTTTAGCAACACTCTCACTATTAAGAAGTTTGTCAGACTTCCTCCCTTTCTTTCTTTTTTTTTTTTAAACAAAGCAAATCTATAATTACCATCCATCTCCAGTGAAGCCAAGAAAACCATTTAGGCACTATAGCCATTTGTGAAAATTTGTCTATGATATGATGGATATTGTCCAACTCTACTTGAACAGTCTCAGAGAAATCAGACAAATTAAAGCAACCCATTTCTGGGATCTGTTCACATCCCATATGTTCTTTTAAGCATAGATAGTCTATAGTCATAAGATTTTGGAGTGCTACAAATTGCACCCCTCCCAACTTCTGGTTGAGTTCCAACAGTACAAATCTGGTCAAATTTGTTGTCTCATTGTATGCACATGAAAGCCTAGACATCTCCCTCCTCATTCCAATGGCAAGTCCAGGAAACAGTGGGGTGGATGCAGCCACAACCACAGCATCGTCAGGATCCCTGTGGAGGCTTTTTGATGATCATCCCCCGGCACTAGTCCTCCAGAGAGTGCTGATGCCGGAAGCTCCTCCTCATATCGTATCTTAGTTCATTTTCTGGGTAGCCAAGCTAGGCCTTGACCTTCTGAATAGAAACAAACAGACCCTTTGCCCACACTTTGACATGCCCTCTATACCACTGTGTAGAACTCATTGGAGGTCAGCACACAGGGACTGCTCTTTATTTTTTTATTAAGAGAAAGGAATATTATCAGTAAACAGTACCTCCATAGGTGATCATCTGACACCCTTTAAGTGATTAACAGTAAGGATATTTAAAGCATGCGTTGATCTTTGATTTACCAACAGATTTATCGTAACAAGGAGTAATCCCCCTTTTCTTTCTTTCTTTTTTTTTTTTACATCTTTAATCTACACTTACATGAAGAATACTATGTTTACTATGCTCTCCCCTATATCAGATGCCCCCTATAAACCACATTACGGTTACTGTCCATCAGCTTAGCAAAATGTTGTAGAATCACTAATTGTCCTCACTGTGATGTACAGCCTACCCTCCCCTGTCTCCCTCCCCCCATGCATGCTAATCTTAATACCCCCTTCTTCTTCCCCCCCTTATCCCTCCCTGCCCACCCATCCTCCCTAGTTCCTTTCCCTTTAGTACCTGTTAGTCCATTTTTGGGTTCTGTAATTCCACTACTGTTTTGCTCCTTCAGTTTTTCCTTTGTTCTTATACTCCTCAGATGAGTGAAATCATTTGGTATTTCTCTTTCTCTGCTTGGCTTATTTCACTGAGCATAATACTCTCCAGCCCCATCCATGTTGCTGCAAATGGTTGGATTTTTCCACTACTTATGGCTGAGTAGTATTCCATTGTGTATATATACCACATCTTCTTTATCCATTCATCTACCAATGGACATTTAGGTTGTTTCCAATTCTATTGTAAATAGTGCTATTTAAATGGCTATTTAAATGGGCTATTGTAAATAGTGCTGCGATAAACATAGGGGTGCATCTGTCTTTCTCAAACTTGATTGCTGCGTTCTTAGGGTAAATTCCTAGGAGTGGAATTCCTGGGTCAAATGGTAGGTCTGTTTTGAGCATTTTGATGAACCTCCATACTGCCTTCCACAATGGTTGAACTAATTTACATTCCCACCAGCAGTGTAGGAGGGTTCCCCTTTCTCCACAGCCTCGCCAACATTTGTTGTTGTTTGTCTTTTGGATGGCAGCTATCCTTACTGGTGTGAGGTGATACCTCATTGTAGTTTTAATTTGCATTTCTCTGATAAATAGCGATGTGGAGCATCTTTTCATATGTCTCTGTTGGCCATCTGTATTACTTTTTTAGAGAACTGTCTGTTTAGTTCCTCTGACCATTTTTTAATTGGGTTATTTGTTTTTTGTTTGTTGAGGCGTGTGAGCTCTTTATATATTCTGGACATCAAGCCTTCATTGGATCTGTCATTTTCAAATATATTCTCCCATACTGCAGGGTTCCTTTTTGTTCTATTGATGGTGTCTTTCTCTGTACAGAAGCTTTTCAGCTTAATGTAGTCCCACCTGCTCATTTTTGCTGTTGTTTTCCTTGCCCGGGGAGATATGTTCAAGAAGTGGTTACTCATGTTTATGACTAAGAGGTTTTTGACAATGTTTTTTTCCAAGAGTTTAATGGTTTCATGACTTACATTCAGGTCTTTGATCCATTTTGAGTTTACCTTTGTATATGGGGTTAGACAATGGTCCAGTTTCATTCTCCTACATGTAGCTGTCCAGTTTTGCCAGCACCATCTGTTGAAGAGACTGTCATTTTGCCATTGTATGTCCATGGATCCTTTATCAAATATTAATTGACCATGTATGTTTGGGTTAATTTCTGGAGTCTCTAATCTGTTCCACTGATCTGTGGCTCTGTTCTTGTGCCAGTACCAAATTGTCTTGATTACTATGGCTTTGTAGTAGAGCTTGAAGTTGGGGAGTTAGATACCCCCTACTTTATTCTTCTTTTTCAGGATTGCTTTGGCTATTCAGGCTCTTTGGTGTTTCCATATGAATTTTTGAATTATTTGTTCCAATTCATTGAAGAATGTTGCTGGTAATTTCAGAGGGATTGCATCAAATATGAATATTGCTTTGGGCAGGATGGCCAATTTTACGATATTAATTCTTCTTAGCAATGAGCATGGGATGAGTTTCCATTTATTAGTGTCCTCTATAATTTCTCTTAAGAGTGACGTATAGTTTTCAGAGTATAAGTCTTTCACTTCTTTGGTTAGGTTTATTCCTAGGAATTTTATTCCTTTTGATGCAATGGTAAATGGCATTGTTTTCCTGATTTCTCTTTCTATTGGTTCATTGTTAGTGTATATGAAAGCTACTACAGATTTCTGTGTGTTAATTTTGTATCCTGCAAATTTGCTGTACTCCGATATCAGTTCTAGTAGTTTTGGAGTGGTGTCTTTAGGGTTTTTTATGTACAGTATCATATCATCTGCAAATAGTGACAGTTTAACTTCTTCTTTACCAATATGGATTCCTTGTATTTCTTTGTTTTGTCTCATTGCCGTGGCTAGGACCTCCAGTACTATGTTCAATAACAGTGGCGAGAGTGGGCATCCCTGTCTGGTTCCCGATATCAGAGGAAATGCTTTCAGCTTCTCGCTGTTCAGTGTAATGCTGGCTGTGGGTTTATCATATATGGTCTTTATTATGTTGAGGTTCTTGCCCTCTATTCCCATTTATCTGAGAGTTTTTATCATGAATGGATGTTGAATTTGGTCAAATGCTTTTTCAGCATCTATGGAGATGATCATGTGGTTTTTGTCTTTCTTTTTGTTGATGTGGTGGATGATGTTGATAGATTTTCGAATGTTGTACCATCCTTGCATCCCTGGGATGAACCCCACTTGGTCATGGTGTATGATCCTTTTGATATACTGTTGAATTCTGTTTGCTAATATTTTATTGAGTATTTTTGCATCTACACTCATCAGGGATATTGGTCTGTAATTTTCTTTTTTGTTGGGGTCTTTACCTGGTTTTAGTATTAAGGTGATGTTGGGGTCATAGAATGAGTTTGGGAGTATTCCCTCTTCTTCTATTTTATGGAACACTTTAAGGAGAATGGGTATTATGTCTTCTCTGTGTGTCTGATAAAATTCCGAGGTAAATCCGTCTGGCCCCGGGGTTTTGTTCTTGGGTAGTTTTTTTGATTACCGTTTCAATTTCTTTGCTCGTAATTGGTTAGTTTATATTTTGTGTTTCTTCCTTGGTCCGTCTTGGGAGGTTGTATTTTTCTAGGAAGTTGTCCATTTCTTCTAGGTTTTCCAGCTTGTTGGCATATAGGTTTTCATAGTAGTCTTTAATAATTCTTTGTATTTCTGTGGAGTCTCTCGTGATTTTTCCATTCTCATTTCTGATTCTCTTGATTTTTGTTGATTCTCTTTTTCTCTTAATAAGTTTGGCTAGAGTCTTATCCATTTTGTGTATTTTCTCAAAGAACCAGCTGTTGGTTTCGTTGATTTTTGCTAGTGTTTCATTCTTCTCAATTTTGTTTATTTCTTCTCTGATCTCTATTATGTCGCTCCTTCCTCTGACTTTAGGCCTCATTTGTTCTTCTTTTTCCAGTTTTGATAATTGTGATGTTAGACTATTTATTTGGGATTGTTCTTCCTTCTTCAAGTGTGCCTGGATTGCTATATACTTTCCTCTTAAGACTGCTTTTGCTGCGTCCCAAAGAAGTTGGGTGAAGGGTCCCCACCAGTAAGATGGAAAACTTCCAGCTTCTCTTCGGGGTCCTCATTTCCCACCAGAACTACCTGAAGCCCAATCACCTCTCCCCCCACTCCCAATCCCAGCACGCAGCCAACAGCCACCAGCCCTGTAGAAGTGACACCTCAATCAATTCATGCCCTTTCCTATATAACCCAGCACCTTTCCCTAATAAAGCGGAACTCTCTGGTGAATTGCTGCTCTGTGTCGCTCCTTTCCTTTCATTGGTGCCGAAACCTGGGAGACGGGACACCCCAACTGGGCCCCGTCTTCCCCCCGACACCAGCAGCAGCTTGCCCTCGTCCTCTTTTTCCGGCGCTGGCTCATCACACTCACCACTCCTCTCTGGCCTTTAGGTAAGTTGTCCCCCTAGAGTGGACCACTCTTCCCCGAGCTATCGCAGTACCATTGACCGTGATCGTCCGGCAAGGCCCTGACGCTTGGGGATGAGGAGGGAACTCTCCCTGCCTCAGGCCTTCACGGCTGCGGCGGACCCTCAGGCCTCTCCTCCAACAGCCATAAATCCCCGCCTCAAGCCTTTACTGCTGAGGCGGACGCTCAGGCCCCTCCTCCAACAGTCATAAATCCCCACCTAAGGCCTTCATGGCTGTGGCAGACTCTCAGGCACCCCCCTCCAACAGCCATAAACGGGGTGACTCCTTTGTAGATGAGAACGCTCCCTTTTCCCCCCCTCCTCCCTCTGCTCCGTCCGCTGAAAACGCCTAGCGCTAGGTACCCCGTGACTCCGGCACTCTTCTTTCTTAGGGAAATCTGGGTGACGACCCACACTTCCTAAGAAATTCTGACTCGAATACGAGTTTCGGCAGACCACCAAGGATCATCGGGGACGCCCTTTGTCTCCTTGTGGTCTGCTTCCAGTCCGAGGATCTCTGTTTGTCTTCCCCTGTTTGTCTCCTTCTCTGTCCTTTAACCGTGGGAGCCTCCTCATCCCTCCCTGAAGGTTCACCTCTTGAATGCCTGCTTAAGCATCTGGCTACCCTCTCCCTGATGCTTGATATAAAACAAAAACTTCTCTGTAAATATTGCTTCCAAGATTGGCCAACATACCCCCTAGACAATAACAAACAATGGCCAGCAGGGGGAACTCTTGATCCTAACATCACTCGCGATCTTTTAACTACTGCCAGCGCCTGAAGAAATGGAAGGAGATTCCCTATATCAAACCTTTCCGTCTCCTCCTCCCCCAGGCCCCTCCCAAGTTCTCCTAACCTGCCAGCCCGCCCCCGCAGAAGCCTCCCGTTCACTCCCTTCCCCTTCTTCTCCTACAACAGCCCTTCTCCCTTCCTCCCCCACCATCTCCTCCCCCATCTCACCTCCTCCGCCTTCGTCCCCCGCAGATTAAGCCTGAGCCTTTCAGCCCCCCCTTTAACTAGGTCCCAAGGGCCTCCTCCGTCTTTGCCCTCATCACCTGTTTCTCCCCTGTTAGGGAACACCTTTGTCTTCTCACATGTTCATAGAGAGAATGGGAAAGCACCTCCCCCCATGTCTGAATGCAGCATGGGAAAGCACAAGCTAAACAAATACTGGTGCAGTCCTTAGAAGTTATCTGTCCACAAAAACATATCTTGCCAAGACTCCTCACTCTGAAAATAGGGAGACCTTAAAGATGTGTAGAAACACCACCCCTGCTTCTAGCTATGCCCTTCCCCCACTTGCCAATGTGGCAGGAATAGAAAACAACGCATTCCATAAGCAATTAACTGGAGCCCTGCTGTAGCTCAATTAGTAGAGCATGGGACTCTTAACTGTCGCGACCCTTCAGGGACCGAAGCAACACGCCCAAGGTCTTGATTCTTCTCTAGGCTTTATTCTCTAATCTCTCACGGTGGTTACAGCAGTTGTTGGGCAGCTCTTCTCCCTCCCGGCGGGCTCCCTTATATTCAGTCACCCAACCAATCTGGGACAGTATCATGTGTGACCTTTAAGCGGATAGGTGTCACGCACCACTCTAAGTGGGCAGCACGAGCTATGCACGGGTACGGAAGTCTGCTGGGCCAATCCCCAACAGGGAAGAGGGGAAAGGGTGGTGAGCAGGAAGCAGGCGCCATCTTTAGGGCGTTGTCCAGCTAGAGTGGGGCTCAGCCTCAGCTGTAGGCCAGGCCCCCACATCTCCCCCTTTATTGTTTTATAACCAAAGGGCTGTCGGGATCATGCCTGTCTTAGGTCGTCCGGAGTCTGCGGCATTCTTACCCGTCCTCAGGCAACAGACAGCTTAGGTCTGCGCCCTGTTTTAGGTTGATATGCGCAGCTCCCGATCTTACCCGTCCTTGACTACTGATCCAGCATATTAAGCCATACTCTAGGGGAGATGCCTTCCTCTAGCACTGCCATGGCCTGCAACAGGACCTTCCGTTCTCCCCGTTGCTGTTTTTGTAACAGACTTTCCTCCCAGGCAGGAGAGGCCCACAATTAGCAATATTCCTATGACACCTACACCTGACCAGGCTTTGGTGGCGTTTAACATCTTGCCTGTCTGGACAAGTTGGCAGCTTTAGAATAATTATGAAAAAGAATACCAGTAATACACCCTCATATATGCAGCCCACAGACAAAACCTCCCCCAAGAGGTCCAATTGTTCTTGAAGAAGGTTCATGCGTTGGTTGACCAAAGCCATCCCATTCTTAAAATGGCCGTTGATGACGTTCTGCGTTGTCATTGCCGAGGCAGTGGCCTGGGACAGACCATTCAGCGTCTCTGCCATAGGAATGGTGATAGTCAGCGCGGCAGTGGCTGCAGCTGCAGCTCAGCTCCGCTGTCGCCTGCTGTAAGATCCACGGCAGGAGCAGGAGCAGAAGCAGTGCGATCATCTTGTGCCTCCACTCCGGGGTTTTCCACTCTGCGTCTCAGACGTTCAGGCACCCAAACGGGGTTCTGCTGGTCCTGTGGAAAAACACAAACCGAGCCTCGGGTCCAGATTATCACTGGGTCCAGGCCTTTCCATGTTACTTCCAACACACACTTCCACAAAACTTTAGGCATGTGTTTTGGATTGGATTGTTGGCCGTGCCACTCTGCTGCACTGTGGCCATTTTTGTCCAGTGTTCTAAAATCTTCTCCTATTCCCCCTTTTTGTTTATATAAGGCATTCTTGAGGGTGAGGTGGGTGCGTTCCACCATACCCTGACCCTGAGGGTTGTCTCTAGCTCCCTGCTGCTCTCATGACACAAAAGGATGTCATCCATATAATGATAGATGATTATCAGGGGAAACTGTTTCCTGACAGTTTGTAAGGCCTTCTTTACATACACATGGTGGGGCTATTAGCCATGCCCTGTGGCAATAAACCTTTGACAGTCTCTGAGGTGAAGCGGGATGGAGAAGAAACAGTCTTTGATACTTTTTCCTAATTACAAAAATAGGTGTGTTCCATGGCGAGGTAGAGGGCTGGAGGTGACCAGCTGCTATCTGTTCTTGTACTAAAGTGTGGGCTGCTTCCTTCTTTTCTTTGGTGAGGGGCCACTGAGGTACCCACACGGGCCTTTTTGACTGCCATGTTACTTCTATAGGCTGTTTTCCCTCAGTGGCCCCAAAGAAAAACCCAATCCTGGTCCTCCGGGCCCTTTGGGCAGTCTCCCTGCTAAAAGGATTGGTTGTTCTGTCCCTTGGAGATCCTTCCCTAGTCCTCTAGTGACCGCGTACCCCTGTTTTTTCATTATGGCATTAGACTGCTCACTGTAAAGAGTCTCTGTGGTTAGTTTAACTCTGCTATTAAACCTGTTCTCTAGCTCATCCCCTGAAAGTTCCCCCGTCTTCATCCTCATCATATGGCAGTCCCTGTTCAGATCCCCCTTCCGATGCCTTTGCGGAGGCACGCTCTTCTCGTACTTCCTCTAATATTTCCTCCCCCTCTTGGATGGCCTCTTGGCAGCTTGGCTTCTGTCCCTTCAGGCAATTTTTTACTAGACCCCAAATAGGGTTTGTCCCTGGCGGAAGGGGCTGGTGATTTTTCCTTCATCTAAGAACCATGGGGCATGATTCTCTATAGTGTTCAGGAATGCCCTGGCAGTCTTCGTTTTAAGGGGCTCCCTCTTGTCTAAGGAGTGCTTTCAGAGGTTCCTCGGCCCTAACCCTAGAGGCCTCCATTTCCATCCTCTCTCTAAAGGGGTAAGTATCCTGGTTATAATTTAGATGGACTACATCGCTAATTCCGCGAACCTTTTGATTTCGTCACCGCTCTGCGAACCTTCACTGGCGCCTCCTCATTCCATATATTATAATAAACAATGTCACAAACACTAACAGGACACACACACTACACATAATATCACAAACACTAACAGGACACACACACTACACATAAACACCCACCGCAACTGCCTGCTGTCTGCCCTGCCACGTATACTTTCAGTTTACTCGCCAATCCACTCACCCTCATCGGTTCCCTCTCCCGGTCTGGCCAGCCGACTGAACGGCGTCCAGCAACGTTCCTGAAGAGTTACAAGCTCTACTTCATCAGCAGGCACCAGGGTCAGCGGATCAGGTCGCAACGAGGTTTAACGATTCCCGGGGTTCGGCACCACTTGTAGCGACCCTTCAAGGACCAAAGCAACACGCCCAAGGTCTTGATTCTTCTCTAGGCTTTATTCTCTAATCTCTCACGGTGGTTACAGCAGTTGTCGGGCAGCTCTTCTCCCTCCCGGCAGGCTCCCTTATATTCAGTCACCCAACCAATCCGGGACAGTATCATGCGTGACCTTTAAGCGGATAGGTGTCACGCACCACTCTAAGCGGGCAGCACGAGCTATGCACGGGTACGGAAGTCTGCTGGGCCAATCCCCAACAGGGAAGAGGGGAAAGGGTGGTGAGCAGGAAGCAGGCGCCATCTTTAGGGCGTTGTCCAGCTAGAGTGGGGCTCAGCCTCGGCTGTAGGCCAGGCCCCCACATTAACCTCAGTCATGAGTTCAAGCCTAACTAAAGCAGCAGAGGCAAGCAGCTGGGCTGCAGGCTGGCAACATGTGGGTCTGATTCTATCTTTCTTTATTTTCTTTGCCCCCCTTCTGCACTTCAGGACCTGCTTGAATAGGCACAGCTAGACCACGTCACTCCCCCACAGACTGAGCCAGAACCCTTCAGTCCGCCTCAGACTCAGTCACGAGAGCCTCCCAAAATTATCGCCGCCCTCCGGGAAGTAGCAGGATCAGAAGGCATCGTGCGCGTTCACATCCCTTTCTCCTTAAGAGATTTAGCCCAACTAGAGAAACGCCTAAGTTCCTTTTCCACTGATCCCATGACATACATTAGGGAGTTTCAATGGACCCTCCAGTCTTACAGCCTCACACATCATGACATTTTCATGCTCCTGGCCAATACTCTCCTCCCTGAAGAGGGTAGATGAGTTTGAGACTTCGCCCAAACGCAGGCTACCGAAACCCACAGGACTGACCCCACCTATCCTCCTGGCCCCACTGCTGTCCCGGAACAAGACCCACACTGAGATTATAACACTGCCATGAGTCTCTGCTCTCGAAATATTTTTGCCTCCTGCTTAATAGCAGGTCTGAAAAAGGCAGCTCGTAAAGTAGTCAATTTTCAAAAGCTCCAAGACATAATTCAAAAGAGAGATAAAACCCCCTCCTGAGTTCTTAGACAGACTCACCCAAGCCCTATTACAGTATACCAGCCTAGACCCAGAAACACCTAAAGGAAGACATGTCCTTATGACATACTTCCTAGCTCAAAGCTACCCCGACATTAAAGCCAAACTCAATGACATACTTCCTAGCTCAAAGCTACCCCGACATTAAAGCTAAACTCAAAAAGTTAGAACAGGGCCCCACTACCCCACAGACTGACATCCTAACAGTGGCCTTTAAAGTCTTCCATAACCGGGAGGAGGAGAAAGAACGCCGTAAACAAAAGGCTGATCAGGCCAATTTCCAGATGTTGGCCCAGCTGATAAAACCACAACCTGGGCACCCCTCTACAAACAAGCCCCATCCCCAGGAGCTTGTTTCAAGTGTGGAAAAGAGGGACATTGGTCAAGGGCATGCCCCTCCCCCAGATCTCCTACCACCCCATGCCCCAGATGCCACAAAAAGGGCCACTGGGGGTCTGATTGCCCAACCACCCGAAGGGGGGACTGGATGAACAACCCCCATCCTAATCCCGCCGTAGTGGGGCTGGTAGAAGAAGATTGATGAGGCCCGGGGGCTTCTCGCCCGACCATTTCCATCACCAAACAGGAGCCCAGGGTTACTTTAACAGTAGATGGTCGCCCCATCTCCTTCCTCCTAGACACAGGAGCCACCTTTTCAGTCTTGTGAGAATACCGGGGCCCTACCACGCCAGCCATTACTCCTATAGTCGGGGTAGGAGGTAAACAGATTTTCCCATTAAACACCCCCTTTTTTATGCACAATCCTAGACAATCCCATACCTTTCTCCCACTCCTTCCTGGTTATGCCCCAGTGTCCCATCCCTTTACTAGGACAAGACATCCTTTCCCTCCTCCATGTTTCCATAACTATATCCACTCCCACAGACCCCAGTACTCCCTTTCTGATGGCCCTCATAGCCGAGGACCCCCCTCTACCCAATGAAAGCTCCGGTTCTGCCCTCATACGCCCTGTAAATCCCAAAGTTTGGGACATTACAAACCCCTCTGTGGCCCTATGTCCCCCTACCTCTATCAAATTGTGACCCCTCTCAGTATATCTGTCAGGCCCAATACCCCCTAACCACTTCAGCCCTCATAGGCCTCCAACCCATCATTCAAGATCTCTTAAACAAAAATTACCTCAGACCCACTTACTCCCATTTAATACCCCCATATTAGCTGTTAAAAAAAAACCAACGGATCTTTCCGCCTTGTCCAAGACCTTCGCCTCATCAACATAGACGTTGTCCCTATCCATCCCTTAGTTCCAAATCCATACAGCCTTTTATTGGAGATCCCTGCCTCAGCATCCCACTTCTCAGTCCTAGATCTCAAGGACCCATTTTTCTCTCCCTCTAGAACCCTGCTCCCAAGATATTTTCATCTTCACCTGGACAGACAGGTCCTAGCTCAGGACCTCAAATAGTATCATCATGATCACTCCAATTATAATGCATAGACAATCTTCTACTCTGCAGTCTCTCGTGGGAACAGTCTCAACTTGACACTGCCTCCCTACTTAACCTTCTAGCTTCCAGAAGTTACCGAGTATCCCCTGTCAAAGATCAAATCTCTTCCCCTTCTGTCACTTACCTCAGATTCCTTCTATCTCAACAAAGAAAGTTCATTACCTTAGACAGAAAATAGCTCCTCTCTGACCTGCCCATTAACAAAACCAAAACAGAAATCCTTTCCTTTCTAAGCCTAGCTAGATATTTTAGAGCATAAATCCCTAACTTCTCCCTGCTCCCTGTTAGCAAGACCCCTATACGACCTCAGCAAGAGCCCCCCTAAAAAACCTTTATTCTCCTCACCTCGACACTCCTTCATTAAGCTCCGTCAAGCCCTTGTGGAAGCCCCAGCTCTCCATCTTCCTTATTTGTTGAAGCCCTTCTCATTATACATTCATTAGAGGTCCAGTCAAGCTCTAGGAGTCCTAAGCCAATATTATAGCCCATCCTTTGCCCCAGTAGCTTATCTCTCCAAGCAATTAGACGCCACAGTTAAGATATGGGCCCCCTGCCTACGAGCATTAGCCGCTAGACAGCTCTTGCAGAAGGAAGCTCATAAACTGACATTCAGGGCGCCCCTTACCATTCTGTCCCCACGTCACCTAAAAGATCTCTTAACCTACAAAAGTTTACAGACTCTCCCTCCCTCCAGACTCCTGACCTTACTGTCCTCTTTCCTCCAAAATCCCATTCACCCCCTTTGCCATCCATACCTGAATCATGACTTTTTCCTCCTTTACTGCTCTCTCGCTTTTTTCCTCATTCTTATTGTCTTCCCCGCCACCCCAGCCTCCTTTGTATGGCGATTCAAAGTCAGACAGACTTACACACAGCATCAAACAAAAGTTACTGCCCTCATTGCCACACTAGACTGCCCTCTGAAAAGCTGCTCTGAGCCTTTATACCTCCACGTTCCTTCCTCTACCGAAGTGTTCACAGCAGCTACCCTTATTCTCCCTACCTCTGCTTCCTCTATGACCAAAAACAAGCCTATTGCAGGTGATAGCCAGACACCTACAGGAGATGGCCCTACTGGTTTTGCGCCATTCACTACATGAGTAACTTCCAGTACCCACAGTATTACTTCTCCAACCGTTTCATGAAATATCCCAACGGCTCATTCTCCTTATCAATCCCAGATCCCTGGGACTCTCGATGGGCTGCCAGAGTCACAGCCTCAGTTTACTACGGGGGGTCCTCGATCCCCCATGGTACCCTTCATATCTCTCGAAAGTATGTTCCCTCTCATTCCCAGATCTCTCAAGTTGCATCAGATATCAGACATTCCGAAAAAGTCATTATCCGAACTCTTGACGGTGCCTCTTCATCTTCTTATCCCCACCCCTCTTCCCACTTCTCCTACTCTTCATTACAGCTCATTCAGGACACCACCATCTTTCTCAACCACACCCTTAACAGCCAATTGTTCCTTGTGTGCATCACTACAGCGCCCACTACTGGCAGCTGTGCCCCTCAATATTTCCAACTACTCCTTCCATGCAGAAGGACAACCCCTCTGCCCCCTGGCAGACATACCCCAATGAGAACCAGAATACGCAGATAATCTCACCATCCACCACTGTGTAGGCCCAAGTCCACCCCCCTCCAGTGCACTTCACTGCCTCTCTATCTACACCCCTCTTTTGATGTAATGGCAGTCTTTTCAACTCAGTGCCTCTCAACTCCGATACACCCTGCATTATTGTCACCCTAATCCCACAGTGTACACTTTACAGCATGGCAGAATTTCTTGAGCTCCAACCTCCCTTGCCCTCGCTCACAAAAAGAGCTGCTTTCCTTCCCGTCATGGTCAGTAGCTCTTTGATCACCTCAGCCATTGGGGCAGGGTTTTTGGGAGAAGCCTTGGGTCACTCTCTATGGGCAGTTAAAGATCTCAACGCCAAACTTGAGGGAGCCCTGACATCCACTGCCAATTCCCTATCCTCTCTCCAAAGACAGGTCACTTCGCTAGCTAACGTCACCCTTCATAACCGGCGGGCCCTAGATCTGCTTACAGCCGAGAAGAGCGGCACCTGCGTCTTCCTCTGGGAAGAGTGCTGCTATTCCGGCATTGTAGAAACTAACATTACCAAACTCACCGACCTTGCCTCCAGCCTCTACCTTGCTTCCAATTCCAACCCATTCTCTTCAATACTAACAAACCCCCTCCTCACCTAGCTCTGGCCCATTGCAGGCCCCATAATAATCATTCTTCTCACCTGTCTCTTCTTACCCTGTATAATAAAGTTCATCAAATCCCAAGTCAGAAAAATCTCTAATCAAGCTTTCAACCAGCTTTTACTCAGAAACTACCAGCTTCTGGCCACAGAAGATCCCTCACCCTCAGGTGACCTCCTCACCACATGCTGAGATGGACCCCTCTCTCCACTGGAAACTGTTCCTGGAAACAATGGCCGCAGACGCCTGGCTCCTGACACCCATATCCTCTTGGCACCATTAGAATCAAACGGTCCTCAACCTATGGTTACAGGGAACCTTCATTGATTTCCAAACCTGAAGAAGTCCACATCTACACGTCCTTACTGTGGGGAGTCCTATCAACCCTTTCCTCCCAATCCTCAAGCCATCACTCCCTTCTCCGCCCCTGTTCAGCAGGAAGCAGCCAGAGAGAAAGCAACGTCCACAAACCCATAGAGGAGAAAGGGGGGAATGAAGGGTCCCCACCAGTAAGATGACAAAATTCTGGCTTCTCTTCGGGGTTCTCAGTTCCCGCCAGCGCCACCAGAAGCCAAATCACCTCTCCCCCCACTCCCAATCCCAGCACCTAGCTACCAGCCACCAGCCCCATAGAAGTGACACCTCAATCAATTCATGCCCCTTCCTATATAACCCAGCACCTTTCCCTAATAAAGCGGAACTCTCCGGTGAATTGCTGCTGTGTGTCGCTTCGTTCCATTCATTGGGGCTTTGTGTTGTTGTTGTCATTTGTTTCTATATATTCCTTGATCTCTATTTTGATTTGTTCATTGATCCATTTTTTATTTAGTAGCATGTTGTTAAGCCTCAATGTGTTTGTGAGCCTTTTAGTTTTCTTTGTGGAATTTATTTCTACTTTTATAGCTTTGTGGTCTGAAACATTGGTTGGTAGAATTTCAATATTTTGGAATTTACTGAGGCTCTTTTTGTGAGCTAGTATGTGGTCTATTCTGGAGAATGTTCCATATGCACTTGAGAAGAATGTATATCCTGTTGCTTTTGGATGTAGAGTTCTATAGATGTCTATTAGGTCCATCTGTTCTAGTGTGTTTTTCAGTGCCTGTGTGTCTTTACTTATTTTCTGCCCGGTGGATCTATCCTTTGGGGTGAGTGGTGTGCTGAAGTCTCCTACATTGAATGCATTGCAGTCTATTTCCCTCTTTAGTTCTGTTAGTATTTGCTTCACATATGCTGGTGCTCCTGTATTGGGTGCATATATATTTAGAATGATTATATCCTCTTGTTGGACTGAGCCCTTTATCATTATGTAGTATCCTTCTTTATCTCTTGTTACTTTCTTTGTTTTGAAGTCTATTTTGTCTGATATTAGTACTGCAACCCCTGCTTTCTTCTCACTGTTGTTTGCCTGAAATATGTTTTTCCATCCCTTGACTTTTAGTCTATGCTTATCTTTGGGTTTTAGGTGAGTTACTTGTAACAGCATATAGATGGGTCTTGCTTTTTTATCCATTCTATTACTCTATGTCTTTTGATTGGTGCATTAAGTCCATTTACATTTAGGGTGACTACTGAGAGATATGTACTTATTGCCATTGTAGGCTTTAGATTCGTGGT
The DNA here is from genome assembly GCF_040802235.1 of Manis javanica. NCBI lineage: Eukaryota > Metazoa > Chordata > Mammalia > Pholidota > Manidae > Manis > Manis javanica. The sequence continues at coordinate 66,954,018 of NC_133169.1, read as the reverse complement.
TACCAAAGGTTCAAGGTTAGCTTCTTTAGTATCTTACTGCCTAACTTAGCTCGCTTATTGAGCTGTTATATACACTGTCTGGAGATTCTTTTCTTCTCTCCCTTCTTATTCCTCCTCCTCCATTCTTCATATGTTGTGTGTTTTGTTCTGTGCTCTTTTTAGGGGTGCTCCCATCTAGAGCAGTCCCTGTAGGATGCCCTGTAGAGGTGGTTTGTGGGAAGCAAATTCCCTCAGATTTTGCTTGTCTGGGAATTGTTTAATCATGCCACTGCCATCATATATAAATGATAGTAGTGCTGGATACAGTATCCTTGGTTCAAGGCCCTTCTGTTTCATTGCATTAAATATATCATGCCATTCTCTTCTGGCCTGTAGGGTTTCTGTCGAGAAGTTTGATGTACCTGATGGGTTTTCCTTTATATGTGACCTTTTTCTCTCTAGCTGCCTTTAAAACTCTTTCCTTGTCCTTGATCCTTGCCATTTTAATTATTATGTGTCTTGGTGTTGTCCTCCTTGGATCCTTTCTGTTGGGGGTTCTGTGTAATTCCGTGGTGTGTTCGATTAATTCCTCCCCCAGTTTGGGAGAGTTTTCAGTAATTATTTCTTCAAAGAGACTTTCTATCCCTTTTCCTCTTTCTTCTTATTCTGGTACCCTTATAATACGAATTTTATTCCTTTTGGATTGGTCACATAGTTCTCTTAGTGTTGTTTCATTCCTGGAGATCCTTTTATCTCTCTCTATGTCAGCTTCTATAAGTTCCTGTTCTCTGCTTTCTATTCCTTCAATAGCCTCTTGCATCTTATCCATTCTGCTTATAAATCCTTCCAGGGATTGTTTCACTTCTGTGATCTCCTTCTTGACAACTGTGATCTCCCTCCCGACTTCATCCCATTGCTCTTGCATTTTTCTCTGCATCTCATCCCATTGCTCTTGCATTTTTCTCTGCATCTCTGTCAGCATGTTCATGATTTTTATTGTGAATTCTTTTTCAGGAGGACTTGTTAGGTCTGTCTCCTTCTCAGGTGTCTCTGTGATCTTTGTCTGCCTGTATTTTTGCCTTTTCATGGTGATAGAGACAGTTTGCAGAGCTCTTCCAAGTGACTGCTGGAAAAGCTTTCCTTCTTGTTGGTTTGTGGCTTTCCTCTCCTGGGAGAATAGCGACCTCTAGTGGCTTATGCTTGGCAGCTTTGAGCAGACAGGGCTTCTGCTACCTGCCCATTTGTTATGGAGTTTATCTCTGCTGTGGCTGTGGGCGTGGCCTGGCTGGGGCTGCTCCTCCATAATGGTGGAGCCCCATTGGAGTGGGAGCGACCGGGAGGCTATTTATCTCCATAAGGGGCCTCTGTACTTCCTGTTGCCCAGGGGGTTAGAGTGCCCAGAGATCCCCAGATTCCCTGCCTCTGGTCTAAGTGTCCTGTCATGCCCCTTTAAGACTTCCAAAAAGCACTCTCCAAACCAAAACAACAACAGCAACAACGAAAGAGGAAAAAGAAAAAAAAGAAATAAAAGGATAAAAAGCGCGATTTTCTTTGTCCTCAAGCGCCAGTCCCAGGCACCCGCTCACTGGTTCTGCTGCACTGCCTCCCTAGCACCAGGGTCCCTGTTCATTCAGGGCTTCCAAAAATCACCTGCCAGAAAAAAAAAACGGGAGTAATGTGTGATATTGTTTGTCCTCAGACTCTGGTCCCAGGCACACGCCCACTGGTCCTGCCGCCCTGCCTCCCTAGCACTGGGGTCCCCGTCCTTCCAAGGCCTCCAAAAAACACTCGCCAAAATAAAGAGAAAAATGCACGACCGTCTCTGTCCCCAGGCATCAGTCCCTGGCACCCACTAACCGGCCCTGCCGCCCTGCCTCCCTGGCACTGGAGTCCCTGTCCCCCTAAGGCCTCCAAAAAGCACTGGCCAAAAAGATAAAAAAAAGGGAGAAACGCGTGATTTTCTTTGTCCTCAGGCGCCGGTCCCAGGCACCCACCCACCAGTCTTGCTGCCCTGCCTCCCTGGTATTGGGTTCCCCGTCCCTCCAAGGCTTCCTAAAAGGACTCGCTAAAAAAAAAAAAAAAAAGGAAAACGTGTGATATTTTGTCCTCAGGTGCCGGTCCCAGGGACCCACTCACCAGTCCTGCTGCCCTGCATCCCTAGCACCGGGGTCCCTGTCCCTTTAAGGCTTCCAAAAAGCACTTGCCAAAAAAAAAAAAAAAACTGCTCTGGTTTCTTTCCACCCGCCGGGAGCTGGGGGGAGGGACGCTCGGGTCCCACTGGGCCGGGGCTTGTATCTTACCCCTTTTGCAAGGTGCTGGGTTCCTGCAGGTGTGTATGTGGTCTGGATGTTTTCCTGTGTCCTCTGGTCTCTATTTTAGGAGGAGTTTTCTATGTTATATTTTCATAGATCTATGTGTTTTTGGGAGATTTCCACTGCTCTACTCACGCCGCCATCTTCAACACTTGTTCCTCCCTTTCTTTTGTCCCAGAGCAGCCAGATTTGTATCCCTGCTTAACACAAGCACCTGGAATCTCAGTGTCTCCACATATTTTGCCTGCCATAGCTTTACAACCCACTAATATCCAGAGCATTATGCAATGTAGGTTATACTACTAGAGCAGATCTCCAGGGCTGGGTGTTCAGCAATTCTAGGTATCCAACCCCTCCCCACTGCATTTCTTTTCCTCTTGCCAGTGAGCTGGCATGTGGGAAGGTGTTGGGTCCTGCCAGATCACATATTTGTACATAACCCTGTTTCATGAGATCTCTTCTGTTCTCCATTCATATGCAGTCTGGCACAGCCTTCGTTCCTGTTGTTTTAAGGATTAGTTGTATTAACTATATTTTCATGTTGTATGTGGTTTCGGGAAGGGGCCCCTGTCTCGCATCTCATGCCACCATCTTTTCTTATGCTTCCATGTCTTGCTTTTTTATCCATTCTGTAACTCTGTCTTTTTGTTGGTGCATTCAGTCCATTTATATTTAGGGTGAATATCAATAAATATGTAATTATTGCCATGCAGGCTTTAGATTTGTGGTTATTAAGGTTCAACAGCAGCTTCTTTACTATCTAACACCCTAACTTGACTTGCTTATTACACAATTATAGACACATTATAAAGATTCTTTCGTTTTCTTTTTCTTCCTTCTTTTTCTTCGTCTTCCTTCTTATGTTAGGTGTCATATTCTGTACTCTTTGTGTATCCACTGATTGACTTTTAGGGTAGCTGATTTAATTTTGAATTTGGTTCATAATTAATCCTTCTACATCCTTTACCATGGTTTTATTTTCTCTGGTGACAGCTATTTAGCCTTAAAGGCACTTCCATGTAGAGCAGTCCCTTTAAAATTCACTGTAGATATGGTTTGTGGATGTTAAATTCCATCAGCTTTTGCTTATCTGGAAATTGTTTAATCCTTTCTTCAAATTTAAATTATAATCTTGCCAGCTAGAATATTCTTGGTTAGAGGCCTTTTTGTTTCATTTTATTAAACATATCATACCACTCCCTTCTGGACTGTAAGTTTTCTGCTGAAAAGTCTGATGATAGCCTGATGGGCTTTCCTTTGTATGTGATCTTTTTAATCTCTCTCTGGCTGCTTTTATTACTCTGTCCTTGTCCTTGATTTTTGCCATTTTAATTATTATATGTCTTGGTGTTTTCTTCTTTAGGTCTCTGGGAGATCTGTGCACTTCCATAGCCCTATAGAGTATTTCTTTCCCCAGACTGGGGAAGTTTTCAGCAACATAATAAAGGCCATATATGACAAACCCACAGCCAACATCATACTTAACAATGAAAAGCTTATAGTTATTCCTCTAATACTGGGAACAAGACACGGATGTCCACTCTCCCCATTTTATTCAACATAGATCTGTAGGTACTAGCCATGGCAATCAGACAACACAAAGAAATAAAAGGCATCCAGATTCGTTAAGAAGAAAAACTGTCACTGTTTGCAGATGACATGTTATTGTACATAAAATACCCTAAAGAATCTACTCCAAAACTACTAGATCTAATATCTGAATTCATAAAAGTTGCACGATACAAAACTAATACACAGAAATCAGTTGTATTTCTATACACTAAAGGTGAACTATAAGAAACAGAAATTATGAAAACAATTCCATTCACAATTGTATCAAAAAGAATAAAATACATAGGTATAAACCTAACAAAGGAAGTAAAAGACCTATACCCTTAAAACTACAAGACACTCTCTAGAGAAATTAAAGATGGTACTAGTAAATGGAAATTCATCCCATGCTCTTGGGCAGGAAGAATTAATATTGTTAAAATGGCCACCCTGCAAGAGCAACCTACAGATTCCATGCAATCCCTGTCAAAATAGGGGCAGCATTCTTCAACAAACTATAACAAATAGTTCTAAAATTCATATGGAACCACAAAATACCCGGAATATCCAAAGTGATCCTGATAAGGAAGAATAAAGCAGGGGGTTCATGCTTCCCAACTTCAAGCTGTACTACAATGCATCAGTAATCAAGATAATTTGATACTAGTCCAAGAACAGATCCACAGACCTTTGGAACAGAATAGAGAATCCAGATATTAACCCAAGCACATATGGTCAATTCATATATGATAACATAGCCATGGATATACAATTTAGAAATAGCCTCTGCTACACCTGGTGTTGCTAAAACTGGACAGCTACATGTAAGAGAATAAAACTGGATTACTGTTTAACTTCATAAATAAAAGTAAACTCGAAATGGATCAAAGACCTGAATGTAAGTCATAAAACCATAAAACTCTTAGAAAAAATCATAGGCAAAACTCTCTTGAATATAAACATGGGCAATGTTTTCATGAACATATCTCCTCGGTCAAGGGAAACAAAAGCAAAAATGAACAAGTGGGACGTTATCAAACATATAACTTTTGTACAGCACAGGACACCATCAGTAGTACAAAAAGGCTTCCGACTTTCTAGAAGAATATATTCATAAAATACATATCCATTCTCTTTTCTCAGTCCCTGACATCCAAAATATATAAAAATCTCATGAGCCTCAAAAACTAAAAAGCAAATAACCCAATTAAAAAATGGGAAGAAGATCTGAACAGACACTTCTACAAAAAAGAAATTTTGATGGCCGACAGGCATGTGAAAAGATGCTCCACATCACTAATCATCAGAGAAATGCAAATTAAAACCATAATGAAATTTCACCTCACAACACTTAGGATGGCCAACATAGAAAAGAATAGGAACAACAAATGCTGGCAAGGATGTGGAGAAAGGGGAACCCTCCTAACACTGCTGGTGAGAATGTAAATTAGTTCAACCCTTGTGCAAAGTAGTATAGAGGTTCCTCAAAAAACTTATTATAGAAATACCATTTGACCCAGGAATTCCACTCCTAGGAATTTACCCTAAAAAAGCAGGACCACAGATTAAAAAAGACATATGCACGCCTATGTTTATCACAGCACTATTTACAGTAGCCAAGATATGGAAGCAACCTAAGTGTCCATCAGTAGGTGAATGGATAAAGAAGAGGTGGTACATATACACAATGGAATATAATTCAGCCATAGCAAGAAAACAAATCCTACCATTTTCAACAAGATGGATGAAGCTAGAGGATATTATGCTCAGTGAAATAAGCCAGGTGGAGACAGACAAGTACCAAATGATTTCACTCATCTGTGGAGTATAACAACAGAGCACAAACTGAAGGAACAAAACAGCAGTAGACTCACAGGACCCAAGAATGCACTAACAGTTACCAAAGGGAAGGACTGGGGAGTGTGGGTGGAAGGGAGGTAGAAGGGGAATAAGAGGCATCATGATTAGCACACATAATGTGGGGGTGGGGGATGGGGAAAGACATATAGCACAGGGAAGACAAGTAGTGACTCTGTAGTATTTCACTATGCTGATGGACAGTGATTTTAATGGGGTATGTGGGGGTGACTTGATAATTGGAGGAATCTAGGAACTACAGAGTTGCTGATGTCAAACCTGAGCATAAGATTGTATATCAATGATACTTTAATAATAAAGAAAATTTTGATGGAGTATAGTTGATACCAACACAAATTCCAATTTTGTATCCATGAAAAAGCAGTATCCTTCACTTAAGTAGGTGTTCTTTAGTTGTATAGTTTTGGAGTAGAGACGTGCATTTTCAGTACATTATTTCTCCGTGCTTATTCTTTTTGTAATATAATATTTTAAAATATTTTATCATAGCGATTTTTCTTATAATGGAATCATATTTTACTATATGTACATTTATTCATTGTAATTATTCATATACAGAATTTAAAATATCAGTTTACTTAGGTGTGAATGACATACAAATTATGCACATATTCCGTGTGCACAATTCAATAGTTTGGGGATAGTTGTGTACCCATGACACCATCACCATCATCGAGGCCATAGACACACCATCATCTCTCAAAGTTTCCTCATGTTCCTTTCAGTATTCTTATGTCATGGTAAGATCTATTCTTTTAGCAAGATTCAAGTGTGAAATATTGTTAGGTACATATAGTTTTCTTTATAATGGATCTCCAGAAGTTATTCATTTGCATGACTGAATGTTTGCCCATTTCGACCATAACCAGCCCATTGTTCTCCTTTCTCAGTCCCTGGCAACCACCATTTTACTTTCTGCCTCTGTGAGTTTGACTATTTTAGATTTGATACAAAAGCCACATCACATGTTTGTCTTTTTCTGTCTGGTTTATTTCACTTAACAAAATGACTTCCAGCTATATGTGTGCTGTGGAAACTGGCAGGTTTCCCTACATATTATATGTAGAAAAGTATTTTTGTAACATTATACACACAACCAATAAGGTCACATTTCTTTATTTCCACCCAGTGTTTGTTATAATAAAATTATTTTATATATTTTATTGCATTGATGTGGAAATCGTGAACACAAATTGGTTACAGCACCAGGGTCCTGTTGGAAAATCCTGGAATAGCTCTGTCACTGATTAAGTGACTATCCAGGATGCCAGGCTCATGGGCTTGCTCCCCAGGGCCCCATATCACAGTTGCATTTTGTGAGCGCTATGGGGTGGGGCAAGGAGAAGGGGCCTCCTGACCATGAGGACATGTCCCTTAAGGTTCATGTCACATTACCTCAGTCATGCTCACAACTAGTTGCCATGGAGGCTTTTCTAAAAAACATGGCATAAACAGCACAGGGAATCACACCCGAAGGGCACATGAGGCAGATCAGAACATGCAGTGTCAGCAGCATGCGGAGCAGTGATTGAGCACAGCACACAGTGGCCTGCAGCGTCACCATCATGTGCAGGAGCTTCCTTGGGCACCAGGCTGTTGTCAGGAAGAAACAAACAATGTTACAGGAGCAAGGAGCCTTCCCTCCACCCTCCCACTCCTGCCATTTCTAATTACACATGAGCATGCAAAGGGGAGAAAAACATTTTTATATGAAAAAGATAAAATGGAATCTCTCAGGCTTGCAGTCTAAATACCAAGAGCCAGGGGTTCATACCTGGGCAAATCTGTGCCACTGAGATTTATTGACCATGAAATGATACAGCAGTAAGATCACCAAATCTAGAAAATATATAGGGAAATTTTATTTTCTAAATTGTAGAATCATTTTGGTTTTTGAAGGTCAATGTTGTTCCAATTTCATTGGATTATGTTTGTAAAGAACACTGCTGATGCAATAATTTTTGAAATATTGTACCAAATAAAAATATTATTACCCTCATATGTTGGTGTTTCAACTAGGAAGCCTAGATTTCTTTGTAATCCCTTTATTAATATTGCTAAATATACTTTGAAGGCACTGTCAACAAAGTATCACAAAAATCATGTTCCACTGATACCTCTGTGTTTTCTCCATGTGTCTGAAGAACATTGTGCAATGTCAGCTCTATCCCAGTTCCAAGTGGCTAAAATAGTACATTAATTTTAATATACATCCCCATCACATAAATTATAGAATTTTAAAACAATATACCTTGGAACTAAAGAAAAACTTGTTTCTAAACTACCTGAGTGCATTTAATTGGACTTAAATGATACCATAATAAGGAGTTTTCCCAGAGTTACTTTTATGTCCTTGTTTCTAAGGTTGTAAATGATGGGATTCAATGATGGAGGCACCACTGTGTAAAACATAGACAGAATGATATCCAGATCTGACATCACCTCAGAGACTGGCTTCAGGTAGGCCAAGGCACCTGTTGAAAGAAACAAAGTCACAACAGCCAGATGAGGGAGGCAGGTGGAGAGGGCTTTGGACCTGCCCTCCAGGGAGGAGATCCTTGAGACAGCAGAGAAGATGTGCACATATGAATATAAGATAGAGAGGAAACAAACTAGTAAGATAATTGCACTCACTGCAGTCACTGACAGTTCATTTATGTTCATTTTGGAGTCTGAGATCAAAATAATCTGAGGGATATCACAGAAGAAGTGATGGACTTTATTTGAACTAAACGTTGTGGAAAATGTTGCTGCCATGTGCATGGCTCCATAGATTCCCGCACTGATGTATGAAGCCACCACCATCCGCCCACAGGCCCCCTTGGCCATGATGGTCTCATAGTGCAGTGAATGGCATATGGCCACGTAGCGGTCATAGGACATCACCATGAGGACGGCCAGTTCAGCAGCACCAAAACACATGAAGAAAAACACCTGGAAGACACATCCAAGGAAGGATATTGTGTTCCTGTTCATCAGGGAGTTAATAACAAATTTAGGAACAGTGTCAGAAATGTAGCAGAGGTCTATGAGTGACAGGTTCTTCAGGAAGAAGTACATGGGTGTGTGAAGCTGAGGATACCAAGTGATGAGCATGATGATGAGTCCATTTCCTAACAGGGCTGCCAGGTAAGCCACGAGGAACAGGCAGCCATGGAGGGTTTGCATCCTCAGGTCTTCAGAGAATCCCAGGAGGAGGAACTCAGTGATGCCTGTGTGGTTGGTCACTTCATCCAATAGCATGCTCCCCAAGAGTGAGCTCTTTTCTGTAATTGAAATCATAGAAATAAATGAAATGTCATCTACTTGTGCCAATATATTATCTAAATTTGTGTATTTTATGTATTTTATAATATGTATATAAGCATATTTATGAAATGTATGTTTATCCTTAAATAATAAATACTAACAATTAATATATAAACATCTATATTTGCCAATTAGACTGAAAATGTGAAAAATTAAACAAGAACAGTATCAAGAAATATATTTAGATTTTAAAGTAGTCATTCTAGCTGCTAATTAACGTTAGTGAATCTAAGTTGCAGTGACTCATTGGTTTTCTCTTTCAGTGATGGGCGCACAAATGTTAAAAGGGGCTTCAACAGATGGATAAGGTGACCATTTAATGTTTGTGTGGTCCAGTGGGGTTATTTTCACCATTATGGCTGCACCAACCCCTCAAAGTGTCACACCTAACACCGAGTTAGGAAGAAATGCGCCAAACTTCCCTCCAAGCTCTTGCAGGAAACTCTACCTCACACCATAATAACAGATACAAGAAAACGCAAGCAAAGGCAAAACCAAGGTCTTCCTGGAAACTGATTTACACATTCTCATAATGTGCATATTTAATATTGCTTCTTGGGTTATTTGTTATCTTTAAACATGAGCTGACATAGAGTACAGTTTGGTTATTAAAATAACCCAGTCACAAAATGAGAAATGCTATGTGATTACATTTATACGAGGTCCCTGGAACAAATTCATATAGACAGAGACTAACAGAGGCGGGAAGGGCTGAGGGGTTGAAGCAACTTGGAGTTATTGTTTAATGGATACAGAGTTTCAGTTTTGCCAAAAGAAACAGTTGTGGAGATGGTGTGAAGATGGTTTCCCAACTATGTGAGTCTACATAACACTATTTGACTGTACATTTAACAATGGATAAGATGGAAAATTTATGTTACCTGTATTTTACAGCAATTAATAATAATTTAACAGTGAGCAGAAAGAATTTTTAACCCTGAGAAATGACCCCATGAGTGTGAATATTTGAAAAATAATAAATGGTAGTACATATTTTAGAATCACAGCCTTTAAAATATCCAACTTTCAACATTTGTTGATACTTTTTGGAACATTTATGATTTGTGTAGAAGGTATTAAAATAATTTAATCCATATCTGAATTTCAGCCAGTTCATTTGGGAAAAAAGTGGATTTTTTTACAGGTTTTTAATGTATGATTTGTGTAATCTATGATTTGTGTAATACAGGAAAAAGGACAGATCAGAGTTTAGAAAGATTCTTGTTTTCTGTCTGAGTCTGTCACGTAGTGGGTGAGTTACCTTTTGGTATTTGCTTAATATTATAGGTGACTAAGTTTATTACAGCAAGAGATTATATGTGGAGCCCATGAGGTTTATTTAGAGGAATAGGCATATTTTGTATACAGCATCTGAAATATAGTAAACATTAATGTATATAAGCAGTTAGTAAATAAAAGTGGTAAAATAATAATTATCAGAATTACTGTTTGTTTTCATTATTATTACACATTGATAATATACATTTGTCCAGTATTTATTGTGCATCAGGCAAAGTTAAATGTAGTGGTTAAAAGCAAGGCTACCAGCATATCTGTGTGTGTTCCTTATTGTTGCTCCTTACTATCACAGGCATTTGTTAAGTTAGTTACATCCTCTGTGCCTATGTCATCAATTTGATACAAGACGATTCTAGGCACTAAGTTAGTAAATACATCTTTAGAAGTCCCTGAAGCACTTTACTAATAAAATTATTTTGGCAATGTCATAGTCATCATTACTAATGAATTGTTGAAGATGTTGAAGTTATTATTTATTAATAATTTTAATTGACACAGTGAATAAGAGAGTAAGGTGCCAATACTACTGTCACTTCAAAACTACGGATAGTAAGACACAGAGAGGTTGACAGCTAGCCCACCTCCTACCCCAGGTTCAAGGGGCATAGCCAATCAATGGCAGAGATGGTCAGGTAAATGGCTCCTTTGAGTTCTCCACCTGCCAGTCCTCTGAAGAAACACACTCAGCATAAGGAGATCTTAACAGGCCAGAGGCAGTAGATATAGTATAGAAAATGATAAAAGGTTATTTTGACTTTAATGAAACATTTATGCTGCATTATAGAAACCTAGAGGCAGGCCATTTGATCAGTGCGAACAATGTCATCTCAGTAGATTCTGTCATTCTCACTGAAGGATAGGGTGTTTATTTGGGTGTAGCTGTTGCACTTAAACATTGGTGTGTGAAGGGTTAAAAAAGGGTAATATTCCTTAGATGCTTGTCTAAGTTCTGCCAGGTTATTTTTTTGATAAACATTTTTTACCACTTAACATTGTGTATGTATTTTCAGAATAATTTCTCCCCAGATTATTTGCCTACTTCAGTCTTGGCCTAGTAGGCAATGTTCCACTACCTACAGTTTCATCTGTTTCCTAACCTGGGGGCAATTTTCTGTCTTAAAATGAAGGAATGATGAAAATTCAAACTCAAAATTCCAAAAGTCAGCAAAAAGTACACTTTCTCATCCTCTTGTCATGGTCTAAATAACACCAAACATTGTTAAGAGACATAGTTCCTGGCTTTGCTTAGTTTCTGTGCCTTATTTCTCAGATGAATAATACAGCAAATTCTTTCTCATCTCTGAATTGCTTTAAGAACACTGAAAAAATATGAAGGAACACATTCTATGAAATGGATTCCATATAGGTAGGGCTAGAAAGTTCTTTGGTTCACACTGACTGTATTTCGGGACTTCCAAATCCAACTAAACATGGATTTCATGTTTGTGCAAATCATAAAATGTAACTCGGTTTTCCAGTATCACACGTCATTGTCAACTATTGTAGCTTAGAAAACCCTGTACCTTTAGAAAGCCCTGAAGGCTTGATTAACACTCACCTGCTGATGCAGTATTTTCCAAAGATAACTGGTGGGCCATTCCTAGGTCAGGCCACTCCCACTTTGTCCAGTCTACTAATGTCTGACACTCCCTGATCCAGGGCACCTGAGGGTTGAGAAATGAAAAATCTGTTGTCGTGTTTGTGGAACCTGCACTCTATTTGTCTTGGTGATAGACTGATATGCTGACGTATCTCTACATAAAAGCACTGTGTTTTAGTTTCCAAATTGCAATGATGCACATCAAACTAATTCTGGTATAATGACATCACAACTTTCCATTTTTGACAAGGATAAGGCATCGTCCTCTAACGGAGATAATACTGTAAAGCACAGATTTACAAAATATGATGTGAATACATTTGGCAGATAATTTATTTTATAAGGGAATCCTGGAAGAGTGAATTTATTTCTCCAAATCTTCTATTTTACAGAGCCAAGGATAAATGGATAATAAAAGATAAATCAATTTTTCCTATTATAACTTTGATAACCACTGCTTCTGACGCTTGTTCAGTCATGATTGGCAAGAGCTTATGAATCATTGCACTTTCTTGCTTGTAGAATGATCTGCAGGATAAATTTATGCATAAATAAGAAACATATTTTCAATTGTAACACTAATTTATAATACATACTAACTTTCTCATTATTTAAATTCAAAATGTTGTCAGGATTTATTTGTAACCATTAATTTCAAAGATGATTCTTAAGAATGTGTATGTTGGCAGAAGTACCAAACTCTACAAGTTCCTGTAAAAAATAAGAAAAGATATTTTGATTTTAGTTTACTATAAAGCTTTTAGTATTTGTCATTTGTCAGGAAAAATTTCCACTTATTGTATGTCAGTGAGTTGGTTATAATTTGATAAAATGACTTTATCTGTACCACACTCCTACTTTTCTATTTGTGTGCATATGTGTGTATGTGGGTGTGCATTCATGTGTTTAAGGCTCTGTGTTTTTCCTTATGCTCACACTGTCTGTTTTTAACTCCAGGATGTTTCTTTTAATTGTATATGAGACCAAATACTTGAAATATTTAATAAAATTAAATTTAATAAAATTTGTTTGAGAAAAAAATACAGATTTTAGATCAGGATCTACATATCTAAAGGTGAAAGTATCACACTTAACTATTTAATTGGATAATATGTTAGAAATATAATCTTATTTTCTATCATAAACAAGGAATACTTCATTTTCCAAAAGTGACAAACAGGTATTACTCACATGGTGATCATGCATTAAGCGTTGAAAACCTGGTATATAAAGAGACTACTTCCTTATGTCAGTGCCTTCACATGTGCCTTGAACTCTCCAATCTTCTTAGATTCTCTTCATCCAGGATGATTTGCTTTCATCTAATACAATAAAAGTAAGTCGCAGGTTTCATGCTACTTCAGAACTGGGAGAAATTAGTTGTCCTCTGAGTGAGGGAAGAACCACTTTACAGTTTTGTAAGAAAATGCTTAATTATTTCAGCTCTGAGGTTGTGCTATGTCTCAAAATATTTTCAAGAACACCCTGGAGAGGAAGGGACAGGAGAGACCAGCACAAGTGGCAGTAGTTTGGGGATCTAGGGAATTTCAACAGACTTTCCAGAAATATTGTCTGGGTCTATTTCAGGGGAAAGTATTTCTTCCATGATACTGACTGTGGAGGAGGGAACATGCTCAACAAAACAGGTCAAATAAAGCTCAGAGACCTCCAAGGGATTTCCTAAGAAATCCCTGATGCTCAACGACCAAATGAATCATTTCAGTACCTTGAAGTAGAAACACTGCTTATAAGAAATTTAAGGATACAAGTTGTTTGCAACAATAATTTTAAGATTAAAAGTTAAATATTAGGTCTTTAAATTGTTTCTACATCTATACTTACACAGACATATATACAAAGTGAATGTTCATAATAAGTTCTATACTAATAGTGGATTGATGCTAATTTCTGCTTCCATGGTACACATATCTTTAGCTTTTTATTAAAGATATTATTATCTAGGGGTTCTTTAAAATTCCTTTATATTTCAGTTATAGATGTTGGTATTATTAAATTAGAATCTAGTGCTTACATATGTACAACTGGCTTTGAAAGTCTAGCAAGATTAACATATGTGTTCTGTAGCAATGATTAAATTCATGTAATTATTACCTCTTGCTGAAGTACCTCTTTTGGTACTGTATTTTTCATTAAAATTACAGAAAGTAAAAATAATTGCAAGTGTGTTATAAGTGCTTAAAATATTGCAAAAATCACATAAAGAACATAAAATATATTTCCAGACAAAAATTTCTCAGAAGGAAATGCATTATTTAGAAAACAAGTAGCATCTTCCAAAAGGGTAGAAATATGAATTGAACATATCAGAAATAAAGCTACTAAAAGGAAAATATGGAAAAATAATTGTAAAAAATTCTTTCTATCAAAAGAATGTTGTTTTTCATGACAAAAGAGGTAAAATGTTTAAAAGCAACTGTGTCCACTGAGAGGAAGTTCAAAGAAGTAAGAAAAATCAAATGACTTCACCAGGGAAGTACTTGGTAACATCAAGTTCAGGTTCCAGCCTTTCCAAGTGGCCCTTTTGTTTCTGCTGTTCCCTTCCCAGCTCACAGTGGCAAAGAATTATCAATGAACTGGGTCACAGGTGCTTGAGCAAGGAATAGGGTGATCCTGTCAGGGTTCAGAGATCTGGGTTCACCTTCAGATTTCACTTGGCTTTCACAGCATCAGAGCCCTTAGCACCATAAATCACTGGGGAGTTTGTATGCATGTCTTTTCTCTTTGAAGCCATTTCTATTTATCTTTTAATTTTGTTATCACTAGTTAATTGGTGCTACCATTGCTGTCTTGCTGTTTGTGAAAATGATCATTTTAAGATCTAAGGTCCCACCTCTGGTAAAGATTCATTTAATATACCTTTTAAGAACACATTTTACCCATGACATTGATTATCTAAAATAACATAAATACTCCATTCTGATTTAAATAAAATTTTGTGTTTCTTAACCATAATCAAATTTTGATATGGTTAGAAACTATACAATCAAGATCATTTCTCTATGTTATGAATGCTATTAACAACCTATAAAATCAATTTAATATTTATCCAAATAAGTGTAAGTGCTTTAAAAATACATAAAATGGGAGGCATCAAAAAATATGGTGTAGAGGTGGAGCAAAGATGGTGGCATGAGTAGAGCAGCAGAAAACTCCTCCCAAAACCACATATATTTATGAAAATATAACAAAGACAACTCTTCCTAGAATAGAGACCAGAGGACACAGGACAACATCCAGACCACATCCACACCTGTGAGAACCCAGCACCTCATGAAGGGGGTAAGATACAAGCCCCAGCCTGGTGGGAACAGAGAGCCCCTTCCACAGTTCCCAGCAGGAGGACAGGGGTCAGAGCATGGAGGGAGAGGGAGCCCAGGACTGCTGAACACCCAGCCCCAGCCATCCGGACCAAAGAGCAGACACAGTGCATACGTGAGGTGCTGGATACTAGGAAAACAGGGCAGCAAGACCAATGAGTGGGACCCTGAGGCTGGCGCCTGAGAACAAAGAAAACTGAGCGGCTTTTTAAAAAAATTATTTATTTAATTTAATTTTTTTTTGGCATGTATTTTTTGGAAGTCTTAAAGGGACAGGGACCCCAAAACCAGATGGAAGTGTCCCAGGACACTTAGTCCAGAGGAAGGGAATCTGGGGTTCTCCAGGCACTCTGACTCCCTGAGCAGTGGGGAGGATAGAGGCTCCTCATGGAGAAAAATAGCCTCCTGGCCGCTGCCCCTCCAATGTGGCTCCACCATTTTGGAGCATCAGCCTGAGACAGGCCAGTCCCACAGCAACAGCAGAGATAAGCTCCATATCAGCTGGGCGGGAATTGGAAGCCCTGTCTGCATGGAGCTGCCCAGCACAAGCCACTGGAGGTCTCTGTTCTTCCAGGAGAGGAAGGTCACAAACCAACAAGAAGGGAAGTTCTTCCAGCTGTCACTCATGCCAACACTGAAAACTATCTCTATCACCACTAAAAGTCAAAATTACAGGCAGACAAATATCACAGAGACAACACCAGAGAAGGAGAGAGAGCTAACCAGTCTTCCTGAAAAAGAATTCAAAATAAAAATCATAAACTTGCTGATGGAGGTGCAGATAAACATACAAGAGCTAAGGGATGAAGTCCAGAGGGAGATTACAAATGCCCAGAAGGAGATTACAGAAGTGAAACAAACTCTGGAAGGACTTATAAGCAGAATGGATAAGATGCAAGAGGCCATTGATGGAATAGAAATCAGAGAACAGGAAAGTATAGAAACTGACATAGAGAGAGATAAAAGGATCTCCAGGAATGAAACAATATTAAGAGAACTGTGTGAACAATCCAAAAGGAACAATATCCGTATTGCAGTGGTACCAGAAGAAGAAGAGAGAGAAAAAGGGATAGAAAGTATCTTTGAAGAAATAATTGCTGAAAATTTCCCCAAACTGGGGGAGGAAATAATTGAACAGACCACAGAAATACACAGAATTCCCAACAGAAAGGATGCAAGGAGGACAACACCAAGATACATAATAATTAAAATGGCAAAGATCAAGAACAAGGAGTTTTAAAGGCAGCTAGAAAGAAAAAGGTCACCTATAAAGCAAAACCCATCAGGCTATCATCAGACTTCTCTACAGAAACCTAAAAGGCCAGAAGAGAATGGCATGACATAATTAATGAAATGAAACAGAAGGGCCATGAACCAACTATTCTGTATCCAGCATGATTAGCATATAAATATGAAGGAGGGATTAAACAATTCCCAGACAAGCAAAAGTTGAGGGAATTTGCCTCCCACAAAACACCTCTACAGGGCATCTTACAGGGGCTGCTCTATATGGGAGCACTTCTCAAAAGAGCACAAAAAAAAACCACCCAACATATGAAGAAGGGAGGAGGAGGAATAAGAAGGGAGAGATGAAAAGAATCTCCAGAGTATATAACATCTCAACAAGAAAGCAAAGTTAGGTAGTAAGATACTAAAGAGGCTAACCTTGAACCTTTGGTAACCACGAATTTAAAGCCTGCAATGGCAAAAAGCACATATTTTTCAACAGTCACCCTAAAGGTAAATGAATTTAATGCAACAACCAAAAGACACAGAGTAATAGAATGGATAAAAAAGCAAGACCCATCTAAATGCTGCTTACAAGAAACTCACCTCAAACCCAAAGACATGCACAGACTAAAAGTCAAGGGATGGAAAAACATATTTCAAGCAAACAACAGAGAGAAGAAACTGAGGTTTGCAGTACAAATATGAGACAAAATAGACTTCAAAACAAAGAAAGTAACAAGAGATAAAGTAGGTCAGTACATAATGATAAAGAGCTCAGTCGAACAAGAGGATATAACCATTATAAATATATATGCACCCAACACAGAAGCACCAGCATATGTGAAACAAATACTAACAGAACTAAAGGGGGAGATAGACTGCAATGCATTCATTTTAGGAGACTTCAACACGCCACTCACCCCAAAGTGTAAATTCACAGGGCAGAAAATAAGTAAGCACACGGAGGTACTGAACAACACACTAGAACAGATGGACCTAATGGACATCTGTAGAACTCTACATCCAAAAGCAAAAGGATATACATTCTTCTCAAGTGCACATGGAACATTCTCCAGAATAGACCACATACTAGCCCACAAAAAGAGCCTCAGTAAATTTCAAAATATTGAAATTCTACCAACCAACTTTTCAGACCACAAAGGTATAAAACTAGAAATAAATTCTACAAAGAAAACAAAAAGGCTCACAAACACATGGAGGCTTAACAACATGCTCTTAAATAATCAATGGATCGATGTACAAATCAAAAAGGAGATCCAGCAATATATGGAAACAAATGACAAAAACAACACAAAGCACCAGCTACTGTGGGATACAGCAAAAGCAGTCAAGAGGAGAGTATATAGCAATCCAGGCATAATTAAAGAAGTAAGAACGATCCCAAATGAATGGTCTATTGTCACAATTATCGAAGTTGGAAAAAGAAGAAGAAATGAGGCCAAAGATCAGCAGAAGGAGGGACGTAATTAAGATCAGAGAAGAAATAAATAAAATTGAGAAGAATAAAACAATAGCAAAAATCAATGAAACCAAGAGCTGGTTCCTCGAGAAAATAAATGAAATAGATAAGCCTCTAGCCAGACTTATTAAGAGGAAAAGAGGGTCAACACAAGTCTACAGAATCAGAAATGAGAAAGGAAAAATCACGACGGACCACACAGAAATACAAAGAATTATTAGAGAGTACTATGAAGACATATATGCTAACAAGCTGGGAAACCTAGGAGAAATGGACAACTTCTTACAAAAATACAACCTTCCAAGAGTGACCCAGAAATAAATAGAAAATCAAAACAGACCAATTACCAGCAACAAAATTGAAGCAGTAATGAAAAAACTACCAAAGAGCAAAATCCCCGGGCCACATGGATTCACTCGGAATTTTATCAGACATACAGGGAAGACATAATACCCATTCTCCTTAAAGTTTTCCAAAAAAAAGAAAAGGAGGGAATACTCCCAAACTCATTCTATGCAGCCAACATCACCCTAATACCAAAACCAGGCAAAGACCCCACCAAAAAAGAAAACTACAGACCAATATCCCTGATGAACGTAGATGCAAAAATACTCAAAAAAATATTAGCAAACCGAATTGAAAAATACATCTAAAGGAGCATGCACCATGACCAAATGGGATTCATCCCAG
Organism: Manis javanica; assembly: GCF_040802235.1. Taxonomy (NCBI): domain Eukaryota; kingdom Metazoa; phylum Chordata; class Mammalia; order Pholidota; family Manidae; genus Manis; species Manis javanica. Next base: position 66,935,352 of record NC_133169.1, on the reverse strand, counting down.
GGATGCAAGGATGGTGTAACATTCAAAAATCCATCAACATCATCCACCACATCCACAAAAAGAAAGACAAAAACCACATGATCATCTCCATAGTTGCTGAAAAAACATTTGACAAAATTGAAAATCCATTCATGATAACAGCTCTCAGCAAAATGTGAATAGAGGGCAAGTACCTCAACATAATAAAGGCCATTTATGATAAACCCACAGCCAACATTATACTGAACAGCGTGAAGCTGAAAGTTTTTCCTCTGAGATCCGGAACAAGACAGGGATGCCCACTCTCCCCACTGTTATTTAACGTAGTACTGCAGCTCCTAGCAACAGCAACTGGACAAAACAAAGAAATACAAGGAACCCAGATTGGTAAAGAAGAAGTTAAAGTGTCACTATTTGCAGATGACATGATACTATACACAAAATCCCCAAAGATTCCACCCCAAAACTACTAGAACTGATATCGGAATACAGCAGAGTTGCAGGATACAAAATTATCACACAGAAATCTATGGCCTTACTATACACTAACAATGAACCAAAAGAAAGAGAAATCAGGAAAAAAACTCCATTCACAATTGCATCAAAAAGAGTAAAATACCTAGGAATAAACCTAACCAAGGAAGTGAAAGACTTACAATCTGAATACTACCAGTCACTCTTAAAAGAAATTAAAGGGGACAGTAACAAATGGAAACTCATCCCATGCTTGTGGCTAGGAAGAATTAATATCGTCAAAATGGCCATCCTGCACAAAGCAATATACAGATTTGATGCAATCCCTATCAAACTACCAGCAACGTTCATCAATGAACTGGAACAAATAATTCAAAAATTCACATGGAAACACAAAAGACCCCACATAACCAAAGCAATCCTGAGAAAGAAGAACAAAGTAGGGGGGATCTCACTCCCCAGCTTCAAGCTCTACTATAAAGCCATAGTAATCTAGATAATTTGGTACTGGCACAAGAACAGAGCCACACACCAGTGGAACAGATTAGAGACTCCAGACATTAACCCAAACATATATGGTCAATTAATAATTTATAAAGGAGCCATGGACATACAATGGCAAAATGACAGTCGCTTCAACAGATGGTGCTGCAAAACTGGACAGCTACATGTAGGAGAATGAAACTGAACCACTGTCTAACCCCATACACAAAAACAAATTCAAAATGGATGAAAGACCTGAATGTAAGTCGTGAAACCGTGAAACTCTTAGAAAAAACATAGGCAAAAACTTCTTAGACATAAACATGAGTTACCTCTTCTTGAACATATCTCCCCGGGCAAGGAAAACAACAGCAAAAATGAACAGGTGGGACTATATCAAGCTGAAAAGCTTCTGTACAGCAAAAGACACCATCAATTGAACAAAGAGGTACCCTACAGTATGGGAGAATATATTTGTAAATGACAGATCCGATAAAGGCTTGATGTCCAAAATATATAAAGAGCTCACAGGCCTCAACAAACAAAAAACAAATAACCCAATTAAAAAATGAGCAGAGGAACTGAGCAGACAGCTCTCCAAAAAAGAAATACAGATGGCCAACAGACACATGAAGAGATGCTCCACATCGCTAATTATCAGGGAAACGCAAATTAAAACTAAAATGAGATATCACCTCACACCAGTAAGGATTGCTGCCATCCAAAAGACAAACAACAGCAAATTTTGGCGAGGTTGTAGAGAAAGGAGAATCCTCATGCACTACTGGTGGGAATGTAAATTAGTTCAATCATTGTGAAAAGCAGTATAGAGGTTCCCCAAAATACTCAACATAGACTTACCATTTGAGCCAGGAATTCCACTCCTAGGAATTTATCCTAAAAATGCAGCACTCAAGTTTGAAAAAGACAGATGCACCCCTATGTTTATCGCAGCACTATTTGCAATAGTTAAGAATTGGAAGCAACCTAAATGTCCATTGATAGATGAATGGATAAAGAAGATGTGGTACATATACACAATGGAATACTACTCAGCTATAAGAAGAGAGCAAATCGCACCATTTGCAGCAACATGGATGAAGCTGGAGGGTATTATGCTCAGTGAAATAAGCCAAGCAGAGAAAGAGAAATACCAACTGATTTCACTCATCTGTGGAGTATAAGAACAAGGGAAAAACTGAAGTAACAAAACAGCAGTGGAATCACAGAACCCTAGTATGGACTAACAGGTACCAAGGGGAAAGGGACTGGGGAGGATGGGTGGGTATATAGGGATAAGGGGGGGTAGATGATAGGGGCTATTAAGATTAGCACGCATAGTGGGCGCGGGGAGAAAGGGGAGGGCTGTACAACACAGAGAAGACAAGTAGTGATTCTACAACATTTTACTATGCTGATGGACAGTGACTCTAAAGGGGTTTATAGGGGGGACCTGGTATAGGGGAGATCCCAGTAACATAATATTCTTCATGTAAGTGTAGATTAATGATAACAAAAAAAGAAAACAGAAGAAAGAAAAGTGGGATTACTCCCTGATAGAATAAAACTAACTGTAAAACAACTATTAATTCATGCTTTAAATATCCTTAATTTTGATCATTTAAAGGGTGTCAGATGATCAGCTATGGAGGGACATTTTTCTGATTATACTCCTTTCTCTTAAATAAAAAAAAGCAGTTCCTGTGTGGTGAACTCCAATGAATTCTACCCAATGGTATAAAGGGCATATCAAAGTGTGGGCAAAGGGTCTGCTTGTGTTTATGCAGAGGATCAAAGCCTAATTTGGCCACCCAGAAAATGAACTAAAATACGATATGAAGAAGAACTTCCAACATCAGCACTCTCTGGAAGACTCATACCAGAAGATGATCATCAAAAAACCTCAACAAAGTTCCAAGTGCTGCAACAGCTGTAGCTGCATTCATCCCACTGGTTACTGGACTTGCATTGGGAATGAAGAAGGAGATATCTAAGCGGGCCTGTGCCTACAGTGAAACAACAAATTTAATGGATCTATACTGTTGGAACTCAACCAAGAATTAGGAGAAGTGCAAGTTATAGCGCTCCAAAATCTTACAACTACAGACTATCTACTGTTGAAAGAACATACAGGATGTGAACAGTTCCCAGGAATGGGTTGTTTTAATTTGTCTGATTTCTCTCAGACTGTTCAAGTACAGTTGGACAATATCAATCATATTATAGAAAAAATTTTCACAAATGCCTAGGATGCCTAACTGGTTTTCTTGTTTTCACTGAAGATGGCTGGTAATTATAGATCTGCTTTGTTTATGTCACTGTATTCCTATTATGTTAATGTGTGTGCACAATTTAATTAGAAGCTTAAAACCTATACATGCTTAAGTTACTCTACAAGAAGATATGTCAAAGAAATAATCAATCTTCCCATGTTTTCTTACGCCTGCTACTTCTATAGCTTTTCTTCTTCCTTCCTAATTACAACCCTTAAATAGAATTCATGAGTCATATTGATTTCACCGACTATCATAATTCCTCCAAGTGGTAAAGATACCTCAAGAAAAATGCTGGGCATAGAAGCCACAGGGCATAAATCTGCAAAGAAGTAAAAAGCTAACCTTTTCAAACAATATGGCTTCTCTCTCATTTACCAACTTTACATTTCCCTGTATGGCTACGTAAGATGACTGGTTAGCCAGAGACGGGTAAGATTCCTCAAGAGAGGAACAACCTAAGACAGGCACAGTTGCAGGCGGGCCATAAGGTGAGAAATTGGGGATCAACAGAGGTGAGGCTTAGAACCTCACCCCCCCTGTTTTGAGAGAAATCTTCTGCTTCCGTGGATGTTTTGTTACCCTTGTCTAGCTTGGATTAACACTGTCTACAGGCACACACCTGATCATCTACATTTGCTCTCTTACAACACTAAACTATGTTTTCTACCTTTATCTTGCATCTACTTACCACCTCAGCATTTTATTTAAAAAATAATAATAATAATAATAATAATGGGAGAAATGTGGGATCCACATATAAGTCAAGTATAAAAATCAAACGAATATTCATATTTGACCTGATTGTTTATAGTTCATTATGCTTGATCAAAACCAGAAAGTTTCTGTGATGACTGCCCTTGTACTGTTCACCATGTAAGAACTTATTCACTATGTAAGAATTTGTTCACCATGTAAGAACTTGTTCGTTATGCTTCAGAAGACTGGAGACTTATGAAAATTAGGCTTGGGGTGGATAATTGATTGTGCATTGAGCATTGGCTCCCCTATACAGAATTTTATTGTTGTTTACAACCATTTGATAAATAAATATGAGAGAAGCCCTCTCAAAAAAAGAAAAGGAAATTCAAGATGGATCAAAGACTTGAATGTAAGTCATGAAACCATAAAACTCTTAGAAAAAAACATAGGGAAAAATCTCTTAGACATAAACATGTGTGACCTCTTCTTGAACATATCTCCCTGGGCAAGGGAAACAAAGGCAAAAATGAACAAATGGGAATATATCAAGCTGAAAAGCTTCTGTAAAGCAAAGGACACCATCAATAGAACAGAAAGTTATCCTACAGTATGGGAGAATATATTTGTAAATGACAGATCTGATAAAGTTTTGACATCCAAAATATATAAAGAGCTCACCCACCTCAACAAACAAAAACCAAATAATCCAATTATAAAATGGGCAGAGGAGCTTAATGGACTGTTCTCTAAAGAAGAAATTCAGATGGCCAACAGACACATGAAAAGATGCTCCACATCGCTTGTCATCAGAGAAATGCAAATTAAAACCACAATGCGATATCATCTCACACCAGTAAGGATGGCTACCATCCAAAAGACAAACAACAAATGTTGGTGAGGTTTTGGAGAAAGGGGAACACTCCTACACTGCTGGTGGGAATGTAAATTAGTTCAACCATTGTGGAAAGTTGTATGGAAGTTCCTCAAAATGCTCAAAATAGAAATACCATTTGACCCAGGAATTCCACTTCTCAGCATTTACCCCAAGAATGCAGCACTCCAGTTTGAAAAAGACAGATGCACCCGTATGTTTATCACTGCACTATTTACAATAGCCAAGATATGGAAGAAACCTAAATGTTCATTAGTAGATGAATGGATAAAGAAGATGTGGTACATATACACAATGGAATATTACTCAGCCATAAGAATAAAGCAAATCCTACCATTTGCAACAACATGGATGGAGCTAGAGGGTATTATGCTCAGTGAAATAAGCCAGGTGGAGAAAGACAAGTACCAAATGATTTCACTCATATGTGGAGTATAAGAACAAAGGAAAACTGAAGGAACAAAACAGCAGCAGAAGCACAGAACACAAGAATGGACTAATAGTTACGAAAAGGAAAGGGACTTGGGAGGACGGGTGGGAAGGGTGGGATAAGGGTGGGAAAAAAAGAAAGGGGTCATTACAATTATCATGTATAGTGTGAGTGGAGGCTCGGGGAGGGCTGTGCAACACAGAGAAGACAAGTAGTGATTTTACAGCATCTTACTATGTTGATGGACAGTGTCTGTGATCAGGGATGTAGGGGGGACTTGGTGAACAGGAGAGCCTAGTAAACATAATATCCTTCATGTAATTATAGATTAATGATATAAAAATAAAATTTAAAAATTAATAATAAAAATAAAAATAAAAATGAATAAGAGTAAAATAAGAGGCCAACAAATAAATAAATAAATAAATGGCTCCTACCTGAGACAAAATGATTATTCTCTCAGTACACTAAGAAATATTTCTTCTACTATCTATGTAATGTGTATTCAGTGTACACCTAAACAGCCGCACTACAGGAATGGATTGGGTTTATGCTGATAAAACACTGGCTTTGTCATTTCTATTGTATCTAGATATATAGAAAAACGACATTTTTGATAAAAGATATTAAATGTATGACTGCTATGATTTGATGCCCCAATTTGGCAAAATCTGCATGAGGTTCTCCTTCAAATACAAGGACTCAATAAGAATGCAGACATCTGTATAGATTTGTTTGCTTTTTAATTCTAATAAATCTTGCTTTAAAATAAATATATCTTGTACTTTTATTCAGTTTAAGGTAATAAAAATTCCCTGAAAGTAAAACCAAATGTATTTATTTTAACTATGGCACTATATTTCGTGGTGCTTTTTATTTATACATTGCCTAACCTAAGTTGTTTCAATGTCTGGTTAATGAATTAATTTTGTCTGCAGAATATCTTTGTCCATGTATACTCCCATCAACAATGCTTCACTGTTATGCTTATGCCAGTTCCTGGCTAAAGCATGATAAAGCCTAGTGTTCCAATATTATTATTTTGTTTGAAAGCTATGTTTTTTTGTTTGAAAGCTTAGTTTTTATGTGACAGATGACCAGTGAATTAAAATGTCTTATAGTTGATAGCCCTCTGGGAATTTGGATCTTATAAAAGTAATTTCACATCCTTATTGGGTTTCTGTTTATTCCTTTGTTTTAGAAAGGTTTTGTTATTTTTTTTTAATATGGACTTACACCTTGTGAAATTAGCGCAAGAGAAATAATCTTCAATGTTTTAAACTTTGTATATCTAAGCATACTTTTTGAATTTGTAATCTTTTTTTTTTAAAAAACTCATTTATAACATGTCTTGCAATTTAGATGTTGTTTAGGGATATCTTATCACCACAAGCTTACCCCAATATTACTAGCTCTTACCTTTAATTTTAGGGTTCTCATTTATCTGGAAGTAAATTTAAAGCAGAAAAGATACAGGTGATTTTTCTCCCTCTGATGATGCAGGTTTCCTATCACCATCTCCCTAATTTACTTCCCTTTTACTTTACGACTACTCTTTTAATAAGGCATAAAATGACTTTGCATATATGCAAATATTTCTGAGCACTCTCTGCTTGCTGCCTTCACGGATTTTTGTTGCATCAATCTATGCTGTAGTGTTTATCATTCCAATAGCACTTTTATCATTTATTTTGCTGTAGTGATTCTCCTTCAAAAGATGGGTGATTTGTTTTGCTGGCCAGTATGTCTCAAAGTTAAATTTAGAAGGTATTATGCCAAGTGAGATAATTCAGTCAGAGGAAGAGGAATACTATATGGTCTCACACATGGAATTTGAAAAACAAAACAGAAAAAAACAGAACAGACTCACAAACTCAGAGAATGGATAGCTGATTACCATGGAAAGAGTTATGGGTGAAATAGGTGAAGGGTAAAAATAAATTAGTGAGAAGGTTTGGTGTCTTGGTCAGAGCAACAGTTTCATGAGTGTGTATACATGTCAAAATTCATCAGGCTATATACTAAGATTTGTGGATTTTATTTTATGTACCGCAATATAAATAAATAAATAATGGAATTTAAAGATATATAGGTCTTCGTAATTCATATACACTCAACAGTACTTTTCAAGCTCAATTTTTACATGCTATGAAATAAAAGCAGTACTGTTTCTACACTCCATAAGCCATCCTTTAATGTACATTATTGCTTTGTATGTGTGATTTGGGTCCTCATTCAAAGTAAAATATGAATTTTTTAACAAATCAATGTTAAAAATTAAGTTTTCTAAAAATTGAGTGTAACATCACCCTACACAAAACTTTGAAAACAAGCCAGATCCTACTTGAAAATCTTCAGGGTATAGACCTGTTTCTCAAGCACCCTAAATATGCAACCTCATAAATTAGATTACAAAATTTTCATAACCTTAAAGTGCAATTCATGTAATATTTTACTAATACAAATTGGGAGATCTGAAGCAATTAAGGGGTTCTCTGCTAAACAATGTATAGATGCTTTTAAAAAAAGTTTTGATTATCTTATAATTTAATTTCAAATTTCAGGATATTAAAATACAAAGTACAGTTATTTATACACCAACATTTATATTATTTTACATATAGTATAGAAATAATACATTTCCCTGTCTCATATTTTGTATTTATGTGTAAAACTTACACAATTACATTTGTAAAGTGCACCATTGTTAGACTCATGATCAGTTTAATGATGAAGATATTGAATCATTCCTACAATGCATGGACTTCCTTTTGTGCAGTCACTGTACTTCCACTATTTTGATATGGAAATAATTTAGAGTTCTAGAATGAAGTACATTTAAGTGATTCATTCTATATTTATAGTTTTGTTTATGACAACAATTCTAAATCATTTAATCCTTACGCCTATGGAATGATGTTATTGCCCAGAGAATATTAGGCAATGTGTTTTGAATTTATTATTATTATTATTTTATATTTTGCAAAATTTTGGAATAGACAGTAAAAGATATTTTTCATTCATTTGAATTTAAATATAGTTGGTATACAATGTTATTTTGGTTTTAGATAAACAGCTTAGTGATTCAACAATTATATAAATAAATGCTCAACATAATTAAGTATAGTTACCATTGCTTACCCTAGAAACATATTGCAATATTCTGAGCTATACTACTTATGACATATCTCCATCCCTGTAACTAAATTATTTTATAATTAAAACTTTGTACCGATATATCCCCTTCATCTATTTCTTTTCATCCTGGTGGAGGAACTGGTAGCATCCCCCATAGAAGCTGTTCTGATACCTGCCAGAGTGTGGGTCCTGAGCCCCAGAGCCATAGCCCACACTCAGGGGCATAAGTGGGAAATAATCTTTGTTGCACTGGTCACCAGAATTTCAATTAAATTGGTACCAACACATCACCTACACTTCATTGGCTGATAGGATGTCCCACTGTTCCCAAAGCAGGTACAGCAACTCAGGCACTCACCAGCACTAACTACATAAGCATTTCCTTTGCTCTGTATGCTTGTCAAGAGTTGGTGCTTTCAGACTTTATATTTTCAATCTACTAATGTGCAGTGAGACCTCACTGAGATTTACTATTAATTTTCCTTCAATACAAATAGTGCACAACACACTCCCATGTGTTAATGACATATGTGTACTTCCTCTTCTCTGAAATTCCTTTTTGGGCTTTGTGAGTGGCACTTACTTGCTTTTATTTCTAATGTGCATCTTGTGACTCACCTGTGTGTCTCTTGAGAAAAAGAATCTTCATTAGAATGAAATTATATTCAGGGGTATGTTTCCACTGTGTGAATTTGGTGGGTTTTTCCCAGCTCTTCTCCCTTCTCCTCCTGCACCTTCTCTGAGCCCTTCTCTTACTCCTTTTCTTCCTTTTAAAATGATATCCTACTTTGAGGGTCTGAAGACATATTCCAAAATATTGTAATATTGGTTTTCATATTTCATTATTTAATTTACTTACAATTGATGAGAGTAGATCAGGAAAAAGGAATTCAATTCACTTTGTCCAGTATTTGTTACTCAGTTTTCCTGGAACAAACTACTGAGGTACACATATTGTTCACAGAACCATAGTGTTCCTGCCATTTGTTGAGTTTCCCTTTATGCAAAACTCTGTAACTGTGCTCTGCCCTGTTGTAGGATTTGCCTATTATGCTCCCAAATCACACTACTCGATTACTATTGTTTTATTTCAAGAAGTGATAATCCAGTTCTTGAACCTTTTATTCCTTAGAATTATTTAGACTATTTGAATCTAATTGTTTAGGTTATTTTAGAGCACATGACATTTTCTAGAGAAAGAAAAATATTACCAAGGTTTAAAAATTAGGTTTCATGGGATAAATAAATGTAATTGACGTCTTTATACTGAGGGTTATAATCCATGAGTATACTCTATTTCTCCATTTAGTTTTTAAATATCTTCCAATAAATTTAAAAATGTCTCCAGAGTTGCCATATATATTTGTGATACATGTGCTGCATATTTTCATATTATTTTCAATTGTGTCCTTTAAAATGCCATATTATTTGTGGCTCTTACCTTTTGTATAGGTACTTGGTAATTTTTCTACCATTATTCTCTTCAGAGTACTCTGTTTCCATGAAAATAAAAATACTATAACTTATTAGTTGCCATGAGATACTATAGCTTAAACATTGTCATTTTCCTCTTATCTCAGACTGCCAATCCTTCCCAGTTACATAACAAGCCTGATACAGTGTGAACAGTCTTTACATTAGAGAGAGAATTTGCAAACTTTATCAGTTTGAGTTTTCCTTCAGAAAGTGGCTTTCTGTCCAAATGCACACCTGGGTAGCGTGAGAACAAGGAATAATGATAAGACTTGTGATGCTGTGAAACTGGGTGAGGGATACAGTCCCCTTTCTGTTGAAGTAGAAAATGTCCTGTATGTAGTCAAGGGCAATTCCTGCTTCTAGAGACTTCTCGGCACACTTCGCAGGACTTCCTCTGGATTTTTCTGACTGTGGTGACATTGTGTACTGGAGAAGGAGAAACTTCAATATTTTAAATTGAGCATAGCAGATATACAATATTAGATTGGCTTCAAGTATACAATGCAGTGATTTGGCAATTATACTCTGCCCAGTAAGTGTAGCTGCCATCTGTCAGCAGGCAAAGATATTAAAATATTACCGACAATATTCCATACACTGTACTTCTATCACCATGACTAATTAACCTTATCATTGGAATTTTGTACTTCTTTATCCCCCTCACCTACTTCACCCTTCTCCCCACCACTCCTTTGTATGGCGTATGGCAGTCTGTTCTCTGTATTTGTGAGTCTATTTCTGAAACTTTGAATTTTGAGTGCTCATGTCCTACAATTTCCTTGTAGCTTGTTAACCGCCTCTTCATTTTTCTTCTTTCCAAGTTGGTGGCACTTAAGAACATTTATAATGTTGACAAAAGGCCTCTTGTTCTAATAACTGCTTTTAATGTGTAGTACTTAACATCTCAATGATAATCACATTGTTGGCTATGTGTCCTGTGCAAAGGTGTATTTCAGTCAGTTTGGGCGAGTAGGAACGCCACTCCATACCATAATTACTTTTTCTTTTACTTGCTTTCCTTTAATAAGTCATTTGAAAATATCCACTTTTCTTTCATTTAATATCTGCTTGTTGATTTGGCTTGTAAAAGATTTTTAAAATTAATTTCAAGTTGTATTTGATTTCTTTCATGCCATATTGGAGTCCAGATCTTAAGAAAATTTAAATGTATAGGACTTTCACATATTTATGAAGTTACTAGAATAGTAAATAAATTGCCTTTGTAATCAGACATGAACTTGAAATTTAACTGACTCTGCAGTGGACCAGAAACTTTTCTTCAATACTTCTCATTTGTTAAGTATCACAAAAGCTTTGTCATTTTACAGCTAAGAAATACTCTTACAAATTTAATTTATCTCAATGGCATGGCCAGATAATCCTTACCAGTCCACAGTCAGAGGAAAGCTGGACTCTCTGGAAGTAAAACCTACCTGGTTCTCCAGGTCTCATCGGAGATATGACCTGTACAAGTCCTTTACTAAAGAGTCATGCTTATAAATAACCCAGAAGCAGAATTGTTCATATGGGCTATGATAAGTATGAATATCCATGGGAAGTAACTCCATGAATTCTATTCAATGAATAAGAAGGCTCTAAGATTATGTTGTTTCTTGAAATTGTGTTAAAATAAATATTCATTATAGGGAAGTTAAAGTCATGAATTAACTTCTCAGGTATTTGGTATATATTAATTTATGTATTTATTTAAAATTACTAATGAATAATTCCCTGACATAACCAAGATACATTTGAGTATCTTAAGCATATTTAATTGTTTATGCTTTATATAATGTATATATGCTAATATAATAGACTAAAAGGTTCTGATTCTAGTGTTTATTTTAAATGATTAATTTAAAATAGTCTGAATATCTGTGCTTGATACATATCAAAGTATTAAAACACAGGTGACAGAAAAAGTCGCTGTGCATTGAAATGCAGGCCCTATGAGTTAAATATCACTTGAGCTGAATTTAAAGTAACTAAAAAATCAACCAGCCAAAAAAAGTTGTAGTAATGTTTCATAGAAATTGAACCACATAAGCAAAATATTGTAATACAAAATAGAAAATGTAAAACATTTTGTATGTTTATAAGTATGATCAATTTTTTATGACAGTTTTATGAGCCTTTAAAATGGTTCTAGTGATTATTTTAATATGTGGTTTAATTTCTTCTGCTTAATCACTTGTGCGGACTTAGCAGTTCTACTCATTCAGTTGTCCACATTTGAAAGTTTTGTGAACGAAATAATTTATAAATATAATTGAGATAATAAGAAGGGAAAAAGTCCTGAACATTCTCTACTGAACAAGACTATTCAGAAGGCCACAGATACACTCTGAGACATGAGATGTAAGGCAAAGTTGGCGGAGGGAAACATGAGAATTTTAGATCTAGGAAAAAGAAGATGCAATTGAAGACAGGGAGATGTAAATTAAACTTCTAATGATGTATAGCTAAAATTTTTTTTAAAAAAAATAAAGTCAGTTAAAAATAGCTTTCAGCAGGGTATTATGGTTGGCACACATGATATGGGGTGGGGGGACCAGGGGGAAGATAGTGTAGCACAGGGAAGGCAGATAGTGATTCTGTAACATCTTACTACACTGATGGGCAGTGACTGCAATGGGGGAGGGGGAGGACACGATAATAGGGGTGAATGTAGTAACCACATTGATTTTTCATGTGCAACCTCCCTAAGAGTATATATCAATAATACCTTAATAAAATTAATTAAGTAATTAATTATCTGTTAGCATGATTTCCTTCACTAACTAGAAATATAAACCTATAATATTAACTAAATCAATGAGTGTTGTTTTGGAAGATGATATTCTCTGCTAAAAGGACTTTCTTTTCATTAGAAAAATGAAAGTAATAAAAGAAACCCCATATAATTCAGAGAGTTGTTATTGAAAAAACTAACATAAAATAATTTGGTAAAGTACGGGAAAAGTCATACAAATGCCACTATTGTATGCATATAAATATTATTGTTTACAATAATATCAATATTATTCCCAAAATATGACAATAAAATTATAAAACATTTTTGACATGAATTACATATAAATAAGATACAGAAATGCAAACACTAACATTTTTAATGGTATAATCCTTTAGATTTTTCACAGATGAATATTAAATAATACTGTAATTGTACCACTATTAACTAACATTATTATTGAAAAGCAATTAAGATTTAAATGAGATTTCTTTATGATTTGAAATGCTCAAGGCAAGCACAAGAAACTGAAGTAAATTTAAAATAGTTACTTTAGAATAAGGAGATTTCAGCAAAAGATATGTAAGCAGGTGGAGAGGACTGCATAGAATGTTAGCAATATATTAAAAACAAATGCATGCTACACAGAAGGAGGGGTGCTTGTTGAAGGAATAATTTCAGGGTGGATGCTTTTCTGAGATAAAATGTGCAGGTGCAGGGGTGAAGTAGTGTACAGCAAGAGAAATGGCTAAATGCTTGGCAGGAGGAAAACAGAATCAATCAAATATGAATTGAACCACACCTGCTATGGACTATGTGCTGTAAAGGAAGAAAGAAAGGGTTCGCCTACTAGCTCTATTGAGAAAGTGAAGTGAAAGAAATTTGGCATGACTTATTTTTTCTCATTCGTGTTAAAAACATTTCAGAGGAGATCTGTCATTCAAAAATTTGTGAGAGAAACTCTAGAGCAGCTTATCACAGAAGGGGATACATTAAAAGACATTTAGATTCCTGGTGCTTGGAGAGAATGAGTAAAACTGTGGAAGTTTCAAACATGAATAGCAAACTCCTCTTGAAGCATGTCTAGTACAACTATTTGATGCTGAAGAAGTGATATAAAAAATCATGGATGTGTCTAGGAAGAATATTTAAAGCCTTTTACATAATACTGTAACGTACTCAATAAGTAAAACATTGGTGAGAATGGATCTTACTTTTAATATGTTATGTGCTTAGATTCTCTGATGCTACAAATGTCTAAATTAATGTTAACTCAGTAGAGTTGGGAAAAAATACAGAGAAATATGTATTTTCATTTAATTTCAAGGTAATTTATCTATTTTTCCTATCCTGACTTCTTGGTTAAAAGCCAACATTGATGCTGGTGTTTATTTTTATATTTATAAAAATTTATATTTTCTATATATTCTTATATTTGAATATATCCCCCATGGATTAGTTATGTTTATCTACATATATTGTTATTGTCTTTTTTGTGATAATAAGCTACAAATCTGTGTCTTCATTTTTCTTGTTCAATACTGTTTTGTATAATTTGTTCATAGTTCTTGAAATATTAGAAGCCTGACCTACATTGCCAAACTATTGTGGAAATGTTATATTTCTAGGTAAACAAAAGGAGGACATCCTACTGAGAAGGCCATGCCTTGTTTATTACTACATTAACAAGTGTTATACTCTTGAGAGAACTTCAGGGTGAAGCACACTGCCAAGCTGTGAGAACATATTGAGCAGTTGATATTGGACACCTACTGTTGCATTGTCAAATCACCTTTTTATCTTCAGTCTTAGACAAAGGATGGGCTAAGTCATAAAATGATTTTATCTTAGAAATATCTAAGATGCAGAGGACATAGTATTGTATTGATGAGGTCACACTAAAATCAGGATCCTGAAAAGATATCTATACTCCCATGTTCATTGCAACATTATTCCCAATAGCCAAAATGTGTAAACAACTCATGTGTCCATGAACAGATGAATGGATGAAAAGAGTGCTGTTTATATACACAGTGGAATATGACTTAGCCTTGAAAAGGTAAAAAATCCTGCATATATACAAATGTGAATTAATCTGGAGCACATTGTGTTAAGTGAAACAAGTCAGTCATAGAAGTATGCATACTGAATGATTACACTTATATGGAGTTTCTAAAACAATCAAGCTCATAGGAGCAGAAAATAGAAGAGTTGTTGCTGCGGCCTTGTTGGGTAGAAGAATTAGGGAGGTTATATTCAAAGGATATGAAATTTAAGTTATGCTATATGAATATATAACAGAAGACAGAGATCTGATGTGCAACATAGTGCCTAATTTTAACACTGTAGTTGTGTTTCCCTCAAAATTTGTTTAGAGGGTAGATATTAAGTGTTTTTAATCCTCAGAAATAGAGTGAAATAAGGTGGGTGTCAGATACACATATTACTTTAATTGTCATGATAGTTTTACCAGGCACATACATATGCCCAAAGTCATCATACTGCACACGTTAAAATATGCATCATTATTTGTATATAAATTATATATCAATAAAGCCATTACAAAAGAGATGTGTGCGACATTTTCTGTTTTTTTTTTTACGATTACTAATACAAATGAAATTATATGGTATTCATCTTTCTTTGACTGACTTTTTTCATTTAGTATCATATCCTCTGGGTCTATCCCCATTGTCACAAATGGCAGGACATTTTTCTTTTCTATAACCGAAGAATATTCCATTGCATATGTGTACCACATCTTTATCCATTCATCTATTGATGGATGCAAACAGAAATAAACTCATAAACACATAAACAGGTGGTTGATTACCATGGGAGAGGGATGATGTGTGATATAGGTGAGGGGGATGAGATACACATATAAAATCATAGTTCACAGGGGTAATAGTACAGCATAGGGGATAAAGCTCATTATATTTTCATATCCTTGTTAAGTGACTGATGGCAACTACACTGATCATGGTGAGCACCACTGATGAATTTAATTGCTGAATCACTGTGTTGTTTGAAAACAATATAATGTTGTATAGAAAATGTATTTAAATAAAATGACTATTAAAATTTGCAAAATAAATCAAGAGTTATAAAGAAAAGAAATGGTGCCTTTGATGTTTAGCAGCATTTTGTAGAAAAGCAAAAACAGCATTTTGGCCATTTATTTTCATATAAATTCACCCTCAGGTTGACTAAAAAGCACAGAATGTTAAATTTTACTTTGTCCGTCTTGTTTAATATACAGGAAAGGTGTGTAATAAGATTTTTTTAATTATTTATAAACCTTATTTAGAAGTCACTGATCCAACAAACACTTACTGGACACCTAGAAGCGGAGCAATAGAAAGCAACATCAATTGAATATCCAAACAAGTACCTAACATAGTAGAATAGGCCTGTGTGTGTCATTTTATTCTATTAAACTTTTTATTGAAGTAAAGTTGATAGACAATATTATATTGGTTTTCAATTATACAACAGCACTTCAGCATTATATACTTTATTAAGTGCTCACCACAAAGACTGTATAGTTACTATCTCTCGATGAAGACAAACGTTGTGGAACTGTTGGCTATTGTCTCTATGCTTTCATCCCTGTGACTAATTTATATATATATTATGATTGAGATTTTAGCCTCTTTATCCCCTTCATCTATTTCACCCACCCACCCTAACTCCTCCCTCACCTGTCATTTCTCAGTGTCTATGAGTCTATAGCCATTTGTTCACTTTTTTGTTTTTAGTCTTTTGGATAGTGGCCATTCTAACTACTGTGAGGTGATGACACATTGTCATTTTTTTGCCTTTCTCTGATGATTTGTGATGTGGAGAATCATTTCATGTGCCTGTTTACCATCTGTATGACTTCTTTTGAAAAATATCTACACACATCCTCTGTCCATTTTTTAATTGAGTTAATTTTTTTGGTGTTGAGGTATATGAGTTCTTAATATATTTTTGGATGTTAGCTCCTTATTGAATATTTCATTTAAAAACACATTATTCTACACTGTGGGTTGTTTTTTTATTTTGTTGATGGATTCCTTGGCTGTGCATAAGAATTTTAATTTGATATAGTCTCACTTATTTTTGTTTTCTATTTTTTACTGTGCCCAGGGAGAAATATCCAGAAAGAAGTTACTCATTCTAAGCACTCAATAACATTCTGCATATTTATTATTCTAAGGGTTTTATGTATTCATGTCATATTTAGATCTTTAATCCATTTTTATTGTACTTTTGTATGGGATTAGAGAGTGATTTAGATTTCTTCTCTTGCATGTTGTTGTCCACTTTCCACTACAGACTTAATTAAAAACTCTCTTTTCCTTATTGTTTATTCTTCCTTCCTTTGACATATATTAATTTACTATATATGTTTAGGTTTATTTCTGGGCTCTCTATTTTCTTCCATTGATCTATGAGTTGGTTCTTGTGTCTCTACCATACTGTTTTGACTACTGTAACTTTGCAATATAGCCTGAAGCCAGAAAGCATAACATCCAGTTTTTTCCTCTTTCTCAATATTTCCTTGTCTATTTGGGTTCCTTTGTGGTTCCATATGAATTTTAACATTATTTTCTCTAGTTCATTGAAAAATGCAGTTGGTAATTTGATATGAATTGCCTTGAACAAGAAACAACAAATGCTGACAAGGATGTGGAGAAAGGGGAACCCTCCTATACTGCTGGTGGGAATGTAAATTAGTTCAACCATTGTGGAAAGCAATATGGAGGTTCCTCAAAAAACTATGTATAGAAATACCATTTGCCCCAGGAATTCCACTCTTAGGAATTTAGGTAAAGGAAACAAGATCTCAGATCCAAAAAGGCATGTACACCAATATGTTTATCACAGCACTATTTACGATAGTCAAAAAATGGAAGCAACCTAAGTGTCCATCAGTAAATGAATGGATAAAGATGTGGTACCTATACACAATGGAGTATTATTCAGCCATAAAAAGAAAACAAATGTTACCATTTGCAACAGCATGGATGGAGCTAGGGAGTATTATGCTCAGTGAAATAAGCCAGGCAGAGAAAGACAAGCAGCAAATGATTTCACTCATATGTCGAGTATAAGAACAAAGAAAAACTGAAGGAACAAAACAGCAGCAGAATCACAGAACCAAAGAATGGTCTACCAGTTACCAAAGGGAAAGGGACTGGGGAGGATGGGTAGGAAGGGAGGGAGAAGAGGAATAAGGGGCATTACAACTAGCACACCTAATATAGAGGGGGACACAGGGAAGGCAGTATAGCACAGAGAAGACAAGTAGTGGCTCTATAGCATCTTACTACATTGATGGACAGTGACTATAATGGGGTATGTGGTGCGGACTTGATAATGGGGGGAATGTAGTAACCACAGTGTTGATCATGTGACTGTATATCAATGATACCATAATAAAAAAAAGAAAAAATATGTATCCTTAAAACTGCAACATAGGGAATGTAATCAATAATATTGTAATAAGTTTGTAAGGTGACACATTGTATCTACCCTTATCATGATGAGCATATTGCAATGCATAAAATTGTTGAATCTCTTTACTATACACCTGAATATTTTATAGTATTGTATGTCAACTATTCTTCAATAAAAGATGCTTTAAAGATTTAAATTGAAGACCTGAATCCATAAAGCTACTAGAGGAAAACTGTGGGAAAAAATTCATTGATATATCTACAGAATGATTTCCTATGACACCTAAAGCACAAGCACAAAAAATAAAAAGTAAACAAGTGGGACCACATCAAATTTAAAGGCTTATGCACTGCAAAAGAAAGAATCAAAAGTGAAAAGATAGCCTACATCATTGGACACTATTTTCAAACCAGATATCTGAGAGTATATTAATATGAAAAATACATAAGAAACTCATCAAACTGAGTAGCAGAAAAAAATAGTCCAATCTCAGTAGGCTAAAGACCTGAATTGACATTCTAAAGAAGATATATAAATGGCCAACAGGTACCTGAAACGGCACCCAACAGAACTGGTCGTGAGGGAAATGCAAAACAAAATTACAATGTCACCTCAAACATATTAGGATGGTTATAATCAATTAGATAAAAAATTCTAGTGAGGATGCAGAGAAAAGAGAAAGTTTGTGGACTCTGTCTTGGCTTATAAATTGGCATAATCACTATGAAAACACTATGGAGGGTTCTCAAAAATTTAAAAGTAGAACTACACTATGATCCAGCTACTGTACTTCTGGGCATGTATCTGATGGAAACAATCACCCTGACTTTAACAGGCTCCTTTACCCCATGCTCATAGCAGCATTCCTTACAGTAACTAGGAAATAGGAAAAAATCCTAGTACCATAAACAGAATAAAGGATCAAGGTAAGATATTCAGTCATAAAATTGAGGGGTCCTGACATTTGCAACAACATGGATGGATCTTGAAGGCATTATGCTGAGTGGAGAAAATCACACAAATAAAAAATAATGTTAGATCTCCCTTAATTGTGGGAACTAATAAAAGAAAAATCCCTCATAGAGACAAAGATCAGATTTATGACGTTTGTGATTTACCAGAAGTAAGGCATGGAGAGAGAGGGAATTGGTAGTAGGTGATTAAAAGGCACAAATTTCCAGTTACAAAATAAGTAATTACAATATGTAAACATAATATAATGTACAACAAAATTTCTATAGTTAACACTACTATATAATATACACATACATATTAAGAGAGAAGATTCTAACAGTTTTCATGACAAGGAAATTTTTCTTTCCTTTTCCTATTTGTTCTATCTGTATGAGATAATGGATGCTAGCTAAAATCATTGTAGTAGAAATTTCACAATATATATAACTCAAATTATTATGCTGTACACCTTAAACTTATACAGTGATCTCTGTCAATTATATCCCAAGAAATCTGGAAAAAAGATAAGTAACTATTGAAGGAACATCTTGTTATTGTGATCCCATTAACCAAATATTCGCGAAATCTCCACTTGGCTTTGTGCACTACGGATAAAATGTAGCAGCTGAGGTAGACAAAACTCTCTTCAAGAAAATAATTGAAAAGGGGATAGAAAGAAATTATATGCTCCCAATTTCAAGATGAATTAAGAATCTGGGAATCTAATGCACAGCATGGACCATAGTTAAAGACGTCATTGTATAACTGAAAGTTGTTAAGAAAACAGATCTTAAATGTTTTCACCACAAAAAATTTACAATAAATATGTGAGTTGATGGATATGCCAATTAACCTTATTATAATTATTTCATGACACACACATGCATTGAATTATCATATTGCACAATTTAAACTTACCCAATGTTGCATGTCAAATATTTCTTTAAAAAGTTGGGAAAAATTACATATATTAGTAAAAATAGTGGTTGTTCCTGATAGGCATACATGTGATCAAACTTTTGTGCTTGACATTGCCTCTAAAGTGAAGTGAAAATAATTTATAAAATGAGCTGCTCCTGATAAAATTTGAGCTTTAAGTCAAAATTAGAATTTTGAAATTAGAACATAGAAATACATTCTCCACATGAGCTTGATATTTTTGTAATATGTGAAGACCTTCCTAATAAGATTAGTAGTGAGATTTAAAGCAGTGATTTATTCTGTCATTGTACAATGAAATATGTCATGTTTGTAAGATTTATGCCACTCTGTGAGCCAATGTATTTCAAGTGGTCAAACCTTATGTTACAAAACCATGAATCAGCAAAATCAAAGTCTCATTCACCTCTGCACTGTGATACCATATGAGTTGCCACTGACATGTCAGGGACAGTTTATAAAATAATCAAGTTGCACTAGCCGCCAGTGTGTTGCTTTCTGCCCAAATATACACAGACATAGACTGAGCACAAGGAGCAGTGGTGGAGGGTAGATGAAGGTCTGCCAGAGCTCTGTGACACCCTAGTTACAGGCTCCCTATTCTGGAGAAACCTAAATGTTATGTAGCATCAGAGGGATTTTCGCTAACAGGCTTAAGTTTTATTGATGCTCCATAAATTCTGGGGAATTTCTGTGGATTTTCCCAGTTGTGTCCACATGATGTGGTAGGGGAATAAAGAGTGTGTTATTTCAGTCTTCATTTCATTGTAGCCTCTCCAACTTTACCTCACTTTGCTTCTCTCCATAAGGCAGCTAACTAATAAGGACTTTTTGAATACTGACAAATTGAATCCTCCCTAAGAACTGCTTCTGAGGCGTGGTGCCTGCCTTCTGAGGGGAACTATTACTGGCTCATGTATTGCTTGTGTGAGGATCTGCTCCCAGCATATTTGGTTAGATGTGTCCCAATAGGTGCAATGGTTTCTTTTTCTTGCACTTGCCTTCTTTTGAAATTCCATTGAGAATTGTTACTTAGGTTTCTTTAAATTAAGATCAATAAATTGATTGCTGCTTTTTAATAATTTTAACTGAAAAGGATTTTTATGTCATAACTTAAAACCAAAACCATAAGAAAATATAATTATATTAGGAGTTATGTAATTTATGGATTTCCTGCAATGTATAGAAATAACTTTTCTAATTACTTATCAACTTGAAAATATATTGGATCTCCAGTGACCTAGGAAACACTTTTAAATAATTCTCTTTTTTAAGTGTCACACATGTAAAAGAAATATTAATTTTATTGTCATGAAACCCTTTTACACATTTAATTGATCTCAAATGGTGTGGTCAAAAAAATTTTTTTTCTTTTAATTTTTTTATTTTGGTATCATTAATATACAATTACATGAAGAACATTATGTCTCCCCCCTTCACCAAGTCCCTCCCACATACCCCTTCACAGTCACTGTCCATCAGCATAGTAAGATGCTGTAAAATCACTACTTGTCTGCTCTGTGTTGCACAGCCCTCCCGGTGCCCCCCGCACACTATACATGCTAATCATAATGCCCCCTTACTTTTTCCCCACACTTGTCCCTCCCTTCCCATGCATCCTCCCCAGTCCCATTCCCTTTGGTAACTATTAGTCCATTCGTGAGTTCTGTGATTCTGCTGCTGTTTTGTTCCTTCAGTTTTCCTTTATTCTTATACTCCACATATGAGTGAAATCATTGTGGTCAAAGAATATTTAACATCCAGGCATTTAAAGAAGCCTGGCCTCCCTGAAGGCTAAAATTCCATATTCCCCAGGGCTCACCAGAGGTATGACTCGGATATTTGCTTCTTAAAGGGTAACCATATCTATAAATAATCCAGAAGCAGAATTGTTTGCATGATTTATAAGTGGGAACATCTCTGAAAATATGCTATTTGAATTTTACTCACTGAAGAAAGAGGCACAATCAAAAACAGTCAACTGCCTTCAAACCGCACAAAAGCAATATACCTGTTAGGGAAGATAAGCATCTTACTTCAGTCCTCAGGAATTTTTGGTAAGTCATAATATATGTGTTTCTTCAAAGTTGCTAATGAACACATCACTGAAATAGCTCTGGTATGTCACAATATCCCTAGCATTATTTTTCCTCCCATATAAAACATCTGTTTTATATTGTATACTAAATGTTTCTGGTTCTAGGTTTATTTTAGGTGGTTAATTTTTATTTTAAAAATGGTCTCTGAAGGTGTGTGATAGAGTCTTTGTCAAAAATATAAACTACACTGACAAAAAAATTCCCTTGGAAATGAAGGACTGCAGGTGCCACAGATGATATATTTCTTGAGCTGTATATTAACATTAACACAGAAATGTGCAGGCTGATGATTTATCGTGGACATTCATTGAGGTCAAATGATAAAAGGATACTTATAATGTGAACTTTGGGCTTTGGATGATAATTATGTGTCAATGTAGGTTCATCAGTTGGAACAAACATACCTCTTTTGTGGGGGATGTTGACAATGGGGGAGGGTATGTATGTGTCAGGGCAGAAGATACATGGGAAATCTCTGTACACTTCTGCTCAATTTTATTGTGAACCTAAAGTGCTTCAAAATATAGTCTAATAAAAAGTAAGATACTTCTTAAAAAATTGAAAGAAATGTTGACATATCTGGTGTAGTTACATACTTCTGAGGGAGCTCAGAGTCAGTATGAACTTTGTTAAGTAAAACTTTCTAGAGCAGCTGGACACAGAATGGGAGACATGAAAATCATTCCAGTCCTCTAGTACATGAGAGGGCATAATGCAGACAGATTGCAGAGTGTTCAAACCCAGAGGGCTGACACAGAATCCTGTACAGTGTATTTCTCAGACAAATGTTAGATTTTGAAATAAATGGAAACATAGTTATGGGATGTGTCCATCCCATAACTTCAAAATTAGATATTTTGAAGGAAATACTGCATGTGTCTCATGAGCTAAATGGTTGCCAAGGGCTTGGTTTCATTTTAAATCCTATGTATGCTCAATTCTCCAAACCTATGACAGTTGAAACTCATATGATATCTCAGCCGAGACTGAAAGAAAACACAACCAATAAATATGCACATTCATTTATTTTGATAGGCTCTTTCTTTCTCTCCATTTCCTCTATTGTATGTTGTGGTTCAAAGTCATACAGTGATGCCAATTTAATTTATGGATTTTGTGGAGTATCTCCATTTGGTCCCTTACCACTCCAGCTTATCCCTTTGTTTTGTGACTGCAGGACACCTGCAGCATATTAGCAGGCATGGATAACCTCACCAATATCACGGAATTCCTCCTTATGGACATCTCAAGTTCCTGAGAGCTCCAAGTCATGCAAGGTCTTCTGTTCTTACTGATCTATCTGGGTGCCCTGGCTGGAAATCTGGTGACCATTGCTGTCATTGTGACAGACCCATGCCTTCACTCTCCAATGTACTTTTCCATATGTAATTTATCCCTCATAGATTTTTGCAGCATCTCAGTTGTGGTTCCCAAATCAATTGTGAATTCCCTGACAGGTAGTAAGTCCATTTCCCTCACAGGATGTGCTGCTCAGATTTTCCTGTATTCCTTAGCGTTTGCTGAGCTTACTTTCCTTGTGCTCATGTACTATGACCGCTATGTTGCCATTTTCCACCCACTGCACTACTGGTTGTCCATCACCCCCTGTGTGTGCTCACAGGCAGCAGGGGGCTTGTGGAGCAGTGGGCTGGTCTATTCTGCCACCAACATTGGTAACCTGTTCAGGCTTCCCTTCACCAAGTCCAATGTGATCAACCAATATTTCTGTGATGTACCACAGATAATGAGAATATCATTTTTAGATGTTCAGAGTTCTCAATCAGTAATCTTTGTAATAAGTAGTTGTATTGTCTTAGTATGCCTTTCTTTATTGGTTATATCATATGTCAATATATTCTCAACAGCATTTAAGATCCGTTCAGTGGAAGACCGCAATAAAGCCTTATGCACCTTACCCCCCCAGTTGGTAATTCTTCCTTTGTTTTCATTTTCTGGATTGATTGCTGTCTTAGGTCCCATTGCAAATAAAGCATCTCTTGAAAATCTGCTGACAGCCGTGTTCTACACCATGGTGCCCCATTTCTTAAACCCCATCATCTACACTCCCCCATTATCTGCCTGCGGAACAGGCAGATAAACACTGCTCTACGGAAGATGTACAAGAGCTATTTTGAGAAAACACAATAATTCTCTACAATAAAAATATTTAAAATCAGGACTGTTTGATATAAGTTTAGTGTGTGTGTGCGTGTGTGTACAGATCCAGGGGTGAGGTGTTCCCAGCCTGAGTTGAATTCTCTATGAAACCAAAGATACCATAATAAGTCAAGGGCAAGGGTAAATTGAGAGAAACCATTTTTATTGCTCACATCTTGCTCCAATTCGCTGGCCAGGTTTGGCACTGTAAATCTCCTCCATTTGGGGATCACTCTCTGCTGCCCTGGCATGCTCTCTACCTCCCGAGCACCCCTTCTTTGAGGAACTTCATTTGTGGGTTCATCGTGACTAGCAGATGACAGACCAATTACGTACAAGGAATGAAGGAGATGAGAGACCTGGCCATTTTCTCTCCACCGTTTGCCCAGATCCACGGGGCCTCTACAATGGTAAACATCTATTTATATATAAATGAACTAAGGCTGGGCAGGAGATTCTGGAAATTCTGTCATTTACCCCACAGTGTGAATACAGATGGATGGATAAACAGATACACTTAATTTTTAATCTCTTTGAATGAAATATCTAGTGCTAGTATTCTTTATATGTTTCATATACTCTTTTGGAGTGAACGTTAGCTTTCCTTATGTTTATTTCTTACTGAAAACTATTCATGTAATTGATACAAGATTCTTGAGAGTAAAACAAACCTGAGAATATTCTGAAAGAGTTTTGGTAAACGGTTGGAGTGATTTGATCACAACATAAAGGAAGCCCTCATATGGAGAAAACCATGTCTGTATATTAGTTCTTTACAAGCACCTGTTTGTATAAGAGAACTTCAGGATCCTGGGTCCTGCTGACTGTAGTGGCTTGGGTGGAGAACTTCACTATTCAAATTGTTCTCTTTGGCTACAAACTTTCATTTAAAATCAGCAAGTTATGGGGATGAAAGGTGCATCATAGGGAATACAGTCACTAATGTAATTTCTTTGTATGGTGACATTTGGTAACTACGCTCATACAGGTGAGAATTTTGTAATGTATATACTTGCCTAATTACAAGATTGTTCAACTGAAACCAATGTAATGTTGTATTTCAAAGTAGTTCAATAAAAATAAAAGTAAATTTTTCTGTTTGTGTTCATTCTTAAATAGAAGGTGGGCTAAATAATGAAGGATTAGAGCTGGAAGACAAGTAAGGAATTTAGACACAGAGGGGGCAGGATTAAGACATGGAAAACATGGGTAGCCAGCTTCTATCTGGTTTCTGGAAGCCTTGAAACGTTAGTTTACCACGTTCAATGGTGGACTTTCGAAACACTGACCTTCAACTATGAACATAGTTTGATACTTTTGTTCCCTCCTTGATCTATGGAGGCAAAAATGTATGTCATGCCTGATTTATCCAAATATTTTGCATGAAGAATTAAAGGAATAAGTAGCTACATCGTGAAGTGAGAGGTGGCAATAACTTGTGCTGGAATTTTCCTGGGTGGAACCAGATGTTCCTTGCACTAGAATTTTGCCCACTAAAAAGGTGACATGAATGTGAAACTTCAAACAGAAACAGTTTGAGTTGTGTCATTCATTTCCTTAACCTAAGCCAGAATTCCACTAGGTAAAGATGTTAACCTTATATATCTGAGAACTGAATCCCATAAAAGTCTGCACTTATACTTCAGAATCCAAATCCCCATCAGCAAAAGGCTCAGGATTTAGGAACTTGTGTAACTCACTTACAAGATTCATGGTGACTCATTAGGTATTGTTCAGTGTAAAAACAAGTAATAAATGAGTATGAAAAGGTTGAATAAAAAATACTTGAGCAATGTTGAACTTTGGCCACAATTCTCCAATGCCTGAAATATGTCCTCACTCTTTTAAGACATTCGCTAATTTAACATTCCATTGTGTTTCCTCTTAAAATACACTTGTTCATACCTGGGCCAAGTGCGTTGTTTCCTGGGAAAATACATCATTGCTCAGTTTTTACATTCCAGTAACACACTTATAAATTTTAGGGGTTACATTTATAGTCATCATACGAGTGAATATGCCCTTCTTAAGTCTTGTCTCCATATATATACACATATATAGATGATGGATATATAATGTATATATATAAATTTATATGTAGAATTTATGTTCATGGATTTAATTTCCAAAATGTTTGATTTTCAAGATCTATTGTATTTCAATCACTGTGATACTTGATTAAAATAAAGCACACTTGTGATTCTTTATCCCTTATACATCTCTTTATTACATCATATAATATCAAATGATGGATTAATTAATGAAAGTCCATATTGATGTTTCTGAGTGTGTGCTTATAATTAATCTTTCTGGTAGGCAATTTCAGTGATGAAATGGTTTTTTTCCAAGCACTTTTTCTTAAGTCTTTATCTCCAATATTTTGCTTTAAGATTAGGGAAATCAATATTTGGTCATTTTTTTAATATATAGGTATTTTAATTCTCATAAGAAATATTCAAACTTTCAAAGATTCAAATACTCTTTATAATGCTTCAAATTATGTATGCTAAAATAATTTCCATTATCATTCTGTGTCTTTCAATCTCTTACTTACATTCTGCATGGAAAATTATGGGCAAAAAATTGATTATCTGTGAGTATATTAACCAGAGGTATGAAGATGTACCACAAATTCCCCCATGAGACACAGTATATTTTGGTTTATTGAAACTGCTTTTCATATTTCTCTTTTATGCAAATTACAATTTCTATAAATGATGTGTAGGATTTTTTTGGTATCATTAATCTACAATTACATGAAGAACATTTATGTTTACGAGGCTCCCCCCTTCACCAAGTACCCCCCACATACCCCTTCACAGTCACTGTCCATCAGTGTACTAAGATGCTGTAAAATCACTACTTGTCTTCTCTGTGTTTTACAGCCTGCCCCGTATCCCCGCATATTACACATGCTAATTATAATGCCCCCTTTGTTTTGCCACACCCTTAACCCTCCCTTCTCACCAATCCTCCTCAGTCCCTTTCCCTTTGGTAACTGTTAGTCAATTCGTGGGCTTGGTGATTCTTCTGCTGTTTTTGTTTTGTTCCTTCAGTTTTTCTTTGTTCATATAATCCACATATGAGTGAAATCATTTGGTACTTGTCTTTCTCCACCTGGCTTATTTCACTGAGCATAAAACCCTCTAGTTCCATCCATGTTGTTGCAAATGGTTGGATTTGTTTTCTTCTTATGGCTGAATACTATTTCATTGTGTTGATGTAACATGTCTTCCTTATCCATTCATGTACTGGTGGACACTTAGGTTGCTTCCATTTCTTGGCTATTGTAAATAGTGCTGAAATAAACATAGGGGTGCATCTGTCTTTTTCAAACTGGAGTGCTTCATTCTTAGGGTAAATTCCCAGTAGTAGAATTCCTGGGTCAAATGGTATTTCTATTTTAAGGATTTTGAGGAACCTCCATACTGCTTTCCACAATGGTTGAACTAATTTACATTCCCATGAACAGTGTAGGAGGATTCCCCTTTCTCCACAATATCGCCAACATTTGTTGTTCTTTGTCTTTTGGATGGTGGCCCTCCTTACTGGTGTGAGGTGATATCGCATTGTGGTTTTAGTTTGCATTTCTCTGATGACAAGTGATGTGGAGCATCTTTTCATGTGTCTGTTGGCCATCTGAATTTCTTCTTTGATGAACTATCTATTCAGCTCCTTTCCCATTTTTAAATTGGATTCTTTGCTTTTTGTTTGTTGAGGTGTGTGAGCTCTTTATATATTTTGGATGTCAACCCTTTGTCAGATCTGTGATTTATGAATATATTTTCCCATACTGTAGGGTCCCTTTTTGTTCTATTGATGGTGTCCTTTGCGGTACAGAAGCTTTTCAGCTTGATATAGTCTCACCTGTTCAGTTTTGCTTTTGTTTCGCTTGCCAAGGGAGATATGTTAATGAAGAAGTCACTCATGTTTATGTTCATGAGATTTTTGCCTATGTTTTTTTCTAAGAGTTTTATGGTTTCATGACTTACATTCAGGTCTTTGATCCATTTGAATTTACTTTTGTTTATGGGGTTAGACAGTGATCCAGTTTCACTCTCTTACATGTAGCTGTCCAGTTTTGCCTGCACCATCTGTTGAAGAGACTGTCATTTCCCCATTGTATGTCTATGGCACCTTTATCTTATATTAATTGGCCATATATGTTTGGGTTAATGTTTGGAGTCTCTATTCTGTTCCACTGGTCTGTGGATCAGTTCTTATGCCAGTACCAAATTATGTTGACTACTGTGGCTTTGTAGTAGAGCTTGAAGTTGGGGAGCGAGATATGCCCCTACTTCATTCTTCTTTCTCAGGATTGTTTTGGCTATTCGGAGTCTTTGGTGTTTCCATATGAATTTTTGAACTATTTGCTCCAGTTCATTGAAGAATGCTGTTGGTAATTTGATAGGGATTGCATCGAATCTGTATATTGTTTTGGGCAGGATGGCCATTTTGACGATATTAATTCTTCCTAGCCAGGAGCATTGGATGATTTTCCATTTGTTAGTGACCTCTTTAATTTCTCTTAAGAGTGTCTTGTAGTTTTCAGGGTATAGGTCTTTCACTTCCTTGGTTAGGTTTATTCTTAAGTATTTTATTCTTTTTGATGCTATTGTGAATGGAATTGTTTTCCTGATTTCTCTTTCTACTGTATAAGGAAAGCTACAGATTTATGTGTGTTAATTCTGTATCCTACAACTTTGCTAAATTTCAATATTAGTTCTAGTAGTTCTGCAGTGGAGTCTTCAGGGTTTTTATGTACAGTATCATATCATCTGCAAATAGTGGCAGTTTGAATTCTTCTTTACCAATCTGGATTCCTTGCATTTCTTTGTTTTGTCTGATTCCCATTGCTAGGACCTCCAGCACTATGTTGAATAACAGTTTGGAGAGTGGGCATCCCTGTCTTGTTCCAGATCTCAGAGGAAAAGCTTTCAGCCTCTCACTGTTCCGTTTGATGTTAGCTGTGGGTTTATCATATATGGCCTTTATTATGTTGAGGTACTTGCCCTCTACGCCCATTTTGTTGAGAGTTTTTATCATGAATGGATGTGAAATTTTGTCAAATGCTTTTTCAGCATCTATGGAAATGATCATGTGGTTTTTCTCCTGTTTGTTGATGTGGATGATGTTGACTGATTTTCTAATGTTGTAGTATCCTTGCATCACTGTGATGAATCCCATTTGGTCATGATGTATGATCCTTTTGATGTATTTTTGAATTTGGTTTGTTAATATTTTGTTGAGTATTTTTGCATCTACATTCATCAGGGATATTGGTCTGTAGTTTTCTTTTTGGTGGGGTCTTTACCTGGTTTTGGTATTAGGGTGATGTTGGCTTCATAGAATGAGTTTGGGAGTATTCCCTCCTGTTCTATTTTTTGGAAAACTTTAAGGAGAATGGGTATTATGTCTTCTCTATATGTCTGATAAAATTCCGAGGTAAATCCATCTGGCCCGGGGATTTTGTTCTTGGGTAGTTTTTTGATTACCGCTTCAATTTTGTTGCTGGTAATTGGTATGTTTAGATTTTTGTTTCTTTCTGGATCAGTTTCAGAAGGTTGTATTTTTGTAGGAAGTTGTCCATTTCTTCTAGGTTTTCCATCTTCTCATTTCTTCTAGGTTTTCCAGCTTGTTAGCATATAGGTTTTCATAGTATTCTCTAATAAATCTCTGTATTGGTGTGGGGTCCGTCATGATTTTTCCTTTCTCGTTTCTGATTCTGTTGATGTGTGTGGACACTTTTTCTCTTAATAAGTCTGGTGAGAGGCTTATCTATTTTGTTTATGTTTTGAAGAACGAGCTCTTGGTTTCATTGATTTTTTTCTATTACTTTGTTCTTCTCTATTTTATTTATTTCTTCTCTGATCTTTATTATGTCCCTCCTTTTGCTGACCTTATTTTTCACTTGTTCTCCTTTTTCCAATTTCATAATTGTAACATTTGACTATTCCTTTGGGATTGTTCTTCCTTCTTTTAATATGCCTGGATTGCTGTATACTTTCCTCTTAAGACTGCTTTCCCTGCGTCCCACAGAATTTGGGGTTTTGTGTTTTTGTTGTTATTTGTTTCCATATATTGCTGGATCTCCATTTTAATCTGGTGGTTGATCCATTGATTATTTAGGAGCATGTTGTTAAATGTGTTTGTGAGCCTTTTAGTTTTCTTTGTACAATTTATTTCTAGTTTTATACCTTTGTGGTCTGAAAAGTTGGTTGGGAGAATTTCAATCTTTTGGAATTTACTGAGGCTCTTTTTTGTGGCCTAGTATGTGGTCTATTCTGGAGAATGTTTGACATGCAGTTGAGAAGAATGTGTATCCTGTTATTTTTGGATATAGAGTTCTATAGATGTCTATTATGTCCATCAGCTCTAGTGGGTTGTTCAATGCCTTTGTGTCCTTATTTATTTTCTGTCTGGTGTATCTGTCCTTTGGAGTGTGAGTCGTGTGTTGAATTCTCCCAAAATGAATGCATTGCATTCTATTTCCTCCTTCAATTCTGTTAGTATTTGTTTCACATATGTTGGTGCTCCTGTATTGGGTGAATATATGTTTATAATGGTTATATCCTCTTGTTGGACTGAGCCCTTTATTATTATGTAATGTCCTTCTTTATCTCTTGTTACTTTCTTTATTTTGAAGTCTATTTTGTCTGATACTAGTACTACAACACCTGGTTTTTTCTCCCTGTTGTTTGCATGAAATATCTTTTTCCATCCCTTGACTTTTAATCTGTGCATATCTCTGGGTTTGAGGTGAGTCTCTTGTAAGCAGCATATAGATGGATCTTGCTTTTTTATCCATTCCATTACTCTGTCTTTTGATTGGTTCATTAAGTCCATTTACATTTAGGGTGATTATTGAAATATATGTACTTATTGCCATTGCAGGGTTTATGTTTGTGGTTACCAAAGGTTCAAAGTTAGCTTCTTTACTACCTTACTGTCTAACTTAACTCTCTTATTGAGCTAATATAAACATAATCTGATGATTCTTTATTTCTTTCCCTTCTTAGTCCTCCTCCATTCTTCATATACTGGGTGTTTTGTTCTGTGCTCTTTTTAGGGGTGCCCTCTTCTAGAGCAGTCCCTCTAAAATACCCTGTAGAGGTGGTTTGTGGGAGACAAATTCCCTCAACTTTTGCTTGTCTTGGAATTGTTTAATCCCTCCTTCATATTAAACTGATAATCGTGCTGGATACAGTATCCTTGATTCAAGGCCCTACTCTTTCATTGCATTAAATATATCATACCATTCTCTTCTGGCCTCTATGGTTTCTGTTGAGAAGTCTGATGATAGCCTGATAAGTTTTCCTTTGTAAGTGACCTTTTTTCTCTCTCATGCTGCCTTCAATACTCTGTCCTTGTCCTTGATCTTTGCCATTTTAATTATTATGTGTCTTGGTGTTGTCCTTTTGGGTCCCTTCTGTTGGGAGTTCTCTGAGCTTCTGTAGTCTGAGCAACTATTTCCTCCCCTAATTTGGGGAAGTTTTCAGAAATTATTTATTCAAAGACCCCTTCTATCCCTTTTTCTCTCTCTTCTTCTGGTACCCCTATAATGTGCATATTTTTCCTTTTGGATTGTTCACACAGTTCTCTTAATATTGTCTCATTTCTGGAGATCCTTTTATCTCTCTTTGCATCAGCTTCTATGCGTTCCTATTCTCTGGTTTCTAATCCATTAATGGCCTCTTGCATCCCATCCATTCTGCTTTTAAGTCCTTCCAGAGATTGTTTTGTTTCTGTAGTCTCCTTCTGTACTTGCTCCTTTAGCTCTTGCATATTTATCTGCAGATCCATCAGCATGTTTATGATTTTTATTTTGAATTATTTTTCAGGGAGACTGGTTAGATCTGTCTCTGCAGATCCTCTCTCAGGATTTGTCTGGACTATTTTGGACTGGACTAAATTTTTCTGCCTTTTCATGGTCATAGCAGTGGGTGTAGGCAGGTTGCAGGTGTGTCAGCTGGGAGAAGAAAGTTCTTTCCTGCTTGCTGGATGCGTTGCACTTCTCCGCTGCCTGGAGCAGCCACCAGGTTAATCTTCTAATCTGCTGTGGGTGGGGTGTCTGTCACAGCAGCACAGTGCCATGTGGGGAGTGGCTGGCACACTGGGTGTGATCCTTCACAATACTGGCATCCCTGATGGGCATCTATTTGTTGGGCTGGGTTTCTGGTCAGCTGCTGGGAGTGCAGTTCCTCCTGGGCTGGTCTTCTCCCACCACCACCGGTGCACGCAGGCCACTCCTGGGGCACACATTTGCCACCACAGCAGGCTCGCATGGGCCACTCCTGTTCCCCTCTGGCGTCAACACCCCCAGCGTGCGCTGCCACTCTCCCACTACTAGTGTGTCAGGGTCCATGCCAGTTCAGGGAGCAATTGGCTGGCTGCTTAGTACCGTGAGGGGCTTCAGAGCTGTGCTGCCACTGAGGGAGTTAGGGCACCTAAGGTTCCCTGGTTTTTCCAGCAGCTGGCTAAGTGTGCTGGAATGACTTCATACTGCTGTGGGGTCCCTGTCTCTTTAAGACTTGCAAAAAGCACTAACTTTTCTTTTGTCTCAGGAGCTCTGGTTTCAGAGACCTGCCCACAGGTTTTGCTTTTCCATTTCTCTAATATCCAGCACCCGATGCGCCTTGTGTCTGCACTCCGGGTGAGGATTTCTAGAGCTGGTTGTTTAGCAGTCCTGGGCTTTCACTGCCTCTCTGTTCCTACTCCTTTCTTCCCACCGGGTTCTAGGGTGGGGGATGCTCAGGTCCCGCCAGGCTACAGCTTGTGTCTTACCCCCTTCATGTGATGGTGAGATCTCACAGATGTAGACATATCTTGGCTGTTGTACTGTACCCACTGGTGTCTCTTTTAGGAATAGTTGTACTTATTGGATTTTCATAAATATATGTTTTGGGGAGGAGATTTCCACTGAACTACTCATGACTCCATCTTTGCTCTGCTCCTGATGTGTAGGATTTTGATGTTCCTTTTCACACACTTAAAATTTTAACTTTCACACAATACATGAATAGTGATAAATTACAAATTGGAAAGAGACATTAGATGACTTGGAGTGGATGAAAGGATTAAAAAAGAAAGGCCCAAATACATGTTCCCTGCAAGAGAGTCACTGTAGCCCAAAGTCACTGTAGCCCAAAGACTTAAAGTGAGGAGATGGAAAACTATATTCCATACAAATGGAAACCACAAAAGAATAGGGGGTGGGTTGTACAGCTATCAGAGGATATAAGCTTTGTCAAAACCTCACAGAAACTAAGTCACTACATGAGAAAGAGTCAATAAAGGGGGAAAATAAAATTATCATAAATTATAGAAATTCCAGTATATTCACTGTGTGGGCCAGCATATCCATTCCTCTGTGATGCACACTTAAAAGTGGTTTCCATGCCTTGGGGAGTGGGTCAATAACACTGAAGTGACACGCAGGTACCTCTGCCTTTCATGATAGCTACCTAATTTCCACCATGTACATGTCCAGAAGAGGATTTGCTGGATCATATGGTAGTCCTAGCTTTAATTTTGGGGGGCTACCATGTTGTTTTGACTTTTGTCTGTGTCAATTTACCTTCCTACCTAGAGTGTACAAGGTGTAATTTTTATCCACACCCACAGCAACCCTTACAGTCTTCTGAAATTTGGTAATAGCCCATGTAATATTTGTGAGGTAATAATGTAGTTTTGATTTGCATTTTCATAATGTAAGTGCTAGTAAGCTCCTCCTCATAAAACTATTGACCCCTTGTATGCCTTCTGTTGAAAAATGTCAACTCAGATATATGCTCATTTTAAACTTTTTGATTTGCTGTTGAGTCTTAAGGGTTCCATACATATACTTGGATGAAGTTTCCATTGGAGGCTATGCATTTCTTCTGCTCTAATGACCTTTCGGTATGGAATAGACTTTACCTTGGTGTCACTTCAGATCTTTTCTACATGGACTTTTCATTGCTTTGACCCTCTTCCAGCTCACTCCCCTGATGCCAAGACCATCCCAACCCGCACACAAGAGTAAGGCACCCTGTCTGGTCTCATGGGCTTAATCAACATGCTGAAGTCCCTTAGATTCTAAACCGCATCACCACTGGATTCTCTCCAATCCTGTCCCTCCTGGCATTTCCAGGCCTTGAAAAGAATTGAAATGTTAGGATGCTGCTTGGACTCAGAGTCCACGGTGTGCCAGGAGGTGACACACTGCTCAGATCTGCCACTGTTTCCCATGTTCTCTGTGATGAAAGTTGTGTCTCCATTCTGAGGTTGGTATAGAAATGTAACTGTATGCTTTAATCTTTTCAGAATTGTTGTAGTTATATACAACAATGCATTCATACCCAAATAAAAAAGTGACTCATATGTGATAAAAATAAGAGCAACCATCTCAATTTTTATTCAGTGCATTGTAGGCTGACACATAATCCCCATGAAAGTATAAAACTCCTTAAGCTGCTGTGGAGGAAACTGTGGCCATTGGTATAGAATGGGGGAATGTATACAGAAAATATTATGGGCTCAGATTCACTTTACAAGGGAGCTTATTGATACCTGTTTACTCCTGTTTTGCAGATGAAGATCCGTAAGGTGGGAAGGTCTGCGGGACGTTTCATTTCTTTGGCAGGTGACTGGCAGAGGCAATGTCCACAATGCCAGCAACTCTGTTTCCACTAAAGATCAAAATCACTGTGGGGCACAGTAAATCACGCACCCACTAGGTGGGATAAGCCAGTCCTTATGCCAGCATTTTGATGGCATGAAATATTATTGATTTCTTAATAAGAGCATATAATTTCAATGTATTGTCTCTGTCAATATGTATTTGTAGATTATCACATTACCTTCTCAGTGTCACAAAGACATACCATGGAGCCTGAACCTGTGAAGAAATACATGTAGTTCAATCATTACCTCTAGAGGTACATGGGTGGCAGCCTCCTTCACTGCTGCCATCCTCAACCTTGGCAAGCCTCTATGGAAAATCCTAATATACGCCTTATTTCATTATGGGATATCTTAATATTTGAAATACTTATTATGGATATTTCAACATTTTCTTTATATAGGAATATATTTGGAGAATATAGGCAGCCCTGGAAAAGCA
The DNA here is from genome assembly GCF_040802235.1 of Manis javanica. NCBI lineage: Eukaryota > Metazoa > Chordata > Mammalia > Pholidota > Manidae > Manis > Manis javanica. The sequence continues at coordinate 66,900,073 of NC_133169.1, read as the reverse complement.
TCAAGGGAACTGAGGACAAGTATTGAGTTTCAAATTTTTAAAAATGTATATATATTAATAAGAATCTAAGAAAAAAGATAACATTAAGCTAAAATAGCAAGACACTGAATATAACGTATATTATGATACCATTGATAGGGAGTCCATCATAATAGAAAATGAAGCATATGCTTCCATATGAATTTTAGGACAATCTATGAAGGTTCTCTAAAATGCCTCTTGGGATTTGGTTTCAAACTAAATTTACAAATGTAATATTCTTATTGGCTTTGTTAGTATACAAGTATACCGCTGATTTTTTAAAATGCTGATCTTGTAACCAACAACGTTGCTGGATTCTCTTATTCATTCTAATGCAATATTTATCATTTATCATTGATTTTATATGTTTCCAATCATCATCTATCCAAAAAAGAGAGATGATTTAGTCTTTTACTGATTATGGCTTCTTTTCTTCATGTCATTCTAAAATGTTAAGTTACCTAGTAAATGATGATAATGGGTATACTTGACTCATACTGTTAAATGTATTGGAAAAATATCAGAAAACACCCTAGATGCCTGACAACAGGAAAATCTTTGTGAAAAATGGTGCATTGTTTTAATGTCATGTCCCATTGAAAAAGTGCATTGAAGACATTTTATTAATTTTTTAAGTACAATAAAATGCAAAACAAAATAAAATATTATACAGTTAGGTAAAATAATGGAGAGGTTTTTACCAGACTCCAATTACAGAAGATTCATACTGATTCACTTTTTATATTTCATTAATTTTGTAAGTGACACTTTCTCCTACATAAAAATTTATTATTGGCTCTCATTGAAAAAACAGCAATACTACATTCCATCAAATGGTTCAAATGCATTTTAGGATTCATTGGCCTTTGATACATGTAATTTCACTTTCAAAGATGTTTTTTTTCTGTGTAGTTGTGACATGGAGGCACTTTTTCCCAGTGGCTCATCTGCGCTTGATTTACAGCAGTAACACATGAGAACACACCATGAATGTGATGATCTGCTACACAGGAGTCACTGAGTTTCTCTTTCTGAGATTCTCTGAGGACCCGAGGATGCAAAACCTTATTGGATTCCTGTTCCATGTGGCTTACTTAGCATCCCTGTTAGGAAATGGACTTATAATCATCGTCATTACATCGGACTCTCAGCTTCACACACCAATGTATATCTTCCTGAAGAACCTGTCCCTCATAGACCTCTGCTACATCTCTGTGACTGTTCCTAAATTTGCTCTCAACTCCCTGATGAACAGGAACACAATATCCTTCTTTGGATGTGTTTTCCAGGTGTTGTACTTTGCAGGATTCGGTGCTGCTGAATTTGCCATCCTCACAGTGATGTCCTATGACCGCTTCGTGGCCATCTGCCACCCGCTGCACTATGAGATCATCATGAACAAGGGGGCCTGAGGGCGGATGGTGGTGGCTTCATATGTCAGTGCATTGGTTTATGGAGCCATGCATGCTTCAGCTACATTTTCAAAAAATTTCAGCTCCAATAAAATCCATGATTTTTTCTGTGATATCTGTCAGATTGTTTTCATCTCAAATTCCAAAATGAACATAGATGATGCTTCAGTGGCATTAATAGCTATAATTATGACAAAAATGTCCATTTCATATTCCTATGTCAACATCTATGCTGTCCTGAAGATCTCCTCCAAGGATGGAAGGTCCAAAACCCTGTCCACATGCATCCCTCATCTGGTGGTTGAGTTATTGTTCACTTTCACAGCTGACTTGGCCTACTTAGAGCCACTCTCTTCCTCTCAGACCATCCTGGACCTCTTTTTGTCTGTTTCTTATATTGTGTTGCCTCCAGTCATGAACATCATCATATACAGCCTGAGAAATAAGGATATGAAGGCAGCTCTGGAGAGGGTCCTGATTAAAGAAGTACAGGAAATATTTTAACTACATTTGAGAGTGCTGGGGAAATAATACATTTCTTAAATTCTAACAGAGATGCATGCTTCATATTGGACATCAGTGAGATAGAGAAGTGTTTTACAATTTATGTTGTTGTAAAATCATCACAGGAAGATGATTCATAGTTGATCCTTGATTGATGAACCTTCATTGAAACTTGCAGTACGAAAGTGGTTAGAACAATGTTTCTGGAAGAATATTCTAGTCATTGGTGGAGCCCATTTACAGTTTAGTCCAAATTTAGTGGGATTAGAAGGAGGAGGGTGAGTTATTTGGCTTTTGCTCTTCAGAACTACGAGACTAAAAAAATAAGGGTCCACTGAGTATTGTGAACTCTTGAGCAAAGGGCCTCTAGTTGGTTCTGAATTGTTCCAGAAAGCTCCATCATCACTTTCATTAGTAGAGCAGAAGGATTCATTTGCAAAACCACAAGTGTCCACAGAAAGTGCCATAGAATCAGACTGCAATGGAGCAAAGTTGAGGAGTGACTTAACCAATGCATCTGCCTATTGTTACATTTTGTAGCTGATGAAGCATCTCTGCAGAAAATAAAAATTGTTAAGAACAGGATGTATTCTTTCACATGTGCATTTCACACATTTTCCCTTTTCCTAGTAGTACCTACAGCAACATAGAAACTCTCACATCTAGTTTCAGTGATAAAAGCCACATTCAGCAATATATGTTTTGTATGACAGTGCAGTGAGGCCATGTCTGCACCATCCTACACGAATTTCCTAACTCGTCTATTCTGTAATTGTTGATAGAGATCAGGTGGCTGCACAAACCGCAAGGGTGAGCCCCTGATTGAGCCTGAGAGATGGAGATGCTCAGATGGCCCCACGGCCAGGGCCAGGCCATTGCATCTCTCCAATCCATCTGTCCTAGTTACTAAGTGAATGAGGCTACTGTTAACATTGAGAATAACACCTGCCTCTCATTATTACTAATCACTACATTTATTCCTGTTTATACAAAGTAGCATATGAAAATACTCAAACATTCTATGTGCATATTGTTTCATGAAAAATGATTAATTTATCTTTCTTTAAGTTGACGTTAGCTCTGAGAAAAATGGGCTTTCTCTGGAAAGAGTACTTATTTATCGCCTTATTTTTACATTTTGTGAATTACATACAATAAAATGCACAAATACTAGAGTTGAGTTAAATGAATTCATACATGCACATATACACTCAGGTTACCATCCCCCAGGTCAAGATGTGAAGTGATAGCACAATCTTTTTACCTTCCCTTAGTTCATCAGTGTCCTCCCCACCCTCACCTGTGACAACCACCAGTGTCTTCTGTCCAAATGATGGATTGGAATTCATAATCAAGATGATGCTGCAGATCTCTCTGGTTGACATTGAGAAACATATTGTTGACTCTCCTTCAGAATCCCACTGTGAACATCTCTGCACTGACCTGTTTGACAGTGGAGGTGGGTACATATCTGAAGGAAATGAAGTCACTGTTTCCAAGAGGTATCTGCCCTCTGTGCTCGTTGCAGCACTATTTATAACAGTAAGACACGCTAACAGAAGTTTCCATCAACATATTTATGTTCTAAGAAATTGTAATATATAGCACACACAGTGGAATATGATACAGCCATAAAGAAGGAAATATTGTCATTTGTGACATCATGGGTAAACATGGAGGATATTCTGATTTGTGAAATAAGACACACAGAAATAAATAGTATATTCATTCACTTGCATGTGGAATATAAATAAAAATCAAATGATTCATAGCAACTAAGCATACAATGTGCATGCTAGGGTTGGAAATGGGAGTGTGAGGCTAGATGAAGGGGGTCAAAGTACCTAATTCCAGGTATAAGGTCACTAAATCCTGGAGATCTAATATACAGCGCATGACAACAGTTAATGCGTATGCATTGTATTCTTGCAACTTGCTAAAAGAGTAGATTTCAAACCTTCTCATTACAATAAAAATGCGGTTACGATGTGCAGTGCTGTATGTGGTAGCTCACATATGGTAAAAATTTTGTAACATGTACATTCATCAAATCGTCCCATTTAACACCTTAATGTATATGTGTATATTATATTTGAGTATGGCTAGATAAAAATGATCACAAAATGTGTTCCTGAATCAACATGAGTGAATTCAGGAGGGCCTGAATTTGATTTGTCTCCAGAGTGAACTTGTGCAAATAGGCAATTTTCTTAACTTGTACCTTCACCTTTCTGTTGAAAACATATTCTCCCTGTACGAGGTACTATGATACCACAGTAAGGTGGCATGTGTCACATTCCTGGAATCAAATAAGCAAACATAATCTTCCACTATTTATATGATAAATTAAAATGTCTGTCATAAAAAATTATATGAAAATCATGAGTTGTTTATTCCAATATGCTTAACAAACAGGAAATTGTATATTAAAAGATCAGTGGTAGAACATATGAAAACCATCCTAGATATTAACTGCACTGTCTCTTAAGTATACTAAAAATAGAAATTTCCTTACAGAAAATAAATTCAAGTTCAACTATATGTAATTTCCAAGGTATATTATTTTTATTAAAGTATTACCCAACACACATTGAAATCAGAAAATGACATTAGATATAAAACTTCACTTAATCATTCAAAGAAGGCCTAAGTTGTGCCCCTAAAAATAGTAATAACTCTACTGTAGCAGACATAGATACAGCTGTTAGCTTGTGTTGCATAAAATGCCCTATAAGAAGCCATGTGTTCAGTGATGTTTCCATGGGGCAGTTCTGCATTGTTCTCTGCTCTAAAGATGGATTGTATCTGTGAGAGTCTTTGCCTTGATGTCACTTAAAATGAGTTTTCATTACTTTCTCCCCTTTCCGAGTCACCCACCTGCCACCAGTACCACTTCAATTATTGCACAAAATTTAACGTTATGCTGTCTGTTTCCCATGGGCTTAATCAACATTCTGAACTCGTTTAGTTTCCAGGTCACTCCTGGACTCTGGTCTCTAATTACGTCCCTCCTGGCTGGGCCAGGCCTTGAAAAGATGTGACATGTTAGGCCACTCAGTTCATATCTTATTCCAGGAGGCTACTCACTGCTCAGATCTGCTGAGAGTCTCCACCCTCTTGTGATTGATAGTTGTCCTTTCTGTTTCAAGGTTGGTACAAATATAATGTTTTTTCTATTATTTGGTCACAATGTGAAGCCAGTATAAAGAACAACAGCTTCAAATCCACAAATGAATGTGAAAAAGCTGTGGAAAAATAGAGGAACCTTCTCAAAAAACATCATCACATCACAGACTGACACATAACCACCGTGTAAGTAAACTCCCTATAGTTTGATGTGCAATTGTCTATAAAAATGGAAAAATATTTCTCACATTTTATTCAGTTCTGATCACAGCCAATTGTTCATTGTCATCGTAGAGTATCAATTAGAATTTTGTACATTTGAAGGTTCCAATTTATCTCAACACAGTATTAAACCCCAGATAATGAAAACAGTTGATTGTGAACTCTAACGAAAATCTATTCAAAAACTAATAAATTATGTTATGTGATATCAAATTATGCAGTAATTTAAAACACTTTGCATAAATTATGATAAGAAATTCATCTATGATGACACATTTACTTAAAGGTATAAAACCAGAAAGCAAGCTTAGAGTTAAATACTGATAATAAAGAAATTTATGCAATATGATTTCTAGAAAATAAAAATAGCTCTGTTGATGTATTTAAATCTATTCATTCACGTGTTTTAATTCAATAAATATCTATGATCCAGCTATTTTTTTGCTGGTTCTATCTGGTTTTTGAAAACAAAATAATGAATAAATATTTTGTTATACTTGTGGTCATAGAAAATAAATAAAATATTTAATGTATTAAATGTGGATGAACATAAAATACAGTGCTGTGGGTTGGGGAAAGTAGCTTTAGGGAAACATTTCTACTATAAATGTCTTCCTTTCACTCCCAGGGTCAGCTGCATTATTCACGATAAGCAGGATACTGACACAACCTAAATGTCCTTTCATGATTAAATGTTAAAAAAGATGTGTTACATATATACAATGAAAAAATCATCCTTGAAAAAACAACGAAATCTTCAGTTTTATTTTGATAAACCTGACTATCACAATGTACCAATTCATCAATATTTTAAATAAATATGCATGTGCATATGCACACCACCAAAGGAAATGGCAGTAAAGTATGTGATTCACCTTTGGCCACCATCAAATTGCACAGTACCCATAACTATTACCTTAACATTTAATATGTGCTGGAAGTATTTTAATAGGTTACATAATTTTTGTCCATTTCATTCTGCATATTCCAAAGCCAGCACAGAGTTTGCCCAGGAGTTGGGCAAATCCTAGTCCTGCTATTGTTTTATTGCATGGAGCCATTGCATTTGTGTTCTCCTAGAATAAAATACTTGATACACTGTAAGGAATAAATGAAATAATCCAGTCTCCTTATGTTTGACCTGACTTAATGCTCCAAAGCCCCCTATGAGGTCCTGCCTCTATTTACTCCTTTTTTTTTTTTTTTTTGCAGATGAGGATCCTTAAGGTGGAGAAGTATGTCCAAGGTTTCATTTCTTTGGCAGGTAACTGGCAGAGGCAATATTCACAATACCAGGACTTCTGTGTGACTTAAAATCACTGTGTGACACAATAGACCACAAACCTACTATGTGGTATAAACCTGTCCATAAGCCAGCATTTTCGTTGTATGAAAGTGTAACAAATTTTGCACTATGTTACTGACTTCTTACTATGTGCACATAATATCTGTACATTTTATCCTTCCACAAATCTTTATCACATTATGTTCCCTATATTATAATGAATAAGATGAAGCTACAGACCTATGAAAGAATACATGTAGTTTATTCTTCACCTCCAATTGGGGGGTATATATTTTTGTCTCATTTACCATTACAGTACCAAACTGAGTGGCCCTCTGTGGAAAATCCTAATATATGCAGTTTCACTTGTGAATATAATAATATTTGAAACATTAGCTATAAACACTTCAACCTTCTATTAATATATGAATATATTCAGAGAACACAGATAGTTCTGTGAAAGCATGAAGGAACATAAAGCAAGTTTTGAGTTTACAGCTTTAAAAAGAAACAGTACCGTGCAATGTAATGGAGAGGCGCTCCCTGATTACAGCAGATTCCCAGTGATTCACGTTTTATATTGCAATAATTTTGTGAGACACACATTTCCTTCATAAAAACATGCAATTTGCTGTCATTTAAAAAACAGCCAAATTGCATTGCACAAAAATGTTAATATACATTTTAGGATGAATTAGCCTTTGTTACCGGTAATTCACTCCAAAGACGGTTTTATAAGTTTTTGTTTTTTGTTTTTTTGTGCAGTTGGGACATGGAGGCACCTTTGCCTGGTGACTTATGTGTGCTTCATTTACGTCAGTGGCACTTAGGAACACACCATGGATGTGATGGTCAACTACACAGGAGTCACTGAGTTTCTTCTGGGATTGTCTGAAGACCCGGGGATGCAAACCCTACAGGGCATCCTGTTCCTCATGGTCTACCTGGCAGCCCTGTTAGGAAATGGACTCATCATCATGCTTATTACTTGGGACCCTCAGCTTCACACACCCATGTACTTCTTCCTGAAGAACCTGTCACTCATTGATCTCTGCTACATTTCTGTCACTGTTCCTAAATTTTTTCTCAACTCCCTGATGAACAGGAACACAATATCCTTCCTTGGATGTGTTTTCCAGGTGTTGTTCTTTGTAGGTTTTGGTGCTGCCGAATTTGCTATCCTCACAGTGATGTCCTATGACCGCTACATGGCCATTTGCCGCCCGCTGCACTATGAGATCATCATGAACACGGGGGCTTGTAGGCTGATGGTGGTGGCTTCATGTGTCAGTGCGTTGGTTTATGGAGCCATGCACGCTTCAGCGACATTTTCAACAAATTTCAGTTCCAATGAAATCCATCATTTCTTCTGTGATATCCCTCAGATTCTGGTGATCTCAGACCCCAAAATGAACAGAGATGAAGCTTCAATGTCATTAATGGGTGTAATTATGGCAATAATGTGTTTCACCTCCATTTCATATTCCTATGTCAACATCTTCTCTGCTGTCCTGAAGATCTCCTCCAAGGAGGGAAGGTCCAAAACCCTGTCCACATGCATCCCTCATCTGGTGGTTGTGACGCTGTTCATTTTCACAGGTTCCTTGGCCTATTTGAAGCTGCCCTCCTCCTCTCAGACCATCCTGGACCTCCTTTTGTCTGTTTCTTATACTGTGTTGCCTCCAGTCATGAACCCCATCATATACAGCCTGAGAAATAAGGATATGAAGGCAGCTCTGGAGAGGGTCCTGATTAAAGAAGTACAGAAAATATTTTAACTTCATTTGAGAGTGCTGGGGAAATAATACATTTCTGAAATTCTAACAGAGGTGCATGCTTCATATTGTCCATCAGAAAGGCAGAGAAGTGTTTTACAATTTATGCTGTTGCAAAATCATGACAGGATGATGATTCATAGTTGATCCTTGATTGATGAGCTTTGATTGAATCTTTCAGTGTGAAAAATTTGGGATAATGTTTCTGGAACAATATTCTAGGGACATCAGTGTATCTCATTTTCAAGTTAGTCCCAATGTAGTGGGATAAGGAGGAGGGTGAGTTACTTGGCTTTAGCTTTTAAGAAGCAGGAGTCTATAGAAATAAGGGTCCTCTAAATATGCATGAACACTTGAGCAAAGGGCATCTAGTTCAGTTCTAAATTGTTCCATTAAGGCTTCATCATTACATTCATTAGGGGAGCAGAAAGACTCATTGCAAACCCACAAGTGTCCACAGAAAGTACCACAGAAACAGACTGTAATTTAGGAAAGTTTAGGAGTGACTTCACCAATGCACCTGCCTATTGATTTGTTTTGTAGTTGATGATCCATCTTTGTCCAATTGAAATCATGCAAAATAAATACTGTTAAGGGCATCTAGTTCAGTTCTAAATTGTTCCATTAAGGCTTCATCATTACATTCATTAGGGGAGCAGAAAGACTCATTGCAAACCCACAAGTGTCCACAGAAAGTACCACAGAAACAGACTGTAATTTAGGAAAGTTTAGGAGTGACTTCACCAATGCACCTGCCTATTGATTTGTTTTGTAGTTGATGATCCATCTTTGTCCAATTGAAATCATGCAAAATAAATACTGTTAAGAACCGGGTACATTCTCTGACGTGTATTTCACACATTTTCCCCATTCCTAATAGTTCCTACAACAACATAGATATTCTCATAACTAGCCTCAGTAATTAAAGCCACATTTTTGCAATCTATGTTTTGTACGACATTGCAGTGAGACCATGTCTGCACCATCCTACAGGAATTCCCAACTCGTCAATTATGTAGTTGTTGTTAGAGATCAGGTGGCTGCACAAACCGCAAGGGTGAACCCTGGTTGAGCCTGAGAGCTGGAGATGCTCAGACGGCCCCGCTGCCTTGGGCCAGGCCTTGTGTCATTGTTCAGCTCTCCCGTCCTTCTGCACTGCTTACTAAATGAATGAAGCTACCATTATGTGGAGAATAACACCTGCCGATAATTTTTACTAAATCACTACATTTATTCCTGGTTATACAAGGTAGGATGTGAAAATACTAACATTTTATACGTACATTGTTTTGTGTAAATTGATTAATTTACCTTCCTTTAAATTGAGGTTAGCTCTGATCAACTTCTCTGGACAGACATTTATTTATTTATTTGTTTTACTTTTTTTATGTGGTGCAGTACATACAATAAAATTCAAAATCCTGGGTATATTTGAAGGAATTCTGACATGTATATATATATATATATATACACATATATATAGTCATGTCACCATCAGCCAGATCAGGATGTCAAAGAATCTCACTACTTTTCTTCCTTCCTGTAGTTCAGCAATCCCTTCACCACCCTCCCCTGTGGTAATGACAAGTGTCTTTTCTGTGCACACGATAGACAAATATTTATAACCAAAATTATAATACAGAACTCTCTGGTTGACATTGACAAGTATTTTGGTGACCCTTCTTCAAAAGCCTGCTAGGAATAACTAAACACTGACCTATTTGACTGGTTAGGTGGGTAGGTAACTGAAGGAAATAGAATCACTTTGTCAAAGAGGTATCTGCCCTCTGTGCCTATTGCAGCACTATTTATAACAGCGAGACATGCAAACAACAAAAGCGTCCATCAAAATGTGAATAGACTAATAAGTTGTTACATATATATATGTTATGTACACTTATGCACACATGGGTGGTAGTATAGCATGGAGAATATTGTCAATGATTCTGCAACGTCTTTATAAGTTGAGAAGTAATAACTCCATTCATGGGGTGAGGATGTAATTATATGTGGAACTGTGTGTATATTTGTAACCAATATAAAATTGTATGTCAACAATAATTCAATTAAAAAGTAAAAAGAAAAGAATATATATATATAGTCAAAAAATCTTGTCATTTGTGACATGTATAAATATTTCTGTGAAATGAATCACACAGAAAAAAGTAATACATTAGCTCACTTATGTGTGGAATATAAATAACAATGAAATGATTTATAGAAAGTGGAAGTACATTCTTGTTTCCCGGGGCTGAAAATAGGGGTGGAAGGTAAGTGAAGTTGGTCAAAGTTACCAACTTATAGCTATAAGATGACTAAATCCTGGAGAGCTAATATACAGCATGTAAATATAATTAATAATTATGCATTATATTCTTGAAACTTGCTTATAGAGCAGATCTTAAATCTTCTCATTGCAATAAAAATGCGGTTATTATTTGAAGTGGTGGATGTGGCAATCATTTTGTAACATGTACACACATCAAATCATCCCATTTTGTACTTTAAATGTACATGTGTCAATTATATTTGAACAAGGCTGGATAAAAATGATCACAAAATATGTTACTGAAATAAAGAAAGTGATTCCAGGAATGTGCTGACCTGAGTTTGATTTGTCTCCACAGTAAACTTGTGCAATTTGGCAATTTTCTATATATGCACCTTAAACCTCTGGGCAACACATATTCTACTTCCATGAGTTACTGTGATGCTACAGTAAGGTGGTAGGTGGCACATTCCCAGAATAAAATAAGCAAACATATTTTTTCAGTATTTATTTGGTAAATTAAAAAGCCTATCATAATAAAAATTATGTGAACATCATGAGGTCTTTATTCCAACAGGGTTAACTAAAAGGAAACTATCTTATAGGATCAACAGGAAAACATAAGATAACCATGCTTGATGTCTAAAAGCATTACATCTCCTTTAATATATTAAAAATGGAAATTTCCTTAAGGAAAATATATTCAAGCCCAAATATACTAAAAGGTATATAACTTTTACTAAACCATTATTTGAGACACACTGAAATCAGAAATGGTTTTACACATGAATCTTCAATTAACAAAACAAAGCAGGTATAAATCTGCCTTATCAAATGCAAGCATCCCTACAGTAGTAGGGGTAGGTCTAGTCATTAGATTTCCTGCATAGAAATGATTTTTAAATGACATGTGTTAGGTGAAGTTGTTACCAGTGAAGATGCTGCTTTCCCAGTATCGTGTCTTGGAGGCTATGAAGTATGAAATCAGCAGACAAGAGTACGGAGAAAAGAGCAAAGTTTTTAATGAAAAGTAAAAAGGAAAGAGTAAAACTCCCACTGACCAGTAGGTCCCAAGAAGGGATGCCATTAGAGCTGCATTGTATGGGGTTTATCAGCACAGAAAGCACGCAGGTAGCTGGGAGTTGTTGCTGGTACCTGTTGCTATGGCCAAGTTGGGATGAAAGGGAAGAGAAAAAGAAAAAAGACATTTCTTCTTTGGCTGATTTTCCCAGATGTCCAGGGTGAGGCTTCTTGTTTACTGTGAAGCCTTGAGCATGACTTTACCTTACCAGGGCCTTGAGCTTTATCTGCCTAAGTCCCACCTGCCTCAATCCCAACTCAGAAGAGGTAACCTTCACTGTCACTAGGCAGGAGGGGAAAATACACTTGGGCTGCTTCCTACTGACAATGGGCGACCCCTGGGGAAGGGCAGTCTGGGTTCAGTCTCTGAGTGGCCTATCTAGTGACCCCTGGTAAATGTGTAATGACTGTCATGGAGGGTCCCATCTGCATCACCATCTGGACTCTAAACAAGAGGTGGCAGATTTAATTAGAAGACTAAGTAGACATGGTCCAAATATGAGATCAAATAATATCACTCTAGGGAGGGGAATGAAGGGTGCCAAGCAGGGCTGCACCCACCCATGATGGATTTGACAAATGGGCCCAGCCAGGAGTCTTGCATTTCCCTTTCTGTGAGCTCATTAAAGAGATGGATGTGCTGCTTGATCCACTCTAAATTCTCTTCCACCAGTCCTGAGGTGATAACATAAAAACATCAGGTCTCACTGGGCACAGCACAGGTGCCCCTGATGTCAGCAGTGAGCATATCCAAGGCTCTCCTAATCAAAGAACTGCATGAGCTGAGGAATCTGAGGCTTTTTCCTGGGTTTCTATGGCTCCTACTATCACTTTCCTGGTGCCCTATCTCACTAGGGAGATGTTTATAATGCTCCTTTTGAGCTCAGGAATCCCTATAAACCAAAACAGGCCATGGAATAATAAGTATTCAGGTCATTCATCTCTAATATTACACTCTCTGTGGATGACCCACTGAAATCAGGGGTCAGGGGCACCTGGCTCTTAGGCTGGTGCCATGGTGACACATACAGGAAGAGACCTGGGTCAGGCAGCTGCCTAGAGGTGAGGAAGGAGGTATGTTAAGAGTCAATACATCAGGTATAGTTGCAATTGTTGTGCACCTTCTCCATTCCTTCAGCAGGGCCAAGCACACATTTGTTCCACAAAGAAAAATAGTCCAGTCTCAGCCAGTGATACTCCAGGGGAAGATCATTGTTGTTAAGAGCATTTGTTTGAGGTTGAGAGACTACTATAGTTGGCCAAAATAGAGGAAACCCATGGCCCTCAGGGGTCAAAAGTAGAGGGTTGTAAGCCTGTGAAATAATCATGATCACACAAGGGAGAGAAGTCAGTGAGAGATTCATTGTGAGTATGAGGAATCTGACCCTGAAGGCTTCCAAAAATGAGCTGAATGACATAAAAAGGAGGGTAAGGCTCAGGGGTGTCACAGGAGATGTTGAGGACTGTGTTTGTTTTAGTTCCAGGGCCAAGAGTCTCTTACCCCAGTGAATTGTTGGCTATGGCCCAAACCTTATTATCATAATGATTGTTGGCATTAAATTTATAATTGCTCCACTATAACCAAAGGCCAGAGATTTGCCTTGAAAACATGCATCTCGGGTGATGGTGTAGGGAGGCTATAGACATCAATGTCCTCTTCCTGTTCAGTGGAATCCCCCTGGAATTTTGCCTTCCACTCAGGAAAGCTATGATTATACATAAAGGTGGTGTTATAGAAATAGAAGACCCATGCTCCATGAATCAGAGAAGCACAGACTGGCTTTGGCAGTAAGGTGCTGGACTTTACCTACTTGCTTAGCTAGTAATGGAGTAACCCACTGTGAATCAAGGGACCAAGGGCCTCTACCTAGTCCATCATTTTTGGTAGTGGTGTAGTTTGTATTAGAAAAAACCCAATATGGTGTTATGATAGTAGCAATTATTTCTAGTGATATCAGAATGTTGAGGAGATCTGTATCATGCACCAAATAATTTCAGCAGGGGCAGATACAGTTATTAGTTAGAGTAGCAATTTTGTTAACTACTAGAGTCAGAGGATAAACCACTACCATGAGAGAAGTCAATAAGGAGGGTGTCGATAATAGCAATAAGTATGATTAAAGGCTATTGCTTGTACTTTAAACCCAGCAGGGTCAGAGATACTGCTGGCTACTGAGAAGGGGTCACAAAATCTTTGAACAATAGGAAAACAAGAAGTTCCATTCCCACAGTATGCCAAAAGGGACCCAGGTCTCTGGAGTCATGAGGTGCTTATCTTAGGCATCTGCCACTTAAAAAGGATCTTCAGATCTCCTACTAACTTACAGGAATAATGGGGCAGGAGCTCCTCCTTGATCAGAGGACAGCTTGGTTTTTCAGACACCAAGGTATTCAGTCAGGAGTGATGGATTGGAGACTTGTGCCCTGTCACCTTTGCTGCAGTGGGAGTGAGGAGAATCACTGTAAGCACTCCTTCCCAAATGGGGGTGAGAGAACCACTAGAGGTCACTGTCTTAACTAAAGTTAAGTCCCCTGGCTCAAAATGAGGACTTCCTTCCCTTCTCGAGCTGCTTCCAGTTTCTGAAGGGTTTGCTGGAATTAGGCCAAGGAGATGACCTTATTTACTTGTGCAGCTCTTTCTGTGTCAAGGAGGAAGTTATTGGACAAGAAAAGCATGCCACCATGGAAGTCCACAAATCTCCCAACACAAGTGACCCAAGGAGGACAACACCAAGACATATAATAATTAAAATGGCAAAGATCAAGGACAAGGACAGAGTATTAAAGGCAGCCAGAGAGAGAAAAAGGAACACCTACAAAGGAAAACCCATCAGGCTTTTATCAGACTTCTCAGAAGATACCTTACAGGTCAGAAGGGAGTGACATGATGTATTCAGTGCAATAAAGCAGAAGGACCTCAAACCAAGAATACTCTACCCAGCAAGTTTATCACTTAAATTTGAATGAAGGATTAAACAATTCCAAGATAAGCAAAAGTTGAGGGAATTTGCCTCCCACAAACCATCTCTACAGTGTAGCCTAAGGCACTGCTCTAGATGGAAGTGTGCCTAAGGCTAAATAGCTGTCACCAGAGAAAATAAAACCACAACAAAGGAAGTAGAGCAACTACTACAATGGCAATAAGTACACATCTATCAGTTATCACCCTAAATGTAAATGGACCGAATGCACCAATCAAAAGACATATTACAGAATGGATAAAAAAGCAAGACCCATCTATATGCTGCCTTCAAGAGACTCACTTCAAATTCAAAGGCATGCACAGACTAAAAGTGAAGGGATGGGGAAAGATATTTCATGCAAAAATAGGGAGAAAAAAGTAGGTATACAAAGTAGATAATACAAGTATCAGACAAAATATACTTCAAAACAAAGAAAGCAACAAAAAACAAAGAAGGACATTGCATAATGATAAAGGAGTCAGTCCAACAAGAGGATATAACCATTATAAATATCTATTCACCCAATAAAGGAGCACCTACATATGCGAAAAAAATACTAACAGATTTAAAGTGGGAAATAGAATGCAATGCATTCATTTTATGAGAATTCAACATACCACTCACTCCAAAGGACAGATCACCCAGACAGAAAATAAGTAAGGACACAGAGGCACTTAACAGCACATTAGAACAGATGGACCTAACAAACAACTATAGAACACTCCACCCAAAAGCAGCAGGTTTCACTTTCTTCTCAAGTGCACATGGAACATTTTCCAGAATAGACCACATACTAAGCCACAAAAAGAGCCTCAGTAAATTCAAAAAGATTGAAATTCTACCAACCAACTTTTCATATCACAAAGGTATGAAGCAAGAAATTAATTGTACAAAGAAAACAGGAAGGCTCACAAACACATGGAGGCTTAACAACATGCTCCTGAATAATCAGTGGGTCAATGACCAAATTAAAACAGAAATCAAGCAATATGTGGAGACAAATGAAAACAGCAATGCAGCACACCAACTTCTGTGGGATGCAGTGAAGGCAGAGGAAATGGCCTTTATTATGTTGAGGTACTTGCCCTCTATACCCATTTGTTAAGAGGAAAGTATACAGAAATCACAGCCTATTTAAAGCAGGAAAAACAATCCCAAATGAACAGTTTAAATTAACAATTATTGAAACCAGAAAAGAGAACAAATGAGGCCCAAAGTCAGCAGAAGGAGACACATAATAAAGAAGAGAAGAAATAAAAAATATTGAAATGAATAAAACAATAGAAAAAATTAATGAATCCAAGACCCTGTTCTTTGAGAAAACAAACAAAATAGATAAACACCTAGTCAGACTTCTTATCAAGAAAAAAAGAGATTCTACACACAGAAACAGAATCAGAAATAAGAAAGGAAAAATCACCACAGACACCACTGAAATAAAAAGAATTATTAGAGAATACTATGAAAAATTCTTTGCTAACAAACTGGATAACCTGGAAGAAATTAACAACTCTCTAGTAACAATCTTCCCAGACTGACCTAGGAAGAAAAATAAAATCTGAAGAGACCAATTACCAGCAGTGAAATTGAATTGGTAGTCAAAAAACTACCAAAGAATAAAATCCTTGGACCAGATGGATTCACCATAGAATTTCATCAGATATTTACAGAAGGCATAATACCCAGTCTCTTTAAGGTTTTCCAAAAAATATAAGAGGAGGGAATACTTCCAAACTCATTCTATGAAGCCAGCATCTCCCTATTACAAATACCAGGCAAAGACACTACAAAAAAACTATGGACCAATATCCCTGCCCTGATGAACATAAATGCAAAAATACTCAAAAAATATTAGCAAACTGAATTCAAAAATGCATCAAGAGGATCATCCATCATGATCAAGTGGGATTCATCCCAGTGATGCAAGGATGGTACAACATTCAATAATCCATCATCATCCACCATATCAATAAAAAGAAGCACAGAAATCACATGATTACCTCCATAGAAAATGAAAAAGCATTCTACAAAATTCAACACCCATTCATGATAAAAACTATCAACAAAATGGATATAAAGGTCAAATACTTCAACATAATAGAGGCCATATATGACAAACACACAGTAAAACATGATACTTAACAGTGAAAAACTGAAAGCTTTTCCTTGAAGATTGAGAACAAGACAAGGATGCCCACTCTCCCCACTTTTATTCAAAATAGTACTGGAAGTCCTAGCCATGGAAATCAGGCAACACAAAGAAATAGAAAGCATCCAGATTGGTAAGAAAGAAGTTAAATGTCACTTTTTGCATATGACATGATATTGTATATAAAAACCCTAAAGAGTCCACTCCAAAACTACCAGAACCAATATCTGAATTCAGCAAATTTTCAGGATACAAATTTAATGCACAGAAATCTGTTGCATTCCCATACACTAATTATGAACTAGCAGAAAGAGAAATCAGGAAAATAATTTCATTCACAGTTGCATCAAAAAAAATAAAATAAGAATAAAATACATAGAAATAAACCTAACCAAGCATGTAAAAGACCTATACCCTGAAAACTACAAGACTCTCTTGAGAGAAATTAAAGAGGACACTAATAAATGGAAATTTATCCCTTGATCATGGGGAGGAAGAATTAATATTGTCAAAATGACCATCCTGCGTAAAGCAATCTACAGATTCAATGCAATCTGTACCAAAATACTGACAGTATTTTTCAACGAACCCAAACAAATAGTTCTAAAATACATATGGAACTTCAAAAGACCCCAAATAGCCTAAACAATTCTGTGAAAGAACAATAAAGCAGAGGGGATTAGTCTCTTCCACTTCAAGCTCTACTACAAAGCCACAAAAATCAAGACAATTTGGTACGGGCACAAGAACAGACACATAGGTCAATGGAACAGAATAGAGAGCCCAGATATAAAGCCACACATATATGGCCAATTAATATATATAAAGGAGCCACAGGCATACAATGGGGAAATGACAGCTTCCTCAAAAACTGGTGTTGGTAAAATGTTTTCTATGAATTGAATACTGACTTTAAGGTTGCATTCCTTATAATCACCAAGCAATGTACAGCACATATTAGTCAAATGAATGAAATCAATAAAATGAAATACAGGAAAATACAAAAATGCTATAATTGCAAACTGGACATCTTAGAAATTTGTAAAATGGAATTTAAAAATCTAAACTACAGTCCCACAAAGACCTGAACATGATGAAAAAACAGATATCCCTGAGAGCTTAGACATAAGGTCTGTCTTCCCACACACCAGCATCTCTCACAGAATCACTAAAGTGCAATACCATTAACCTTCATTTTATTTGATGACTCATGATCCTGGGAGCCCTTTCTCAGAGTGTATCATTACACTAAGTCACATGAGGAAGTGTGCACTGTTTCTCCGTTTTGCACTGTGATTTCTTTTTGCAGGGCTCTGTGGTACTTATACACCTTACAGACCTCAGAGGAACTAATAATGGCAGACGGCTGAAAAGCTGAGAGGCTTCAACACCTTGTTTCCCATAGATATTTTGGCCAATCCAGTGAGATTAATATTAGATTTATAATAGACTTTTTTAGGAGATAAGTTTGACTAGATGTTTTTATTCTACTTGAGAAAACATAATTTCTCTAAAATGGGGTCTGTGTCAGTGTTGGTTTAATAAGATTTCAAAGTTAATGCCTCATGATAATAAGAACAATATACTTGGATTGAAAATTAAATCTATATAATACAATGTTTTATTCATACATACATGCATATATAAATATTATAACATTGAAATTAAAGTATTATCAATACAATTATCACTTTTGAAAAATATATGTCTAAAAATGTGTGAAAATATGAAATAAAACAAAATCTATTTACCCACCTCTCACATCTACAATAGTGTTTGAAACAGCCTCAATATCACCAGCATTAATAGTAAATAAACTATGATAAGTTTGAAGATCACAAGACACAGAATACAAAAGGAAAATATCTATTAAAACAAAATGTAAGATCCTAACCTTAAAGCTTAGAATTAGTCTCTGCTCCTTTACTTCCTTTGAATTATAGTAAAGAAAGAATCCTGACTGATTTTGAGATGATATCAATATTTGAGAAGAAAGACTTTGAGGTAAGTCCAGAGTAGGGAAAAAAGTAAATGTTCTACACTTTATTGTCACGAACCCAAAGTGGTATTCTATCTCTCCGGTGAGGAGAGATGTCATGAAGAGAGCATACAGTTCTTCAAAATAGTAATGAGTTTTAAGAAACAGCAAAAAAAGATTAGTCTGAGAAGGTAACATGGATAAAGACTAAGCTAAGATAATTTTCACTGTTTAAAGCTTAATAAGTTAGCTCAATTAATAAAATTAGATCTCCAAAGCTTCAATGCCCTAATAGTTTTGTGTTGGGAGTAAGGATGATGGCTTTAAAAACTTCATTTATTTATTATTGTTACATTTTATGTATCTCAACACTTTCCTTTAGGCATAATTTATATACAAAAACTGTATATTTAGCATATTCAGATGACATGTTTGGACATATGCAAATAGCTATCATACCATCATGACGACTAAGGTGATGGGTACAGCAAACATCTCCCAGAGTTTCCTTGTGTTCTTATCTGTGTTTGTGCATGAGCGTGTGTGTGGTAGGAACATTACCTGAGATCTACTAATTTAGTAAATTTTGAAGTGCAGAATACTCCATGGACTTTGTCCCACATAGTCAGCGGTGGCAAAAAGAACTACTCAAGATAGGAAAGTCAGGAGAGCTGAGAGGGAGGCTAAGGGAGGTCTCCCCGAACTTCTCTCAAGCTCTCATATTTATTAAACCTACATTAACAAAAGCAATGTATGGTATGTCAGAAGGCTACGTGCCAAATAGGATGTTGCAGAGAACATGCAGGCAGTCAAGTATAGCCATTTCCATGATTTCAAAGGAAAGTAAAGTCCTATGCACCAGTGAATAGGTAAGCGTAGAATATTGTGCTGTTTTTAACATGAGGAGGAAGAGGTGTTCTGCTTTGCGAGGTGGCCCTACAGCTTTCCAATCCAGGACATAGCCATGTGGTTCCCCACATATCCCCATTTTTGGTTTTAATATCCTTCAGCCTTCTCAGAAAATAGCAACATAACCAGCTGTTGTTCTTGATGCTTGGAGTTGGTCATAACAATACAAATCATTTATAAGGCTATGAGAAAAATGAAAAATATTAACAGACAAAGAGCTACAATGACCCATACATCAATTAATGCTATGGAACCATTTTGTTGGGTAACCATTTCATGACACTGGATAAATCTTGTTCAACCTGTATTTGTGTTACTGGTTAGATGTCAAGTAATTGTTGATGAAATTGAGTAGAAAGAGTATTTATTTCCATCTGAAGATTAGAGGAAAATGCTCCTTGCAAGTGTTGATTTACAAGCTCCTATGAGTGCTGGGATTGATTATACAGCAAAGGGCTGACACAGATTTTGTCATGTTGTCAATTGCATTGCATGTGTTGTTGATCAATAGAGTTTAGTTTTGGTCCCCAAGCCACTCAAGAGCAGCCTCCATAGCCGGCAGCCTCTGCATAATGCCCTTATCAATTTGTGTTTGTATTATCATTGCTCAAGTGATGTTAGTCATAACATGGTTAACTACCTGTAGGTAAAATTGCAATATTTCCAGAATCTCTCACCTGGCCTTCTCCACATCAATAGGTAGAAACAAATGGAGCAGAGAATATGTGACTAGAGAGGTTTGGTGGGGTCTTTTTGCAGCCAGGTTGTGAGAGATGTGGTTAAGCAGAAGTGAACAACTGTGTGTAATCAATAAAGAGGTTTCTCCCATTTCATTTCTCCCTTTGACTGATTTCAGTTCAAAGCTCTTTTGCCCCAGGCTGAGAAAATATTTTCCCCCTGGAGTTACATTACCTTAGCCAGGTGAATAGATTCGATAAGAGACACTGCTGCCACAGAGGCAGTAGCTAAAATAATGTCTGCAAAATGAGGAAGTCAATGCACCATCCAGTAAATCTCTTGGGCCTCGATTTGTACATGGCTGGAGTTAATTTAGCAAGTCCATTAGACCCTTCCTGAGGTTGTATCAAATTTCCCAAAAACCAAACTTGGGACTTTTTAATATAACCAATGTGAAATATTGAATTAATTTAGCCAATGTATAATGACAAATGATGGACATATACCAAGCCATGGAAGTCACAGTAAAAATATAATATGTGCTGTCAAAAATCATATCTAAATCATTGCTTGTCATTAGGAAGATGGGAGGATGAGCAGTCCTCAATAGCACACTATAGGAGATACTGTGGGTGAGAGACACAGGAGTGCAAGTCCAAGGGGTACAGTCCTGGGACATAATACCTCTGAAACCAAAATTAGCCAAAGGGAGAAATTAAGTTAAGAGACCCATTTATTTCTTGCAAGTAGTTATCCCATCTCTCTCTTGACCAGGCTGCAGCAAAAAAAAGCTCACAAAACCTTCCTGGTCCAAGTAATCCTCTCACACCCTTGTACTTACCTATTGATAGAAAGATGGTCTACTAATCTCCACCCCTTTGAAACACCTATTGATATGCAGATGCATTAAAGCCAGATGAGGGATTCTGGAAATATTACAATTTTATCCACAGCCCACCACTCCAGAAATCTCACCTCACAATGTACACATTACCCATTTTCTGCAATGGCCCTGTTCAAGAAAACTGGAACATTACAAGGAGGTTAAGAACATAAAATAACAAAAGTAATAAAATCATGATAATCCTCAATTTGGAGGCTTCAGCTAGGCTCAAAGTCCTAGGCAGAGTAGTTCCAAAGCTCACCTACTCCACAGGCAGTAAGAAGCTGAACAGGTAATTCAGAGCAATCATCATGCCACACCTGCAGCCAGGGGGCACATCCAGGCCATAAGGACTGTATAAGAAAATAACCTTAAGGGTGATAAGACTCGTGTTTTAAATGATACCAGCATAGGCAACTCTTGTCCATCAGGTAGGATGAATGAAATGGAGTGGTCCTGTGATAAAACAGTGGCAGGAATGGGATCTCATCCTGGTCTAGCGTACCAGACTTTAACCCCTCTCCCTGTGGGAGTTACAGATGGGTCATTATATAGGGCTGTCGCAGGTACATGCACTGGCCATAAAGATAAAACAAAATTTCCCAGTAAGATGTTTTCACCTCAAAGACGCATTTGGTACACTACTGTGATCTTTGGGGGCCACTCTGCTGTTCCTCCAGGAATACACATGAGGCCAGCTTCTAGGCCTTTTTTCCAAGGTGCCAAAAGGAACAGCCAACTCTTGTCCATGTGGCAAAATGTCCAGGGTCATTTCCATTCAACAGCGTCTCCAGGGCTTACTGCAGTAGGGGCTGGCAACAGGATGTTACTCTGGTGGCCAAATCCCGGCTTCAATAATTCCTCTTTGGTTAGCACATGTAGGTGTATACGAGATGCAGCAATGTGTGTTAGCATATACACAGGGCTCAAAGATCGTTTTCAGGGCTTCTTATTCAAACACCATAGCACTGTCCATAATTGAACTGACCAGCCCAATAGACTATTGGTATCTGATTTCAGGCCAGATTTCAATAAAACATTGTACCTCTCTATCATGCTTCTCCCAGGAGGGTTATATGGTACATGAAACTTCCACTTTATTCCTAATTGCTGCACCCATCCTTGTAATGCATGTACAAAAAAGTGGGTGCTTGATCACTCAATGACCTGTGGCTGGCCATAGGCTGCACAGAGATGATCTAGACCCCTCTTGAGGGTTTGCTGATTTGCACCACATGCAAGTAAAGCAACCAATAGGCCAATAGCTATATCCACACAAATCATGGCATACCTTATGTTATGGGCAGAGGCCCAATAGAGTCTATCTGCAACAAGGCAAGGGGTATCAGCCCCTTTACTATTACCACATGTTGTTGTAGGACTCAGTGTAAGTACTTCATTGAGCTCACAAGGCGCTCCTTCCAGGATCTTCTGACTTCTTCAAAGGTCAACAGTAAACCCCACTGACAGACTACAGCCCTCATTGTCTTTTTCCCACTTGTAACAAATGCTCATGTAACCATTGGGTTAATCAGAGGCAGGCTTTCCTTCTAACCAGTGCACCTGGGCTAGTGTGTCTGCTTCATCATTCCCTGGAGGTGCCAAGGGCAAATGGCCAGTCACATGTTATACAGTAACAGTCTTAGTCTGACCAGAGGCCCACAGGTCTTGCCAGAACTCTTACCCCCAAACGGGCCGGTGAACAACCATCCGGTTGACATGGTACCATGTTGGTAGCCACAGGGTCAAGCCCCAATAGACATCCCAGCTGTCAGTGTAGACAACTTTAGGGGAAGGCTCCTGGGTGATCATGAGCCATATTGCCGGCAACTCAGTTCATTGACTGCTCTTCCCCTCTCCATGCTCCATCCATATTGTCTCAGTCTTAGGATGAAAAGCCACAGCCGTCCACATTGGGGGCTGACCACAAATGGAGCCATCTGTATACCAAGTATATGAAGGGGATTTTCCCTCCTTGTAAGGACTCTCAGCTACCAATGGCTGAAAAGCAAGTTCTTTCTGCTTTCCACTGGTATACATCACTGACACTAGTAAGTATTGAAGTTCTCCACTTAAGGGACTAGTAGAGCGGGTGTTATGCTGCTTTAAATATGAGCCCCATTTGGCCTGTATAGGCATCTATGCCACACCACTCCATTGCCTTTTGGTCCAGTCTTGCACCCACCTCTCAATGGGATAGGTGGTCATTATCTTGAAAGTGTTCTGGTGATGGGCTCCATAGCCAGCAAGGTGTGGTACACAGCAGGCCGTTGCTTCTCTATCAAGGTGTACTGGACTTCTGCTCCTTTCCACAGTTGTGACCAGAATCCAATGGGTTGTTGTGTCCATTCAAGCTGCTACCAAAGACCCCATCCATAACCACCTTTAGTTACATCAATATCTAGCTCACAGAGCTGTGATGAGTTCATTACACTCAAGGTCTATATGGCCTTGACTACTCACTTAGCAGCAGTAAAAGCAGCTGCATGTCTCTTCCCAGTACCACCTGATGCCCTTTCATACCAACCTGTATGAGGGCTTCATAATTTGTGCCAATTGTGGGATAAATACTCTTCAGTAGCCTAAAAGACCAAAAAACTCTTGAAAGAACACCATGGTGGTAGGGGTAGGGAAAGCATGGACCTTGTGTATGCCTATTTCAGGAGTAACTTTAGTTCTACCCAACTCAGCTACCCCCAAGATTGTTACAGACAAACCAGGTCCCTGAACCTTAGTGCTGTTCACAGTCCATCATTTCTCCTATAGATGTTGGAGCATCTAGGAACTGCTTTTTATCAATTTGAAAGAGAATCAGTCATGAGCATAATACCATCAATGTAGTGATACACCTGCATTGTTTGTGGTCTCTTCCATGTGGCCAAGTCCTGGGCTACAAGTCCGTGACAGATGGTGGAACTGCGGAGGTATCCCTGTGGAAGGACAGTGAATGTCCACTGTCAGCCTTCCCACATGAAGGCAAACTGTTCCTGACTTTTCTGTACTATGTCAATAGAGAAAAAAGCATTAGCAAAGTCTACTACGTAATGACAAGTCCCCAGTTCATGACTTCATGTGTCCATAATGGCTGCTATAAAGGGGACAGCAGCATGCAAAGGGCGTGTGACTTTGTTCAATTCACTATAGTCCAGAGCTGTCTGGCTTTTTCATTGGCCACACTGGGGAATTAAAAGGACTATGAGTGGGCTTTATGATGCCCACCTTCTCCAACTACTACAGAGTTTTTCCAATTTCCATGTGCCCCTCCAGCCATTTATACTGTTTAATATTTGTCACTCACATAGGTATAGGCAGAGATATGGGTGGGTGCTTAACATGTCCCCTCAGAACTTCCTTTACCACTTGTACCCTTGGTCTGAAGTCACCTGCAATGGTCTGTAACCACAGGCCCTGCATTATATCCACCCCCAAAATATATTCAGAGATGGGAGTAATATACATATACATGGTATACTCCTTTTGGGGTAAATATCCTATCCCCTATGGGATTTGGGCTTTCTTCACCCTAATTTCCTTAACCCCATAGGCATCTGGCATAGCAGGGGGAAGAAATTAAAAACACCATTCAATTCACAACAGAAAAATTATAAATTTTTTAATTAAAAATTTTAATAAACAAGTATAAATCTTATACTGAGAAAAATATAAGAAATTGTTGACAGAAATTAAAAAACCAGGAAAACGGAAAAATCACAAATTCTTGAATTCAGAAATTATGATGCTTTCAAGATGACAATATTCTCCAAATTGACTTACATATTCAGTTAAATTCCACTTGGATTTCTTGTAAAAATTGATAAACCAATAACATAATTAATTCATGGATATGAATGGGTTCCATTTGTTTTCATATAAAAACTCAAAGGACCCAGAATAGTCAGAGAAAATTGGGAGAAAATTTACGATTAGCGAATATACTTCCTTATTTTAAACTTCTTGGAAAGGTACAGTAGTTAACTATATGTGACAGACATATAGACACATGCAGTAGAATTCAGAGTTCAGAATACATCCTACATTTTAAATCAGTTTAAGAATTTACTAGGAAATGAAATTTTTTTCCTGAATTCTTTTTGGATTTTAAATTGAGGTATTATTGATATATAGTCTTATGAAGGTTTCACATGAGAAACTTGTGTTTCAGCAATCACTCATATTATCAAGTCCTCTCCATCCCATTGCAATCAATGTCCATCAGCACAGCAAGATGCTGTAGAGTCAGTATTTGTCTTCTCCATCCTATACTGCTTTCTCCATCACTTATCTATATTGTGTGCTAACTATAATACCCCTTGATCCCCTTCTCCATCCCTCTCCACCCACCCCCCCCAACCCTTTCTCTTTGGTAATCACTAGTCATTTCTTCACGTCTGTGAGTCTGCTGCTGTTTTGTTCCTTCAGGTTTGCTTTGTTGTTATACTCCACAAATGAGGGAAATTATTTGGTACTTGTCTTTATCCCTCTGGTTTTTTTCACTTATCACAATACCCTCTAGCTCCATCCATGTTGTTGCAAATGCTGGGATTTTTTTCTTTCTAATGGCTGAATAGTATTCCATTGTGTATATATATGACATTTTCTTTATCCATTCATCTACTGATGGACACTTAGGTTGCTTCCATATCTTGGCTATTGTAAATAGTGCTGAAATAAACATAGGGGTGCATCTGTCTTTATCAAACTGGAGTGCTGTATTCTTAGGGTAAATTCTTAGGAGTGGAATTCCCAGGTCAAATGGTATTTCTACTTTTAGTTTTTTGAGGAACCTCCATATTGCTTTCCACAATGGTTGAACTAGATTATATTCCCACCAGAAATGTAGGAGAGCTCCCCTTTCTCCACATCCTCATCAGCATTTGTTGTTTCTTGTCTTTTGGATATTGGCCACCCTAAATGGTGTGAGGTAATAACTCATTGTGTTTTTAATTTACATTTCCTTAATAATTAGTGGTGTGGAACATCTTTTCATGTGCCTATTGGCCATCTGATTTTCTACTTTGGAGAAGTGTCTATTCAGATTGTCCACCCATTTTGTATTTGGGTTATTTGTTTCCTGTGTGTTAAGATGTGTAAGGGAGCTATTATATATTTTGGGTGTTAAATTATTATTGGATAAGTTGTTTATGAATATATTCTCCAATACTATAGGATGCCTTTTTTTTCTGATCATGGTATACTATGCTGCACAGAAACATTTTAGTTTGATATAGTTCCACTTGTTCATTTTTCCTTTTGTTGCCCTTGCCCAAGGAGATGTCTGCAGGAAAAAGTTGCTCATGTTTATATTCTAGAGAATTTGGGTCCTGCCAGAGGGCAGCTTTGCTACTCTATCCTTTTCTGTGAGGTCTTGCTACTTTATCCTTTTCTGTGAGGTCTTATATTTCCCACAGATGTAGAAAGTCTCTTCTGCCATCTTTGGGTTGCTTTTTCAGGATTTGATGTATTTGCTGTATTTTTGTGTTATATGTGGTTTTGGGAGGTTTCTGCTTCTTTTCTCACAGTGCCATCTTTTTCCCCTCCAATATACTTACTTTACCCTCCAATATACTCCAAGTATCTTTGTTTTAAAAGAGGAAAATCTGAATACATTAAACCTGCCAAAGAAAATCACATTTTTTTTGTTTTATTGATATGACTAATGACTGTTTTAAATAATCCAATTCACTTCTTGTTCAAACCTTCCAAACTCTCATATATATAACTGGCAGAACAATAAAATGAAGGTAGTGTGTATATCCTAGTCAAATTCCTATCTCTTTAAAACATTCCAGACTGTATACATGATTCAATTATTATTTGAACTTCCTTTTCTCTTTAAGTCACATATCTATCTTAAAATACATTACTAATTAAACTTACAGGAACACAATAAAGATCTTCAGAAGAATAATTTTTAAGGTGAAGTTTAAAAATTAAGTACAGAAAAATATTTTTGATCTAATATATGATGAAACTAGAATGGTTTCAGTAAAAAATAAAATAATAAAATATATATTTTCTCCATTATTTATAAAATGCACACCAAAAATATTACAGATATCACAATATTGTTAAAATCAAGATATATCAATTTTGTATAGTATTTAAGGGTAATTATAAAATCTATTTTGCAAAAAAAGTTCAATTTTTTAAAAATATGTACGATACTTTTAGAAAATTCTACATTCAGATGTAAAACTAAAACATATAATTGAAAGCTTCTATCAGAAGCACTATTAAATTAAATGAAATCACACCACTGCAGTTAATTTCTTTGGAACTGAAGAATTTCATTCTAAATGTGCATTAAGTTATATCAGTCTTAGAAAAATTCAGTTATTGAAGGAGGAACCAAGATGGCAGCGTGAATAGAGAAGTGGAAATCTCCTCCTAAAACCACATATATTTTTGAAAATACAACAAATAAAACTCTCCCTAAAAGAGAGACCAGAAGAGACAGAAGAACAGCCAGACCACATCCACACCTGCGAGAACCCAGCACCTCGTGAAGGGGGTAAGATACAAGCCCCAGCCTGCCTGGACCGAGAGCCCCACACCCCAGCTTCTGGTGGGAGGAGAGGAGTCAGAGCGGGGAGGGAGAGGGAGCCAAGGACTGCTAATCACCCAGCCCCAGACATCCACCCCAGAACACAGACACAGTGCATCTGTGAGGTGCTGGAAATTAAGGAAACAGGATACTAAGACCTGTGAGCAAGTCCCTGCAGACATTACACCCGGGACAAAGGAAAGCGAGTGCTTTTTGGAAGTCTTAAAGGGACAGGGACTTCACAGCCCAACAGAAACGTCCTGGGACACTTAGCCCAGCAGCAGGGAATCTGGGGATATCTGGGCACTCTAAGCCCCTGGGAAGCAGGGAGCACAGAGGCCCCTCACCGAGATAAAAAGCCTCCCGGTGGTTCCCCCTCTGATGCGGGTCCACCATATCGGAGCTACAGCCTGAGACAGGCCATGCCCACAGCAACAGTGGAGATAAACTCTGTAGCAACTGGGCAAGAATCAGAAGCCCTTTCTGCATGCAACTGCCCAGCACAAGCCACTAGAGGTTGCGGTACTCTCAGGAATGGAAGGCCACAAACCAACAACTAGGGAAGTTCTTCCAGGCATCACTCATCCCAGGTTTTCAAACTATTTATATCACCATGAAAAGGCAAAATTATAGGCAAACCAAGATCACAGAGACAACACCAGAGAAGGAGACAGACCTAGCCAGTTTTCCTGAAAAAGAATTCAAAATAAAAGTCACAAACATGCTGATGGAGATGCAGAGAAATATTCAAGAGCTAAGGGATGAAGTCCAGAGAGAGATCACAGATGCCAGGAAGGAGATTACAGAAGTGAAACAAACTCTGCAAGGATTTATAAGCAGAATGGATAAGATGCAAGCAGCCATTGATGGAATAGAAACCAGATAACAGGAATGCATATAAGCTTACCTAGATAGAGATAAAAGGATCTCCAGGATCAAACAATATTAAGAGAACTGTGTGACCAATCCAAAAGGAACAATATCCGTTCTATTGGGGTACCAGAAGAAGAAGAGAGAGAAAAAGGGA
The DNA here is from genome assembly GCF_040802235.1 of Manis javanica. Taxonomy (NCBI): domain Eukaryota; kingdom Metazoa; phylum Chordata; class Mammalia; order Pholidota; family Manidae; genus Manis; species Manis javanica. The sequence continues at coordinate 66,871,248 of NC_133169.1, read as the reverse complement.
TAGAAAGTCTTTGAAGAAATAATTGCTGAAAACTTCCCCAAACTGGGGGAGGAAATAATCGAACAGACCACTGAAATGCACAGAACTCCCAACAGAAAGGACCCAAGAAGAACAACACCAAGACACATAATAATTAAAATGGCAAAGATCAAGGAAAAGGAAAGAGTTTTAAAGTCAGATAGAGAGAAAAAGGTCACCTATAAAGGAAAACCCATCAGGCAATCATCAGACTTCTCAACAGAAAGCTTACAGGCCAGAAGAGAATGGTATGATATATTTAATGCAATGAAACAGAAGGGCCTTGAACCAACAATACTGCACCTAGCATGATTATTATTTAAAAATGAAGTAGGGATAAAACAATTCTCAGTCAAGCAAAAGTTGAGGGAATTTGCTTCCCAAAAGCCACCCCTACAGGTTATTTAAGAGGGACTTTTCTAGACGGGAGCACTCCTAGGGCTAAACAGATGTCAACAGAGAAAATAAAATCACAGCAAAGAAAGCAGACCACCCAAATACTAACTAAGGGCAAAAAATAAAATTAACTACCCACTAAAAGCAGTTAAAGAAAACATGAAAGAGCACAGAATAAAATAACCAACATATAAAGAATGGAGGAGAAGGAATAAGAAGGGAGAGAAGAAAAGAATCTCCAGACAGTTTATAACAGCACAATAAAAGAGCTAAGTTAGGCAGTAAGATACTAAGAAGATAACCTTTAACTTTTGGTAACCACGAATCTAAAACCTGCAATAGCAATAAGTACATATCTTCAATAGTCACCCTAAATGTAAATGGACTGAACGCACCAATCAAATGACACAGAGTAACAGAATGGATAAAAAAGCAAGACCCATCTATATGCTTCTTACAAGAAATTCACATCAAACCCAAAGACATGCACAGATTAAAAGTCAAGGGATGGAAAAACATATTTCAGGCAAACAACAGTGAGAAGAAAGCAGGGGTTAGAGTACTAATATCAGACAAAATAGACTTCAAAACAAAGAAAGTAACAAGACATAAAGAAGGACATTATATAATGATAAAGGGCTCAGTCCAACAAGAGGATATAACCGTTCTAAATATACATGGACACAACACAGGAGCACCAGCAAGTGTGAAAAAAATACTAACAGAGATAAAGAGGAAATAGAATGCAATGCATTCATTTTAAGAGACTTCAACATGCCACTCACCCCAAAGGATAGATCCACTGGGCAGAAAATAAGTAAGGACATGGAGGCACTGAACAACACACTAGAACAGATGGACCTAATAGACATCTATAGAACTCTAGATCCAAAAGAAACAGGATACACATTCCTCTCAAGAGCACATGGAACATTCTCCAGAATAGACCACATACTATCTCATAAAAAAGAGCCTAGGTAAATTCCAAAAGATTGAAATTCTACAAACCAACTTTTCAGACCTTTTATACAAAAGTATAAAACTAGAAATAAATTCTACAAAGAAAACAAAAAGGCTCACAAACACATAGAGGCTTAAAAACATGCTCCCAAACAATCAATCGATCAAAGAAAAACTTAAAATAGAGATCAAGTAATATATGGAAACAAATGATAACAACAACACAAAGCCCCAACTTCTGTAGGATGCAGCAAAACCAGTCTTAAGAAGAAAGTATATAGCGATCCAGGCACACCTGAAGAAGGAAGAAAAATCCCAAATGACTGGTCTAACATCAAAATGATCAAAACTAGAAAAAGAAGAACAAATGAGGCCTAAGGTCAGCAGAAGGAGGGACATAATAAAGATCAGAGAAGAAATAAATAAAATTGAGAAGAATAAAACAATAGCAAAAATCAGTGAAACCACGAACTGGTTCCTCCAGAAAATAAACAAAATAGATAAGCCACTAGCCAGACTTATTAAGAGGAAAAGAGAGTCAACACACATCAATAGAATCATAAACGAGATAGGAAAAATCACAACGGACTCCGCAGAAGTACAAAGAATTATTAGAGAGTACTACAAAAACTTATGTGCTAACAAGCTTGGAACCCCTAGAAGAAATGGACAACATCCTAGAAAAATACAAGCTTCCAAGACTGACCCAGAAGGAAACAGAAAATCTAAAGAACAAATTACCAGCAAAGAAATTGAAGTGGTAATCAAAAACTACCCAAGAAAAAACCCGTGGGCCAGATGGACTTACCTCGGAATTTTATCAGACATACAGAGAAGACATAATACCTATTCTCCTTAAAGTTTTCCAAAAAATAGAAGAGGAGGGATTACATCAACCTAATATTAAAACAAAGCAAAGATCCCACCAAAAAAGAAAATTAAAGACCAATATCCCTGATGAATGTAGATGCAAAAAAGCTCAATAAAACCAAATTCACAAATATATCAAAAGGATCATACACCATGACCAAATGGGATTCATCCAAAAGGATGGAAAAGCATTGAAAAGTCCATCAACATCATCCACCACATCAACAAAAAGAAAGACAAAAACCACATGATCATCTCCATAGATGCTGAAAAAGCATTTGACAAAATTCAACATCCATTCATGATAAAAAATCTCAGCAAAATGGGAATAGAGGGCAAGTACCTCAACATAATAAAGGCCATATATGATAAACCCACAGCCAACATTATATTGAACAACGAGAAACTGAAAGCTTTTCCTCTGAGATCAGGAAGTAGACAGGCATGCCCACTGTCGCCACTGTTATTTAACATAGTACTGGAGGTCCTAGCCATGGCAATTAGACAAAACAAAGAAACACAAGGAAACCAGATTGGTAAAGAAGAAGTTAAACTGTCACTATTTGCAGATGACATGATACTATACATAAAAAACCCTAAAGACTCCACTCCAAAACTACTAGAACTGATATCGGAATACAGCAAAGTTGCAGGCTACAAAATCAACACACAGAAATCTGTGGCTTTCCTATACACTAACAATAAACCAATAGAAAGAGAAAACAGGAAAACAATTCCATTCACAATTGCATCAAAAAGAATAAAATACCTAGGAATAAATCTAACCAAAGAAGTGAAAGACTTATACTCTGAAAGATACAAGTCACCCTTAAGAGAAATTGAAGAGGTCATAACAGATGGAAACGCATCATATACTCATGGCTAAGAAGAATTAATATAATCAAAATGGCCATCCTGCCCAAAGCAATATACAGTTTTGATGCAATCCCTATGAAACTACCAGCAACATTCTTCAATGAACTGGAACAAATAATTCAAAAATTCATATGGAAACACCAAAGACCCCAAATAGTCAAAGCAATGCTGAGAAAGAAGAAGAAAGTCGGGGGTTCTCACTCCCCAACTTCAAGCTCTACTATAAAGACATAGTAATCAAGACAATTTGGTACTGGCACAAGAACAGAGCCACAGAACAATGGAACAGAATAGAGAATCCAGACATTAACCGAGACATATATGATCAATTAATATTTGATAAAGGAACCATGAACATACAATGGCAAAATGAAAGTCTCTTCAACAGATGGTGCTGGCAAAACTGGACAGCTACATGTAGAAGAATGAAACTGGACAGTTGTCTAACCCCATATACAAAGGTAAACTCAAAATGGATCAAAGACCTGAATGTAAGTCATGAAACCATTAAAGTCTTGGAAAAAAACATAGGCAAAAACCTCTTAGACAGAAACATGAGTGACCTCTTCTTGAACATATCTCTCCGGGCAAGGACAACAACAGCAAAAATGAACAAGTGGGAACTACATTAAGCTGAAAAGCTTCTGTACAGCAAAAGACACCATCAATAGAATGAAAAGAAAACCTACAGTATGGCAGAATATATTTGAAAATGACAGATCCGATAAAGGCCTGACGTCCAGAATATATAAAGAGCTCACATGCCTCAACAAACAAAAAACAAATAACCCAATTAAAAAATGGGCAGAGGAACTGAACAGACAGTTCTCCAAAAAAGAAATACAGATGGCCAAGAGACACATGAAAAGATGCTCCACATCACTAATTATCAGAGAAATGCAAATTAAAACTACAATGAGGAATCACCTCACACCACTAAGGATAGCTGCCATCCAAAACAGAAACAACAACAAAAGTTGGCGAGGCTGTGGAGAAAGGGGAACCCTCCTATACTGCTGGTGGGAGTGTAAATTAGTTCAGCCATTGTGGGAAACAGTATGGAGGTTCATCAAAATGCTCAAAACAGACCTACCATTTGACCCAGGAATTCCACTCCTAGTAATTTACCCTAAGAATGCAGCAATCAAGTATGGGAAAGACCGATGCACCGCTATGTTTATCGCAGTACTATTTACAGTAGCCAAGAATTGGAAGCAACCTAAATGTCCAGCGATAGATGAATGGATAAAGAAGAGGTGCTACATGTACACAATGGAATACTACTAAGCCATAAGAAAAGGGCAAATCCTACCATTTGCAGCAACATGGATTGAGCTGGAGGGTATTATGCTCAGTGAAATATGCCAAGCGGAGAAAGAAATACCAAATGATATCACTCATGTGTGGAGTATAAGAACAAAGGAAAAACTGAGGGAACAAAACAGCAGCAGAATCACAGAACTCAAGACTGGACTAACAGGTACCAAAGGGAAAGGGACTGGGGAGGATGGGTGGCTAGGGAGGGACACGGGTGGGGGGAGAAGAAAGTGGGTATTAAGATTAGCATGCATGGCAGGGTGGGAGAAAGGGGAGGGCTGTACAACACAAAGAAGACAAGTAGTGACTCTACAACATTTTGCTATGCTGATGGACAGTGACTGTAAAGGGGTTTATAGGGGGGACCTGGTATAGGGGAGAGCCTAGTAAACATAATATTCATCATGTAAGTGTAGATTAATGATAACAACAAAAAAAGTTCCTGTGTGGTGACCTCCAATGAGTTCTATACAATGTTATAAAGGGCATATAAAAGGGTAAGCAAAGGATTTTTTTGTGCTTATACAGATGTTCAAAACCTAATTTGGCTACCCGAAAATGAACTATGATACAATATGAAAATGAACTTCCAACATCAGCACTCGCTGGAAGCCTCATGCCAGAAGATGATTATCAAAAAACCCAACAAAGATCCACGTGCTGCTATAGGTGTAGATGCACTCATCCCACTGGTTCCTGGACTTGCCATGGGTATGAAGAAAGAGATATCTAAGCTGGCCTGTGCATACAGTAAAGCAACAAATTTGACTGGATCTACACTGTTGGAACTCAACCTAGAATTAGAAGAACTGCAAATTGTAGTGCTCCAAAATCTTACAACTACAGACTATTTACTGTTAAAAAAACATATGGGATGTTAACAGTCCCCAGGAATGGGTTGTTTTAATTTGTCTGATTTCTCCCAGACTGTTCAAATTCAGTTGGACAATATCCACCATATCATAGATAAGTTTTCACAAACGCCTAAGGTGCCTAACAGGTTTTCTTAGTTTCACAGGAGATTGTTGGTAATTATAGGCCTGCTTTTGTTATGTAACTGTATTCCTATTATGTTAATGTGTGTACGCAATTTAATTAGTACTTTAAAACCTATACATGCTGAAGTTACTCTACAAGAAGATATGTCAAAGAAATAATCAATCTTCCCATGTTTTCTTCTGCCTGCAACTTCTTTAGCTTTTCTTCTTCCTTTCTAATGACAACCCCTAAATAGAATTCGTGCCTCATATCGAATTTAACGGGTATCACAATTCTTCCAAGCAGTAAAGATACCTCAAGACAAATGCTGGGCATAGAATCCACAGGGCATAAATATGCAAAGAAGTAAAAAACTAACCCTGTCACACAATAAGGCTTCTCTCTCACTTACCAACTTTACATTTCCCTGTATGGCCCCGGAAGATGACTGGTTAGCCAGAGACGGGTAAGATTCTGCAAGGGAGGAACAACATAAGACAGGCACAGTTGCAGGGGGGCCATCAGGTGAGAAATTTCGGAACAACAGAGGTGAGGCTTAGAACCTCCCCCACCCCTGTTCTGAGAGAAATCTGCTGCATCCGTGGATGTTTTATTGCCCTTGTCTAGCTTGGATTAACACATAGTCTACAGGCACACAGCTGATCATCTACATTTGCTCTCTTACAACACTAAACTATGTTTTCTAACTTTATCTTGCATCTACCTACCACCTCAGTATTTTATTAAAAATAATAATAATAAAGAGAAACGTGGTATCCACATATAAATCAAGTATAAAAATCAAACACATATTCATATTTGAACTGTTTATAGTTCATAATGCATGATCAAAACCAAAAGTTTCTATGATGACTGCCCTTGTACTATTCACCGTGTAACTTATTCACTATGTAAGAATTTGTTCACCATGTAAGAACTTGTTCATTATGCTTCAGAAGATTGGAGACTGACAAGAATTAGGCTGGGGGTGGATTAATGATTGTGCATTGAGCATTGACACCCCTATACAGAATTTTATTGTTATTAACAATTATTTGATCAATAAATAGGAGAGATGCCCTCACAAAAAAAAAGTACGCACTTCCAATTGTAAAATAAATAAGTAACACAGAGAAGACAAGTAGTGACTCTACAACATTTTGCTATGCTGATGGACAGTGACTGAAGGGGTTTATAATATATAGCATAAGGAATATGCTATATATTGTAATATATAGCATAAGGAATATAGTCAAAATATTGTAACAACTTGGATGGTGATATCTGGTACCCAGAATTATCATGTATATAAATGTTCAATCACTGTGTTGTACACCTGAAACTAATGTAATACTGTGTGTCAACTACCCTTCAATAAAAAATAATTATCTAAAAAAAATCAAACGAATAATCATATTTGACTTTATTGTTTACAGGTCATGATGCGTGATCAAAACCGAAAGTTTCTGTGATATGACTGCCCTTGTACTGTTCACCATGTAAGAACTTATTCACTATGTAAGGACCTTGTTCTCCATGTAAGAACTTGTTTGCTATGCTTCAGAAGTTTGGAGACTGCTGATATATAACTTGGGGTTTGATTAATGACTGTGCATTGAGTCCCCTATACAGAATTTTGTTGTTGTTAACAACCATTTTATCAATAAATATGAGAGATGGCCTCTCAAAAAAATTATTGTCTAGGGGTTATTCAAAATTTCCTTTATATTTCATAACACATATTAAGACTTTTTTTTGAGAGGGCATCTCTCATATTTATTGATCAAATGGTTGTTAACAACAATAAAATTCTGTATAGGGGGGTCAAAGCTCAATGCACAATCATTAATCCATCTAAAGCCTAATTCTCATCAGTCTCCAATCTTCTGAAGCATAACAAACAAGTTCTTACATGGTGAACAAATTCTTACATAGTGAATAAATTCTTACATAGTGAACAGTACAAGGGCAGTCATCACAGTAACTTTCAGTTTTGATCACGCATTATGAACTATAAACATTCAGATCAAATATGAATATGTGCTTGATATTTATACTTGATTTATATCTGGATCCCACATTTCTCCCCTTATTATTATTATTATTTTTATTTTTAATAAAATGTGAAGTGGTAAGCAGATGCAAGATAAAGGAAGAAAACATAGTTTAGTGCTGTAAGAGGGCAAATGTAGATGATCAGGTGTGTGCCTATGGACTAAGTATTAATCCAAGCTAGACAAGGGCAGCAAAACATCCACGGATGCAGAAGATTTCTCTCAAAACGGCGGGGGGGGGGGGGTGAGGTTCTGGGCCTCACCTCTGTTGATCCACAATTTCTCACCTGATGGCCCCCCTGTGACTGTGCCTGTCTTAGGTTGTTCCTCCCTTGAGGAATCTAACCCGTCTCTGGCTAACCAGTCATCTTCCGGGGCCATACAGGGAAATGTAAAGTTGGTAAGTGAGAGAGAAGCCATATTGTTTGAAAAGGTTAGCTTTTTACTTCTTTGCAGATTTATGCCCTGTGGCTTCTATGCCTAGCACTTGTCTCGAGGTATCTTTACCACCTGGAAGAATTATGATGCTCGGTAAATTCAATATGAGGCACGAATTCTATATAGGGGTTGTAATTAGGAAGGAAGAAGAAAAGCTATAGAGGTAGCATATGGAAGAAAACATGGGAGGATTGATTATTTCTTTGACATATCTTTTGTAGAGTACCTTAAGCATGTATAGGTTTTAAACTACTAATTAACTGGCACTCACATATTAACATAATAGGAATAGGTGACATAAACAAAGCAAATCTATAATTACCATCCATCTCCAGTGAAGCCAAGAAAACCATTTAGGCACCCTAGCCATTTGTGAAAATTTGTCTATGATATCGTGGATATTGTCCAACTGTACTTGAACAGTCTGAGAGAAATCAGACAAATTAAAGGAACCCATTTCTGGGATCTGTTCACATCCCATATGTTCTTTTAAACGTAGAGAGTCTATAGTCATAAGATTTTGGAGTGCTACAACTTGCACCCATCCAACTCCTGGTTGAGTTCCAACAGTACAGATCTGGTCAAATTTGTTGTCTCACTGTATGCACATGCCAGCCTTGACATCTCTCTACTCATTCCTATGGCAAGTCCAGGAAATGGTGGGGTGTATGCAGCCACAAGCAGAGCATAGTCCAGATCCCTGTGGAGGCTTTTTGATGATCATCCCCCGACACAAGTCCTCCAGAGAGTGCTGATGGCGGAAGCTTCTCCTCATATCGTATCTTAGTTCATTTTCTGGGTATCCAAGCTAGGCCTTGACCTTCTGCAAGGAAACAAACAGATCCTTCGCCCACACTTTGACATGCCCTCTATACCACTGTGCAGAATTCATCGGAGTTCAGCACACAGGGACTGCTTTTTTTTTTATTAGGAGAAAGGAATATTATCAGAAAAGAGTACCTCCATTGCTGATCATCTGACACCCTTAAGTGATCAACATTAAGGATATTTAAAGCATGTGTTGATCTTTTATTTACAAATTGTTTTATCCTATAAAGGAGTAACCCCCCTTTTCTTTCTTTCTTTCCTTCTTTTTTTTTAATCTTTAATCTACACTTACATAAACAATACTATGTTTGCTATGCTCTCCCCTATATCAGGTCCAGTCTTGCGTTCTGTGATTCTGCTGCTGTTTTGTCCCCTCAGTTTTTCCTTTGTTCTTATACTCCACAGATGAGTGATATCATTTGGTATTTCTTTCTCCGCTTGGCTTATTTCACTGAACATAATACCCTCCAGCTCAATCCATGTTGCTGCAAATGGTAGGATTTGCCCTTTTCTTATGGCTTAGTAGTATTCCATTGTGTATATGTAACACATCTTCTTTATCCATTCATCTATTGCTGGACATTTAGGTTGCTTCCAATTCTTGGCTACTGTAAATAGTGCTGCGATAAACATAGCAGTGCATTGGTCTTTCTCATACTTGATTGCTGCATTCTTAGGGTAACTTCCTAGGAGTGGAATTCCTGGGTCAAATGGTAGGTCTGTTTTGAGCATTTTGATGAACCTCCACACTGCTTCCCACAATGGTTGAATTAATTTACATTCCCACCAACAGTGCAGGAGGGTTCCCCTTTCTCCACAGCCTCGCCAACATTTGTTTGCTTTTGGATGGCAGCCATCCTTACTGGTGTGAGGTGATACCTCATTATAGTTTTAATTTGCATTTCTCTGATAATTAGCGATGTGGAGCATATTTTCGTGTGTCTCTTGGCCATCTGAATTTCTTTTTTGGAGAACTGTCTCTTCAGTTCCTCTGCCCATTTTTTAATTGGGTTATTTGTTTTTTGTTTGTTGAGGCATGTGAGCTCTTTATATATTCTGGACGTCAGGCCTTTATCGGATCTGTCATTTTCAAATATATTCTGCCATACTGTAGGTTTTCTTTTCATTCTATTGATGGTGTCTTTTGCTGTACAGAAGCTTTTCAGCTTAATGTAGTTCCCACTTGTTCATTTTTGCTGTTGTTGTCCTTGCCCGGAGAGATATGTTCAAGAAGAGGTCACTCATGTTTCTGTCTAAGAGGTTTTTGCCTATGTTTTTTTCCAAGACTTTAATGGTTTCATGACTTACATTCAGGTCTTTGATCCATTTTGAGTTTACCTTTGTATATGGGGTTAGACAACGGTCCAGTTTCATTCTCCTACATGTAGCTGTCCAGTTTTGCCAGCACCATCTGTTGAAGAGACTTTCATTTTTCCATTGTATGTTCATGGTTCCTTTATCAAATATTAATTGACCATATATGTTTGGGTTAATTTCTGGAGTCTCTAATCTGTTCCACTGGTCTGTGGCTCTGTTCTTATGCCAGTACCAAATTGTCTTGATTACTATGGCTTTGTAGTAGAGCTTGAAGTTGGGGAGTGAGATCCCCCCTACTTTATTCTTCTTTTTCAGGATTGCTTTGACTATTCGGGGTCTTTGGTGTTTCCATATGAATTTTTGAATTATTTGTTCCAATTCATTGAAGAATGTTGCTGGTAATTTGAGAGGGATTGCATCAAATCTGTATATTGCTTTGTGCTGGATGGCCATTTTGATTATATGAATTCTTCCTACCCATGAGCATGGGATGAGTTTCCATTTATTAGTGACGCCTTTAATTTCTCTTAAGAGTGACTTGTATTTTTCAGAGTATAAGACTTTCACTTCTTTGGTTACATTTATTCCTAGGTATTTTATTCTTTTTGATGCAATGGTGAATGGAATTGTTTTCCTGATTTCTCTCTCTATTGGTTCATTGTTTGTGTGTAGGAAAGCTACAGATTTCTGTGTGTTAATTTTGTATCCTGCAACTTTGCTGTATTCCGATATCAGTTCTAGTAGTTTTGGAGTGGAGTCTGCAGGGTTTTTTATGTACAGTATCATATCATCTGCAAATAGTGACAGTTTAACTTCTTCTTTACCAATCTGGATTCCTTGTATTTCATTGTTTTTTGTCTGATTGCCGTGGCTAGGACCTCCAGCACTATGTTAAATAACAGTGGGGAGAGTGGGCATCTCTGTCTTGTTCCCGATCTCAGAGGAAATGTTCTCAGCTTCTCGCTGTTAAGTATAATGTTACCTGTGGGTTTATCATATATGTCCTTTATTATGTTGAGGTACTTGCCCTCTATTCCCATTTTGCTGAGAGTTATTATCATGAATGGATGTTGAATTTTGTCAAATGCTTTTTCAGCATCTATGGAGATGATCATGTGATTTTTGTCTTTCTTTTTTGATGTGGTGTATGATGTTGATGGTTTTTCATATGTTGTACCATCCTGGCATCCCTGGGATGAATCCCACTTGGTCATGGTGTATGATCCTTTTGATATACTGTTGAATTCTGTTTGCTAATATTTTATTGAGTATTTTTGCATCTACATTCATCTGGGATATTGGTCTGTAATTTTCTTTTTTGGTAGGGTCTTTGCCTTTATTTGGTATTAGGGTGGTGTTGGCTTCATAGAATGAGTTTTGGAGTATTCTCTCTTCTTCTATTATTTGGAACACTTTAAGGAGAATGGGTATTATGTCTTCTCTGTGTGTCTGATACAATTCTGAGGTATATCCGTGTGGCCCCGGGGTTTTGTTCTTGGGTAGTTTTTTGATTACCATTTCAATGTCCTTGCTCGTATTTGGTTTGTTTAACTTTTCTGTTTCTCCCTTGTTCAGTCTTGGGTAGTTGTATTTTTCTAGGAAGTTGTCCATTTCTTCTAGGTTTTCCAGCTTGTTGCCATATAGGTTTGCGTAGTAGTCTTTGATAATTCTTTGTATTTCTGTGGAGTCTGTCATGATTTTTCCATTCTCATTTCTGATTATGTTGATTTGTGTTGATTGTCTTTTTCTCTTAATATGTTTGGCTAGAGGCTTATCTCTTTTGTTTATTTTCTCAAAGAACCAGCTCTTGGTTTCATTGATTTTTTTCTACTGTTTTATTCTTCTCAATTTTGTTTATTTCTTCTCTGATCTTTATTATGTCCCTTCTTCTGCTGACTTTAGGCCTCATTTGTTCTTCTCTTTCCAGTTTCGATAATTTTCATGTTAGACTATTCATTTGGGATAGTTCTTCCTTCTTCAAGTGTGCCTGGATTGCTATATACTTTCCTCTTAAGACTGCTTTCGCTGCAACCCGCAGAAGTTGGGGCTTAGTGTCGTTGTTGTCATTTGTTTCTATATATTCCTTGATCTCTATTTTGATTTGTTCACTGATCCATTGATTATTTAGTAGCATGTTGTTAAGCCTCTATGTGTTTGTGAGCCTTTTTGCTTTCTTTGTAGAATTTATTTCTACTTTTATACCTTTGTGGTCTGAAAAATTGGTTGGTAGAATTTCAATAATTTGGAATTTACTGAGGCTGTTTTTGTGAGCTAGTATGTGGTCTATTCTGGAGAATGTTCCATGTGCACTTGAGAAGAATGTATATCCTGTTGGTTTTGGATGTAGAGTTCTATAGATGTCTGTTATGTCCATCTGTTATAGTGTGTTGTTCAGTGCCTGTGTGTCCTTACTTATTTTCTGCCCGGTGGATCTATCCTTTGGGGTGAGTGGTGTGTTGAAGTCTCCTAAAATGAATACATTGCAGTCTTTTTCCCTCTTTAGTTCTGTTAGTATTTGCTTCACATATGTTGGTGCTCCTGTATTGGGTGCATATACATTTAGAATGGTTATATCCTCTTGTTGGACTGAGCCCTTTATCATTATGTAGTTTCCTTATTTATCTCTTGTTACCTTCTTTGTTTTGATGTCTATTTTGTCTGATATTAGTACTACAACCCCTGCTTTCTTCTCTCTGTTGTTTGCCTGATATATGTTTTTCCATCCCTTGACTTTTGGTCTGTACTTGTCTTTGGGTTTAAGGTGATTTTCTTTTAAGCAGCATATAGCTGGGTCTTGATTTTTCATCCATTCTATTACTCTGTGTCTTTTGATTGGTGCATTAAGTCCATTTACATTTAGGGTGACTATTGAGAGATATGTACTTATTTCCATTGCATAATTTAGGTTTGCGGTTACCAAAGGTTCAAGGTCAGCTTCTTTAGTATCTTACTGCCTAACTTAGCTCGCTATTGAGCTGTTATATACACTGTCTGGAGATTCTTTTCTTCTCTCCCTTCTTATTCCTCCTCCTCCATTCTTCATATGTTGTGTGTTTTGTTCTGTGCTCTTTTTAGGAGTGGTCCCATCTAGAGCAGTCCCTGTAGGATGCTCTGTAGAGGTGGTTTGTGGGAAGCAAATTCCCTCAGCTTTTGCTTGTCTGGGAATTGTTTAATCCCTCCATCATATTTAAATGATATTCATGCTGGGTATAGTATCCTTGGTTCAAGGCTCTTCTGTTACATTGCATTAAATATATCATGCCATTCTCTTCTGTCCTGTAGGGTTTCTTTCGAGAATTCCAATGTTAGCCTGATGGGTTTTCCTTTATATGTGACCTTTTTCTCTCTAGCTGCCTTTAAAACTCTTTCCTTGTTCTTGCTCCTTGTCACTTTAATTATTATGTGTCTTGGTGTTGTCCTCCTCAGATCCTTTCTGTTGGGGGTTCTGTGTAATTTCATGGTCTATTCGATTATTTCCTCCCCCAGTTTGGGGATGTTTTCAGCAATTATTTCTACAAAGAGACTTTCTATCCCTTTTCCTCTTTCTTCTTCTTCTGGTACCCCTATAATACGAATATTATTCCTTTTGGTTTGGTCACATAGTTCTGTTAGTGTTGTTTCATTCCTGGAGATCCTTTTATCTATCTCTATGTAAGCGTCTATACGTTCCTGTTCTCTTGTTTCTATTCCTTCAATGGCCTCTTGCATCTTATACATTCTGCTTATAAATCCTCCCAGGGATTGTTTCACTTCTGTGACCTTCCCGTCATCTGTGATCTCCCTCTAGACTTCATCCTATTGCTCTTGCATTTTTCTCTGCATCTCATCCCATTGTTCTTGCATTTTTCTCTGCATCTCTGTCAGTATGTACATGATTTTTATTCTGAATCCTTTTTCAGGAGGACTGGTTAGGTCTGTCTCCTTCTCAGGTGTTGTCTCTGTGATCTTTGTCTGCCTGTAATTTTGCCTTTTCATGGTGATAGAAATAGTTTGCAGAGCTGGTATGAGTGACCCCTCGAAGAGCTTCCCTTCTTGTTGGTTTGTGGCCTTCCTCTCCTGGGTGAATAGCGACGTCTAGTGGCTTATGCTTGTCAGCTGGGCGCAGACAGGGCTTCTGCTACCTGCCTGTTTGCTATGGTCTTTATCTCTGCTGCTGCTGTGGGCTGCTACCTGCCTGTTTGCTATGGTCTTTATCTCTGCTGCTGCTGTGGGCGTGGCCTGGCTGGGGCTGCTCCTCCAAAATGGTGGAGCCCCATTGGAAAAGGAGTGACTGGGAGGCTATTTATCTCTGTAAGGGTCCTCTGTGCTTCTTGTTGCCCAGGGGGTTAGAGTGCCCAGAGATCCCCAGATTCCCTGCCTCTGGTCTAAGTGTCCTGTCCTGTCCCTTTAAGACTTCCAAAAAGCACTCTCTGAACCAAAATAACAACGGCAACAACGAGAGAGGAAAAATTAAAAACAAAAAAAGGAAAAAACGCGATTTTCTTTGTCCTCAGGCACCGGTCCGAGGCACCCGCTCACCGGTCCTGCAGCCGTGCCTCCCAGCACCGGTGTCCCTGTCCCTTCAAGGCTTCTGTAAAGCACACGCAAAAAAAAAAAAAAAAAAAAGGAAAATCACGCGATATTGTTTGTCCTCAGGCACCCATCCCAGGCACCTGCCCACTTGTCCTGCCACCCTGCCTCCCTAACACTGGGGTTCCCATCCCTCCAACGCCTCCAAAGAACACTCACCAAAAAAAAAAGGGAAAAACACGCGACCCTCTCCGGTCCCAGGCACCTGCTCATCGGCCCTGCTGCGCTGCCTCCCTGGTACTGGAGTCCCTGTCCCCCAAGGCCTCCAGAAAGCACTCGCCAAAAAGAAAAAGCACGGGAGAAACGCGCGATTTTCTTTTTCCTCAGGCGTCGGTCCCAGGCACCCACCCACCTGTCTTGCTGTCCTGCCTCCCTGGTATTGGGGTCCCTGTCCCTCCAAGGCTTCCAAAAAGCACTTGCCAAAAAAAAAAAAAAGGGAAAAACGCACGATTTTCTTTGTCCTCACGCTCCGGCCCCAGGCTCCCGCCAACCGGTCTTGCCACCCTTCCTCCCTAGTATTGGGAAAAATGCGTGATTTTCTTTGTCCCCAGGTGCCGGTCTCAGGCACCTGCTCACCAGTCTTGCTGCCCTCTTTCGCTGGTATTGAGGTCCCTGTTCCTTTAAGACTTCCAAAAAGCACTCGCCTTAAAGAAAAAAAAAGGGGCAAAATGCGATTTTCTACGTCCTCAGGCGCCGGTCTCAGGCACCTGCCCACTGGTCCTGCCGCCCTGCCTCCCTGGCATCTGGGTCCCTGTCCCTTTAAGGCTTCCAAAAAGCACTCACCAAAAAAAAAAAAAAAGGGGAAAACGCGTGATATTTGTTGCCCTCAGGCGCCGGTCACAGGCACCCACTCACCAGTCCTGCTGCAATGCCTCCCTAGCACCAGAGTCCCTGTCCCTTTAAGGCTTCCAAAAAGCACTTGCCACAACAAACAAACAAAAAAAACCCACTCTGGTTTCTTTCCACCCGCTGGGAGCCGGGGGGAGGGGCGCTCGGGTCCTGCCAGGCCGGGGCTTGTACCTTACCCCCTTCGCAAGGCGCTGGGTTCTTGCATGTGTGGATATGGTCTGGATGTTGTCCTGTGTCCTCTGGTCTCTATTTTAGGAAGAGTTTTCTTTGTTATATTTTCATAGATCTATGTGTTTTTGGGAGGAGATTTCCACTGCTCTACTCATGCCGCCATCTTGGCTCTGCCTCCACATATTAAGATTTTTAAATTAGAATCTAATGTGTACATAAATCTGGCTTTGAAAGTCTAGCAAGACCAACATATGTGTTCTGTAACAATGGTTATTTTTTCATGTTATTATTAGTTTAACTTACTGAAGTACTTGTTTTACATATTTTGGTCTTTTATATTTTTCATTAAAATCATGGTAAGTAAGAATAATAATTGCAAATGTATGATGTGTAGGAAGTGCTTAAAACTTGCACAAATCACATAAAGAACATATAATTATATTCCAGACATATTATTTTGAGCAGGAAATGCACACTTTAGAAATCTAAAGGCAATTCCCCTTAGCATACTGAAATTTCAGATATACAACTACTGTAAGAGGAAAGATGAAGATATGGAGAAATAATTGTAGAAAATATTTTCTTTCTATCAACAGGAGATTATTTTCTATGAGAAAAGTTCTCAGAAGTTGTAAGGCATCTCTGTCAACTGAGAGGAAGTTCAAAGAACTGAGTAAAGTTAATAATCTCATCAGGGAAATACATGCTAACATCAGATAAAGCCACAGCATTTCTCAAGTGGTCTTTTAGTTTCTCCTGTTCCACTCCTAGCACAAAGGGCTCAAAATTATCATGGACTCCAGGGTCAACAGAAATCAAGCAATGAATAAGGTGATGCTGTCAAGGCTCTGGGGTCGGTGGTTCCAGAGATTTAGGGTCACGTATAGATTTCACTTGGCTTTCACATATCTGTGAAAATCACCAGGGAATTTGTATCCATGTCATTTCTCTTTGAAGATATTTCTATTTATCTTTTAATTTAGTTATTGCTATTTAATTGGTGTTCCCATTGCTCTCATTGATGTTTGTTAAAATTATGTTTTTATGATACCACTTCAGATAAAGATTCATTTAATATACTTGTTATGAACACATACCCATGACACTGAAGTAACTGAAATTACATAAGTACTCCATTCTACTTAAACAAAAGGTCTTGTATTTCTTAAACTATCATCAAATTTTCTATGTTTAGAGACTTGTAGAACAATCCAGACCATTTCTTTATGTTGCAAATGTTTCTATCAACCAATAAAATTATTTTGAGTATTTATCTGAATAAGTCTAAGTGCTTTGAAAATACAGAAAAGTGTTGGGCAGAGAAAAAGGAGGAAGAGTATGTTGGCAAGGTAGAAACCTCCTCCCAAAAACATATAAGACACAAAAATACAGCAAAAACAACTAAACCTGAAAATGACCTGAAGTCTGCAGAACAGATCACCTACATCTGGGGAAGAAGAGAAGACCTCACAGAAAAGGGTCTGGATGTAGCAGAGCCATGTAACACAAAGGAGAAAACTCATAAATGCTGACAAAATGAGGAGCCAGAGTATAACAAAAGTACAAGACATGACACCAGAGACAGGGCTAAATGATGTACAGATCATCAATCTTCATAAAGGTTTCAAGTAAAATTGTAATATTCAATATCTCAGGGAAGACAACAACAAAAAGATGGAAGACCTACAAAAGAGCCACTCAAGCTTAATACTACAGCAAAAGAAATTAATCATACAGTGGAGGGATTTAAAAGCAGATTATCAAAGGTTGAAGAAGCTGTAATTGAAATGGAAGTAGGGAAACAGGAAAACAATGAAGTTGAAAACAGAGAAAAGGATCTCTAGGAATGGAAGACTAAAAAAGAGCCATGTGAGCAATCCAAACAGAATAATACTCACGTAATAGGAGTACCATAAGGAGAAGAGGGAGACAAAGGGTTAGAAAATCTCTCTGAGGAAGTAATTGTTGAAAATTCCCCCAATCTTGGGAAAGAATTAGACACTCAGATCATGAAAGCGCAGCAAGCCCCTAACAAAGGGAACCACAGGAAGAAAACACCAAGACATATAATAATTAAAATGGCAAATATCAAGTACAAGAAGAAAGTATTGAATGCAGGCAGAGAAAAAGATTACTTATAGTGAAATCCCATCTATCAGCACACTTCTCAGCAGAAATTTTACAGGCCAGAAGTGAATGGCATGATCTAGTTAATATAATGGAACAGAAGGACCTCCAACCAAGAATCTTCTACCTGAAAAGAGTATTATTTAAGTTTGAAACAGGGATTAAACAAATTCTAGATAAACAAAATTCCAGGACTTCACCACTACTAAGCCAGCCATGCAGGATATGTTAAAGCAACTGCTATCGATGGATATATTCCTAAAGCCAAATAGCTTTCACCAGTGAAAATAAACTCACAGTAAAAGTAGTAGATCAATTAGTTTTCAATTATAATATTAAAATAAAAGAAGAAAAATCAACTCATCACAAAACTATTCAAGGAACAAGCAGCAATTGCAGATTATGACATCTGATACAAAAAGTGTAGAAGAGAAAGAAGAAGGTGAAGAAAAAAGTACCTTTAGATTGTGTTTGAAATAGAGTAATCAGCAATTTAAGATAGACTGTTATATAGTTAGGAAGCTGTCCTTGAGTCTGGGAACCACAAGATTAAAGCCTACAATTGATACATAGAAAGAAAGAGAGAGAGAAAAGTAAGGAAGGGAGGGAGGGAAGAAGGAAGGAAGGAGGGAAGAAGAGAGGGAGGGAGGTGAAAGAAAGGAAGGAAGAGGGAAATAAAAGAAAGAAGGAAAGAAAGAAAATAAAGAAAAAGATCCCATTACAGCACTGAAGAAATCTATCACAAAATAAGATGCATATAAGAGAAAAAAGAAAAAAAAATAAAAGAGAATATATATAAAAACAACCAGAATACAATCCATGAAATGGAAAAAAGTAGATATCTATAAATAATCACCTTAAATGTAAATGGACTGAATGCACCAAAAAACAGAATAGCAGGATGGATAAAAGAGAGAGACCTATTTATATGCAGGATCCCAGAGACTCCCTTCACACCCAAAGATATACACAGACTAAAAGTGAAGGAATGCAAAAAGATAGTTCATGCAAATAACAGGGAGGGAAAAAAATTAGCAGCATCTATATCAGACAAAATAGACCTCAAAACAATGAAATCAAAGAAGGGACAAAGGACTTTCCATAATGATAAAGGGGGTCAGTCCAACAAGAGGAAATCACCATTATAAATATCTATGCACCCAGTATAGGAGCACATAAATATGTGAAGAAGAATATTAACAGAATTAAAGGGGTAAATAGACTGCAACATAGTCATTTTAGGAGACTTTAAACACCACTCAAAACAATAGACAGATCAACCAGACTGAAAATAAAAAAGGAAAAACATGGACAGAACAATCCATTAAATCAGATATTTTAACAGCTATCTACCGAACATTCCTGCCAAAACTAGCAGGACGGATGTTTTTCTCAAGCGCACATGGAATGTTCTCCAGAATAGATGACATACTAGGGGATAAAGAGAGGCTTATTCAATTCAAAAAGACTGAAATTCGCTGCGCTCCCTCCCCCATGGCGAGGGCCTGGTGGCGTGACTGCCTCAGGGTCGCTGGGTGACCTTGAGCTTTTGGGAGTGAGATGGCACTGCTCTGGAGGCTGCGCATCCTGGGCGCTCCCCGGGGCAGACAAGCTCTTTCCCTCCAATGCCCAGTGGTCAGACCTGCTCATATCTCAGCATTTTTCAGGAAACCCATCCCTCCGAATGCTTTTGAGCAAAGCAAGTCCACCTGCTGCGCGGCTGCCACTCCGACTCCAAGGCGGCATCTCTCCACTGGACTTCCGAGAGGGTCGTTAGTGTTGTGCCCCTGGGCCCCGTTCCAGCTGCTTATCTGAAGCCTTGCTCTGTGATGGACTGCTCTCTGGCTGCAGTCCTCACTCTCCATAGTCACTGGGGTCTTGGGCAGGTTGTCACTGACTACATTCCAGGGGCCACAGCTCAGAGGGCAGCCAAGGTGGGCGTTCTGGCGCTCTCGGCTTTGACCTTTGCTGTCGTGCCATTCAGCACACAGGAAGGAGGAAATACAGATGAGTGCATTGGTGAGACAAATCTAATCACCTGGTTACTTTTAGAATTTAATCTTTGAGGAAAAATTTGAAGAATAATTGTGTCCAGGAAATTAAGAGAGTGAGTTCTGTATTCTGAGCTGATGGCGTCATACCCCGACTTCTCACAGTGTAACTTAGCATTGTATTTGAGCTTTTGCCTTTGAACTTGTCAAACTCTTAAAGGGAATTAAACTTCTGTATCTGTCCTTGGCATGATGGAGAAAGGGAAAGACTGTTAATTCATAAGTAAGCACTTTGCAGAAAATCAGGCAGTGTTTATTTATCTTTGGAAATGCCCCCCTCCGCTCAGGTGAAAGCAGTCACTTGTGGTCCCATGTCCTAGACTTCAAAATTAGGAAATGCTGATATTTCACACTACTAATTTCTAAATCCTAGGAAGAAGAGTCCGGAGAGCTTTTGAATGTAGAGAAGTGCCATGCAGGTCATAGGTGCTTACAGATGTATCAAAATACTACAGATTTTAAACTGAGACAATCTTCAAATGTGTTTATTTTACTTGTCCAAACTATAAGGAATAAATTGTTTTTTCCACTGTGGGAATCTAATGTGAAAGTGTATTCCATGAAAATAAATTAAAAAATAAAATAAAATGCTGTATAATAAAGATGCATTCTATTATTTTTTATTAAAAAACCTGAAATTCTATCAAGCAACTTCTCAGACCACAATGGTAAGAAATGAGAAATAAATTATGCAAAGAAATTAAAAAGCCTACAAACACATGGAGGCTAAACAACATATTTCTAAATAATCAGTGGATCAATGCCCAAATTAAAACAGAAATCAAGCAATCCATGGAGATAAATTAAAATAATACCCAACAGCCCAAAACCCATGGGATGCAGTAAAGGCAATTCTAAAAAGAAAGTACATAGAAATACAGGCTTAACTCAAAAAACAAGAACAATCTCAAAATAACAGCTGGAAACTCATAATTAAAGAGGCTGCAAAAGAAGAACAAATTAAGACCAAATTAGTAGAAGGAGTGAAAAAATAAAATCACAGCAGAAATACATTTAAAAAGAGAAGAATAAAATAATAGAAAAAAATCAGTGAAACCAGGAGTTGCTTCTTTGAGAAAATAAACAAAATAGATAATCCCCAAGCCAGACTTATCAAGAAAAATAGAGGGTACACACATAAACAAAATCAGAAACGACAAAGGAATAATCACCACAGACACCATAGATATACAAAGAATTATTAGAGAATACAATGAAATATTATGTGCCAATAAATTGGACAACATAGAATAAATGGAAGACTTTCTAGGAAAATATAATTTTCCAAGACTGGCCCAGGAAGAAAAGCTGAACAGACCAATTGCCAATAATGAAATAGAATTGGTAATCAAAAACTATCTGTATTATGTATTTTCATATTGCTTTCCCCAATGGTTGCACCAGTTTACATTCCCACCAACAGTGTAGGAGGGTTTCCATTTCTCTGCATCCTCACCAGCATTTGTTATTTCATGTCTTGGATTATAGCCATTCAAACTGGTGTTAGGTTAATAACTCATTGTGGTTTTAATTTGCATTTCCCTGCTGATTAGTGATGTGGAGCATCTTTTCATGTGCCTGTTGCTCATCTATATTTCTTCTTTGGAGAAGTGTCTGTTCGGATCCTCTACCCATTGTTTAATTGGGTTATTTGTTTTTTTGTGTGTGTGTTGAGGCATATGAGTTCCCTATATATTTTGGATGTTAACTCTGTGTCAGATAAGTCATTTATGAGTATATTCTCTCATACTGTAGGGTGCCCTTTGGTTCTGCTGATTTGCTGTACACAAGCTTTATAGTTTGATGTAGTCCCATGTGTTCATTTTTTATTTTGTTTCCCTTGCCCAAGGAAATGTGTCCAGGGAAATATTGCTCATGTTTATATTCAAGAGATTTTCTATGCTTTCTTCTAAGGTTTTATGGTTTTTATGACTTACATTCAGGTCTTTGATCCATTTGAGCTTACTTTCTGTATGGAGTTAGAAAGTAATCCAGTTTCTTTCTCTTACATGTAGCTGTCCAGTTTTGCCCACACCAGCTGTGGGAGCCTGTCTTTCCACATTGTATGTCCATGGCTTATTTATCATATATTAATTGGAATGTATGTGTGGTTTATATCTGCGTTTTCTATTCTATTCCATTGAGTTATGTGTCTGTTCTTGTGCCAGTAACAAATTGTTATGATTACTGTGTCTTTGTAGTAGAGCTTGAAGTCAGGGAGCACAATCCCCCCAGCTTTGTTCTTCTTTATCTGGATTGATTTGACTATTCGGGGTCCTTTGTGGTTCCTTATGAAATTTAGTACTATTTATTGTAGTTCATAATGAATATTGTAGGTATTTTGATAGGGATTGCATTGAATCTGCAAATTGCTTTGGGCAGGATGGCCATTTTATCATTCATAATTCTTCCTATCCATGTGCATGGGATAGATTTCTATGATTTGTGTCTTGTTTAATGTCCCTCATTAGTGTTTTACAGTTTTCAGAGTACAGGTCTCTCATCTCCTTGGTTAGGTTTATTACTAAGTATTTATTCGTTTTGATGCAATTGTAAATGGAGTTGTCTTCCTGATTTCTTTCTTCTATTTCATTGGTTATATATAGAAAGGCAACAAATTTCTCTATAAAAATTTTGTATACAGCTACTTTGCTGAATTCAGTTATTAGTTCTAGTAGTATTCTGGTGGTGTCTTTAAGGTTTTCTATGTATAATACCATGTCATCTGCAAATAGTGATGGTTGATCTTCCTCCTTACCAGTCCGGAGACCTTTTATTTCTTTGTGTGTGTGTGTGTGTTGTCTGATTGCCATGGTGAGGACCTCCAGAAATATGTTAAATGAAAGTTGTGAGAGTGGGCATCCTTGTTTTTTCCCAACCTTAGAGGAGGAACTCTTTCAGCTTTTTGCTGTTAAGTATTATAGTGTGATGTTGGTTATGGGTTTGTTGTATACACCCCTTATTATGTGAGATACTTACCCTCTACACCTATTTTATCAGTTTTTATCACAAATGGTTGTCGATTTTTTTCAAATGTTTTTCAGCATCTACAGAATTGATTACATGGTTTTTGTCTTCTTTTTGTTGATGTGGTGGATGATACTGATTGATTTACAAGTTTTGTACCACCCTTGCATCACTAGAATAAATATCACCTGATCATTATGGATGATCTTCTGTGAAAGATTTATTTTCCTTCTCTTCCTTCTTTCCTTCCTTCCTTTCTTCCTTTTTTCTTTCTTTTTCTCTCTCTCTCCCTCTCTTTCTTTTTTTTCTCTCTTCTATCTTTCTTTTCCTTTTTCTTTTATTGTAACAATTGTAGGTTTTAGTTTTGTGCTTACCAAAGGTTCAATGATAACTTCTTTACCATATAACAGTCTATCTAAACTTACTGATTACTGTATCTCAAACTTGTTCTGAAGGTTCATTTTTTAACCTTCTTCTTCTACCTCCTCCAAACTTTATACATTAGGTGTCATATTCTACATTTTTTCATATCCCTTGACTGATTTTGTGAGCTGTTTATTTTGCTTTATTTTCATACTTGCAGTGTAATTAATTGGTCTACTACCTTTTCTGTGGGTTTATTTTCACTGGTGACAGATATTTTTCCTTAGGAACATTTCCATATAGAACAGCCCCTTTAAAGTATCCGGTAAGACAAGTTTAGTGGTGGTGAATTTCTTCAACTTTTGTTCATCTGATCATTGCTTAATCTCTGCATCATATTTAAATGATAATCGTGCTGGTTAGAGTATTCTTGGTTGAAGGTCCTCTGTTTCATTACACTAAATATATCATGTCATTCCCTTCTGGCATGTAAATTTTCTGATGAGAAGTCTTCTGATAGCCTGGTCAGGTTTCCTTTATATGTAATCTTTTTCTCTCTGTCTGGTTTCAATACTCTCTCATTGTACTTGAACTTTCCCATTTTAATTATTACATGTTATGGTGTTGTCTTCTTGGGTTTCTTTTGTTAAGGGCTTTCTGTGCTTTCCTTACCTGAGTGTTTAATTTCTTCCCAGATTGGGTAAGTTTCCACAATTTTTTCACCACTGAGGTTTTTTTGTCCCTTTCTCTCTCTTTCTCCTTCAGGTACCTCTGTTTTATGAATATTGTTGCATTTGGACTGGTCACACAGATCTCTTACTCTTGTATTACTGTTCATCCTTTTTCTCTGTTTTTTTTCTTCATTCTTTTCAACTTCTTCAACCTGTGAAAAGTCTGCTGTAAAAAACCCTTCCATTGTGTTTCATTTCAGATATTGTATTCTTCCTTCTCTGGCCGTCTCTTCTGTGTGCATAACTTGGGGGAAAGTCCTGGGGCAAAATGCCTTTGAAACTGAAATCAGTCAAAGGGAGAAATAAAGTTAGAAAAACCTGTTTATTGCTTACAAGTAGTCATCCACATCTGCTCTCCCATGTCTCTCACGACCCGGCTGCAGAAAAGGGGACCCCATCAACCTCTCTGGTCCAGATACACCCTCGCTCATCCTTTTAATTACCTATTGATATGGAGATGGACCACTTCTCTCCACCTCTTGGAATCACGTACTGATATGGAGATGCACTAAGGCCAGGCAAGAGATTCTGGCAATATTGCAGTTTTACCCACAGCCTACCCCTCCAGAAATCTTACCCTACATGCTACTCATTCCCCATCTTCTATGATGCCCCTTTGTGAAAAACTGGAGCATTGTAAAAAGACTAATAACATATAGTAGCAACAGCACTAAAATCATAAAAATCCTCAAACTGGACTATTCAACTATTTTCAAAGTCTGTGCAGATTAAGTCCATAGCTCACTCATTCCACAGTCAATCAGTAGCTGAATGGGTAGGGAGTTCAGAGCAATCATGTGTGGCAGTTGCAGCCAGCCTATGGGTCCATGCCAAAGGTGTAGAAGAACATAACCTTAAGGGTGATGATACATATTTTAATGACACCAGAATAGGAAAATTTTGTCCATCAGGTAGAATGCATTCAACACAGGAATGGGATCTCATCCTGGACTAGTATAAAAGACTTTTACCCCACTCCCTGTGGGAGTTACAGATGGGTGATAAGCATGCCCCCTCACAATTGACTTTACCACATGGACCCTCAGTCTGAGCTTACCTGCAGTAGTCTGTAACCACAGGCACTGCAGGTTATAGACCCCTCAAATGTATTCAGGGATGATAGAAAGGCACACAGTGTACCTGTTTGTGGTTAAACACCCTAGTCCCAGTGAGATTTGGGCATTCTTCACCCTAATTGCCTTACCCCATACCAATATATCACAGCAGGAGTCTCAGGAAAATGCTCAGGGTTGTCATAAATCAGAGAACATTCAGCTCCTGTGTCCACCAGCAACAGAACATCTTGTACACTCATGGGGACCAATGACTTGCTAATTCTACATGTGGCTCCAGTCCCCACCACATCCACCAAGGTGGAGGCTTTGATACACCCTGTGATTCAAACTGTGGTGCCTCGTGGTCCTCCTGTGGGGGTGGGTGCCCACGCCGACCCTGAGTACTGTCCCCCAGATAGTCTTTCATGGACAGATGCTGGACATTGGGCTTTGCCTCTGGCTTTTGTGTCTTGGACCTCAGCAGCTGTAATTGCTGTCTGGCTTCAATTGGTGCCACTGTTCTAACAAGATCCTATTGGGCTTCCCAACGAGTTTTTTTTCACTACCTTGGCCTTTACCAAATAAACCTATATGTGGGTCCTCAAAACCTTCATGGGGCCCTTTGCACCTCTCCCTTCAGTCATAGCCCATACTTCCTTTTGTCCTCTTATTGTTTCAACCTCCCCCACATTTGCTAAAATATGAGTAGCCTCACTTATGGGTTGAACTATGTCAGGGGCTATAATATAGTCACTAGGGACCCAGAGGGAAGTTGGGGTGCTATATGGAGCACAAAATGTCTCATTCTTATGATGAGTTACTACTACTCAGGGCCTGGGGGGTACATATTATAGATGATAATTTTCATGCCCAGCTCCTGTAACACCTATTGGACCACCATATATATCTCCCAGTGAGTGGATAAATATGGGAAATCATCTTGATTAGGCCAAAATGCCCTGATGGCTGCTTTCAGCCAATCCAAAAGTGCCCAATTCCCTAAGGTGTGACAGGCACTTTACAACCACTGGTGGATGGTAGGCTGAGTCATCATGGAAGGAACAACTTGGAAAAACTTGCATGATTTTGAGATATAAATTTTACACTTTGAATTTCAAAAGGGCAAAGATCAATATAAGCATTCCAGCTGAGATTATTTCTAAGTTTTGAGGACCAAAAAATTAGGAATGTTCATTGTTTTGAAACCCATCTGTTTCAAAGAGAAAGATGTAACCAAAGCAGTGATATTCTCATGTTTATGGGTCAACTACGATGTGTGCTGAAAAATAACCCCAAACATTTATGTAGTGAAATTTATGAAGGTGTGAAATTCATCAATTTACTTGACAAGACATGTATTGTCATGTTTGGGGGGTAAACAGAGGGGGTTTAAGAGGACATAGCATGGGATGGTTGGAGTCTGCTCTGGGAAAACTTTTCAAGGATATTTTTTGTAAATTGCAGCAGAATTGTTTTTTCATAGTTTTCAAGAGTATTTAAGGTAGACATTATTATAAAATCATAAAATGCTATATTTGCAAGACAATTTTGGAATAACCATAGAGAAAAAAAAAATTATGATGTGAGATAGATAAACAGAACAGGTCCTGAATGGATCTCCTAGATACTGGGAGAGAAGATGAGAGCTATTGCACAAAGGGAGGAATTGACCATAGATACGAGGATTGATATTTTCCTCTATGGTCAAAAATGGAGTACTCAGTATGTGATTTCTGAATCTTGAACGTAGTAGTAAGAGCAGAGGAGGCAATGCCTGTGATGTATCATCTGAGCACTTCTTTATTCTCAGTATTGCCTCTCAGTCTCAACTTATCCCATTCTGGGCTGCCTTGTGATAAGCAATCTGGATCCCATAAACATTTCAGTTTTGTTGACTGAAATTATGTTTGTCAGTAGATAGTGTTGAGAGATCACACAAAAGGAACAGGCTTGTCTTCTCAGATCTAGATGTTTCCTTTCTCTTTCCATAAGATGACTGGTAGTGAGTGGTGACTTGGAAGTTAGTAGAGGAGAGTGTTTTCAAAGTAAGTTTTACTTTCTTCTAGATGTGTTCCCCAGAAAACCCTACCACTGCCTCATCATATGGCTGCCAAGCAAGTTCTGCTGTCTTCCCTGCACACAGTTTCTGTGCACCCAGCCTGTGCACCTCAACACACTTCTCCATCCACTGCTGTTCCACAGCCACACACTCTCTCCTGTCATCTGAAATACCATTGCCTGGAAATTTTTTGCAACTTCCCCCCATACCAGATATTTTGTATGCTGTAAAGTTCTCTTTCTATCATCAATAATGCTACATATTAAAAAGGGAACTCTTTCATTGATGCAATCTGACTCTATATTGGGAATTTCTCTTTATCAAAGGGATAAAATGGTAAAACATTGGGAATAATCTATACAGAGAGTAAGAATTAATATCATTGGGAAAATGCTCATTACGTTGTCCAATAATATGAGGGAAATTGTAAAACACTGGTTATGTCAATTGTCAACAATGTGCAATCATATGTGCTTAGAAAAGCAAAATACCTGTGGTAAATAATACAGAAACAGCAATACATGATTCCATACATTGGTTGGTCAATTTGGGAAGATACTTTTTTTTATTCCCATCCCCCTGATTTTATTTCATTTCTTCATTTATCAGGATATTTCTGTCTTCTCAAAATCTCTATTTCACTTCAAGGTTGTCCACCAGTCTTAGATTGGGGAAAGAAACAGATTATTAATAACCACAAATTCATTTCCTCAGCAAGCATTCTGTAACAACACAGTCTTCCCTAAACCTTCCATCCTATTGGGTATTGTCAGCTATGGACTGTAGGCTGAATAGTGCATTTCCAAAACTTACTCATAGTGCATGACTGAAAGTTTTCTGTCGTTGGCCTTCACCTACATCTGTTTGACCATCATTCTCCCTCCCCAGTTCCTGGTGAACGCCACTTAAACCTCTGCTTCTACGAGTTTTTCTATTTTAATAGCTACATGAAAGTGAGTTTATACAGTATTTTTCCTTCTCTGACCTACTTCATTTAGTACAATATCTTCTCGGTTTATTGATTTTGTTGTAAATAACAGGTTTTCCTACTTCTTTTGTGGTAGAATATTTATGATAATTTACACAACAGGTACAATTTTGTTTCTTTTGTTCCCAATGTTTGTTATAAAAATTATTATTTTCTACATCTTATTACATTGTCCAGGAAATTCAGAGTAACATTTATTTATAACATCAGTCTCTTTTTCTTGAATTCATAACAGAAGAAAAGAATATTTCAAATTTATGCTGAAGTTTGATGTTTGTTGTTATAGTTATTCTTTATTAGAAAAAAAAGATCGTTGAGCATTCCTTTTTCTGAGATATTTTTAATTAGAAGGGGTTATTGAATTTTACTCAAAGCTTTGATTCATTTTTATATATTTTTCATGAAGTATAGTTGATGTACAATAGCATATTATTTAAAATATGCAATGTAGTTATTCAAGTTATAAACCTTATTAAATCCTTATCCTAACTAGTGTCATTACTATCTGTCAACATAGAAAATGTTCAACACTGAATGAGTATATTCTCTATACTCTAAATTTATTCTGAGATCTTTTTTTCTCAAATATTGTAAGAATTAAATAATGATGTTTTTAATCAACTCATGCAGAATGTTTTGTTTGAAAATTTGATTTATTTTAAATATGCAGAAACATTATTTTTTCTACTCGTATGTTAACTTTGCTGAAGATGTTTGGAATGGTGTTTCATTTTTACAATTTTATATGTTTGGTGTAATATTGTAATTATATCTTCATAATATATTTTCCCATAAAAATCACACACCTCATAAGTATAAATCAATGAAAAATAATGAAATAAATATACCCCACTATGGATCACTTATGAAAGCCAATAGAACACATCTTGAGTAAAAAAGAAACCTTACTTTGATCCTTTGCAAGAGGTAGTAACTAGTCTTTTTCTTCATCCATTTCATCAGGCATTTCTTAATTTTATTAGTGTTTTCACACTTCCAATCTTTTTACCAATGTTTAATATGTGTAAGCTTGTATTTGTTTTTTTGCTTTTTACTGACATCATCTTTGTCATACTGTTTATACACTTCATGTGTGATAATTATTAGCTACTGCCCAAAGCACAGCACAATCAGTGTTCCACTAATATCTCTGATTTTATTTTTTCCATATTTCTGAATTACATTTTGCAATGATAGTTCTATCGCTAATATGAAATGCTTCAAACAGTACTTTCATGTTGTGATACATACCTATTATATCAGTGACAAAGTTCAAAATATTATGTGTACAGAACTAAAGAGCACCTCTCCCTAAACTACCCAATTTTATTTATTTTGACTTAAATACTACAATTCCAAAGACTTTTCTCAGAGTCAATTTTAAGTCTTTGTTTCTAAGGCTATAAATTATGGGATTCAATGATGGAGGCACCACTGTGTAAAACACAGAGTGATATCTAAGTCTGACCTCACCTCAGAGGCTGGTTTCATGAAGGCCAAGTCACCTGTTGAAACACAGTCACAACAACCAGATGAGGGAGGCAGGTGGAGAGGGCTTTGGACCTGCCCTCCAGGGAGGAGATCCTTGAGACAGCAGAGAAGATGTGCACTTAGGAATATAAAATAGAGAGGAAACAAGCTAGTGAGATACTTGCAGTGAATGCCAAAACTGATGCTTCATTTATGCTCATATCGGAGTCTGAGATCAAAATTATCTGAGGGATATCACAGAAGAAATGATGCATTTCGTTGGAATTAAAAGTTGTGGAAAATGTTGCTGCCATGTACATGGTTCCAGAGACACCTCCACTGATGTATGAAGCCACCACCATCCGCACACAGGCCCCCTTGTTCATGATGGACTCATAGTGCAGCAGACAGCAGACGGCCATGTAGCGGTCATAGGACATCACTGTGAGGATGGCCAGTTCAGCAGCACCAAAAGTCACAAAAAACAGCACCTGGAAGACACATCCAAGGAAGGATATTTTGTTCCTGCTCATCAGGGAATTGAGAGCAAATTTAGCAACAGTGACAGAGATGTAGCAGAGATCGATGAGTGACAGGTTCTTCAGGAAGAAGTACATGGGTGTGTGAAGCTGAGGATCCACAGTAATGAGTGCGATGATGAGTCCATTTCCTAACAGGGCTCCCAGGTAGACCATGAGGAACAGGACACCATGGAGGGTTTGCATCTTCTCATCCTCAGAAAATCCCAGGAGGAGGAACTCAGTGACCCCTGTATTGTTGATCATGTCATCCAGTGGTGTGGTCCCCAAGAGTGAGCTGTTTTCTGTAATTGAAATCAGAGAAATACAGGAAAATGGTGTCTACTTGTGCCAAGATGTTATCTAAACCGTGTTGATTATCTCACTATGTGTAAGCCTATTTATAAAATGTATATGTGTATCTTTATATTATGTTAAATGTTAAATACTGACAAATATATAAATAACTGTATTGGCCAATTAACCTAAAATGTGAAAAATTAAATAAGGAGTGTTGTTTCAAGAAATAAATTAAGATGTTAAGGTTTTAATTATAGCAGCATAGTTATCTTTAGTGATTCCAAGCTGCAATGATGCAGTGGTGTTCTATTATAGTGATGGATGCACAAATGTTAAAAGGGGCTGGGATGGATGGGTGAGGTGAGCCTTTAGTGTTTGTTGGGTCCAGTGGGATTATCTTCACCATTATGGCTGCACCAACCAATAATGGGTGTTAACCTAATACCGAGTTAGGAAGAAATACTCCAAAGTTCCCTCCAAGCTGATGCAGGAAACTACCTCACAGATTAAAAACAGTTACAAGAAAATCCAAACAACCGGAGAAACCAAGGTCTTTCTGGAAACTTATTTACACATTCTCATTGTGTGCATAGATATTTAATATTGCTTCTTGGTGTTACTTGTTATCTTTGAACATGAATTAGTCTTGAATACAATATGATCATTAAAATAACCTAGTCACAGAATGAAAAATACTGTATAATTCCACTTACATGGGGTCCCTGGAATAAATTAATGTAGACAGAGACTAAACTGTGTTGGGAAAGACTGAGGGGATGAAGCAACTTGGAGCTATTGTTTAATGGATGCAGAGTTTCAGTTTTGGAAAAGAGACCATTCTGGAGATAGGGGTTGGATGCTTGCCCAACGATGGGACATTTTACCACCATTTGACTGTACACTTAACAATGGTTAGATGGAAAATTTGCGTTACCTGTATTTTTCCACAGTTAAGAATAATTTAACATTGAGGAGTCAGAATTTTTAACACTTAGAAAGGATCCCTGTGAATGTCGGTATTTGAGAAATAATAAACGGTAGTGCATATTTTAAAGTCATAGCTAAAAAAAAAAAAATGCCCAATATTTAACATTTATCGAATACATTGTGGAACATTCCTGTTTTGTGCAGAAGATCTTAAAATAATTTAATTCATTTTTGAATTTTAGACAGTTCATTTGTTAAAAAGTAGAATTTTTTTACAGGTTTATAAGGACTCTGAGATTCATGTAACTTAGGAGAAAGGAAAGATCAGGAAATAGAATAATTCCTGGTTTTAGTTTGAATCTGTCATATCGTGGGTTAGGTAAATTGTGGTAGTTGATTAAAATTGTAGCTAAGTTTTATGACAGAAAGAGATTGTATAGGGAGACCCATGGGAGTTTATCAAGAGCAACAGCCATATTTTTTATATAACATCTGGAATGTAGTAAATACGTTGGTCTATAAGCACATACTAAATAAGACAGTTAAATAAGAATTTATTATTTTCATTATTATTAAACATTGATAATAGAAATTTAGTATTTATTATATAATATAGAAGTCTATATTTAGAATTCTTTGAAGCATTTTACTTGTAAAATGATTTTGGAAATGGAGATGGTCACCATTACTAATGAATTGTTGAAGATGTTATAATTGTTACTTATCAATAATTTTAGTCTGCACAGTGAACAGAGTGTAAGCTGAGTGTAAGGTGCCAATGCTGTTATGATTTTACAACTGAGGGTAGTAAGACAGAGAGAAGGTGACTGTTCCCCCACCTCGGGCCACAGTGTAAAGGGACATAACCAGTAAACAGCACAGATGGGAGAGGATGGTTTTGCACTGACCTCCATGCCTCCCTGTTCTCTGAAGAGACGCACAGCATAGGGAGATCTTGGCAGGCTGGATGCAATAGATTTAGTTTAGAAAACAATAGGAATAAGTTTAATTTTAATCATGAATGAATGTTAAGTGTAGAAAACAAAAACCAGGCCATTTGAATGTTCCAAACAACTTCGTCTCAGTAGATCCTACCATTTTCAGTGATGGAAAGGTGTTTAAGTATGTGCGCAGCTATTGCACTTAAATATTTGTGCATAATGGGCAGAAAAAGAGAAAATTGTCTCAATTTCTGGCATGTTTAAGTCTTTTCAGTTCTGGTTTTTAATAAGAATTAAGTATGCATCACATATTACTTGTGTTTACACTTTCAGAATATAGTCTTTCCAGTTTATTTGTTTTCTTCACCCTGGGTCTAGATCAAAGGATTCTCCACATCTAATATCAGCTTTTTCAAATTTATAAGAAATTTTCTGATTTCAGTAGAAAGAATGGCAAAACTTCTTGCTCAAAATTCCAGGACGCATCAAAAATTACACTTCCTTCTCCTCTGACCATGGCCTTAAATACTGTTTCCTATTAGTGAAAACAATGTTCCTAACTTTTTTTCAGTGTCTCTGTCTTAATTATCTAAGATATAATATAGCAATCTTTCCTCATCTTTAAATGGCTTTATAAAGTCCAAATAACAAAGGATTCATCAGTGAAATGGACTTCATGAAGAAAATGATGGAAACATTTCGGATAATGCCCGAGTACATTTATAGATGTCCAAATTCCTCCTGA
Source organism: Manis javanica (assembly GCF_040802235.1). Taxonomy (NCBI): domain Eukaryota; kingdom Metazoa; phylum Chordata; class Mammalia; order Pholidota; family Manidae; genus Manis; species Manis javanica. The sequence continues at coordinate 66,838,365 of NC_133169.1, read as the reverse complement.
ACCTGGACTGCATGTGTATATGAGTCAGCAAGTATAACTCAGTCTCCTAGGATATGTCAGCATCAAGAATTTCTGTGGGTTAGAAAACTGTACTGTGTCTGGAGTCTGCATCATGACTGTCCAGTGATGCAGAATTTGTCAAAGATAGTGAGCAGGCTCATTCCCAGGTCGAGCCGCTCCCAGGCTATGTGGTCTAACAGGGTTGGAAGCTCCCTGATCCAGAGCATCTGAGCACTAAGACAGGAAATGCTGGTGTCCTTTTTGTGGATCCTGGACCACTTCTCTTGGTAGCAGAAGAAATACTGAGGCACCTCTACATAAAACCACTGTGTTTGAGTGGCCACACTGCAATTCTACACATAAAACTAACTTCAGAGCTAAAATACTCAGAACAGCTCATTCTCTGACAAGGATAAAACATATTCTGGTTGAAAGGAAAGGAGTGACACACAGCAGCAATTTATCGGAGAATTCTGCTTTATTAGGGAAAGGGGCTGGGTTATATAGGAAGGGGCATGAGCTGATTGAGGTGTCACCTCTACAGGGCTGGTGGCTATTGGCTAGGTGCTGGGAGTGGGAGGGGAGAGAGGTGATTGGTCTTCAGGTGGCACCGTCGGGAACCGAGGACCCAGAAGAGAAGACAGAAGTTCGCCATTTTACTGGTGGGGGCCCTTCATTCCCCCTTTCTCCTATATGGGGTTGTAGATGTTGCTTTTCTCTCTGACTGCCTCCTGCTGAATGGGGGTGGAAAAGGGAGTGAGGGCTTGAGGATTGGGATGAAAGGGTTGATAGGACTCCGCACAGTAAGGACGAGTAGGTGTGCACTTCTTCAGGTTGGAAATCAATGAAGGTTCCCTGTAACTATAGGTCAAGGACTTGTTGATTCTAATGGTGGTGCGCAGGAGGATATGGGTGCCAGAAGCCAGGTGTCTGCAGCCATTATTTCTAGGAACAATTTCCAGTGGAGACAGGGGTCCATCTCAGCGTGTGGTGAGGAGGTCACGTGAGAGTGAGGGATCTTCTGTGGCCAGAAGCTGATAGTTCCTGAGTAAAAGCTGGTTGAAAGCTTGATTAGAGATATTTCTGACTTGGGATTTGATGAACTTTATTATACAGGGTAAGAAGAGACAGGCGAGAAGAATGATTATTATGGGGCCTGCAATGGGCCAGAGCCAGGTGAGGAAGGGGTTTGTTAGTATTGAAGAGAATGGGTTGGAATTGGAAGTAGTGTGGAGGCTGGAGGCAAGGTGGGTGAGTTTGGTAATGTAAGTTTCTACAATGCCGGATTCATTGATGTAATAGCAGCACTCTGCCTGGAGGAAGACACAGGTGCCGCCATTCTCGGCTATAAGCAGATCTAAGGACCACCAGTTTTGAAGGGTGACCTTAGCTAGCGAAGTGACCTGTCTTTGGAGAGAGGCCAGGGAATCAGCAGTGGATGTGAGGGCCCCCTCAAGATTGGCATTGAGATCTCTAATTACCCACAAAGAGTGACACAAGGCCCCTCCTGAAACCCTGCCCCAATGGCTGAGGTGGTCAAAGAGATACTGACTATGATGGGAAGGAAAGCATCCCTTTTAGTGCACGAGGGCAAGGGAGATTGGAGCTCAAGAAATTTTGCCATGCTGTAAAGTGTAAGCTGTGGGATTAGGGTGACGAGAATGCAGGGTGTGCTGGAGTTGGGAGGCAGTGAAGTGCTCTGGAGGGGGGTGGATTTGGGCCTACACAGTGGTGGATGGTGAGATTATCTGCGTATTCTGGTTCTCTTAGGGATATGTCTACCAGTGGGCAGAGGGGTTGTCTTTCTGCATGGAAGGAGTAGTTGTAAATATTAAGGGGCACAGAGGCCAGCAGTGGGTGCTGTAGTGATGCACACAAGAAACAATTGGTGGTGTTAAGGGTGTGGTTGAGAAAGATGGTGGTGTCCTGAATGAGCTGTAATGAAGAGTAGGAGAAATTGGAAGAGGGGCAGGGATAAGAAGATGAAGAGGCACCGTCAAGAATTTGGATAATGACTTTTTCGGAATATCTGATATCTGATGCAACTTGAGAGATCTGGGAATGAGAGGGAACATACTTTCGAGAGATATGAAGGGTACCGTGGGGCGACGAGGACCCCCCATAGTAAACTGAGGCTGTGACTCCGGCAGCCCATCGATAGTCCCAGGGATCTGGGATAGATAAGGAGAATGAGCCATTGGGATATTTCATGAAACAGTTGGAGGAGTAATACTGTGGGTACCGGGAATTACCCATGTAGTGAATGGCACAAGACCAGTAGGGACATCTCCCATAGGTGTCTGGCCATCGCCTGCAATAGGTTTGTTTTTGGTCATAGAGGAAGCAGAGGTAGGGAGAATAAGGGTAGCTGCTAGTGAACACTTCGGTGGAGGGAGGAAAGTGGAGGTATAAAGGCTCAGAGCAGCTTTTCAGAGGGCAGTCTGATGTGGCAATGAGGGCAGTAACTTTTGTTCGATGCTGTGTGTAAGTCTGTCAGGCTTTGAATCGCCATACAAAGGAGGCTGGGTGGCGGGGAAGACAATAGGAATGAGGAAAAAAGCGAGAGAGCAGTAAAGGAGGAAAAAGTCATGACTCGGGTATGGATGGCAAAGGGGGTGAACGGGATTTTGGAGGAAAGAGGACAGTAAGGTCAGGAGTCTGGAAGGAGGGAGAGTCTGTACACTTTTGTAGGTTAAGAAATCTTTTAGGTGATGTGGGGACAGAATGGTAAGGGGTGCCCTGAATGTTATTTATGAGCCTCCTTCTGCAAGAGCTGTCCAGCGGCTAATGCCCGTAGGCAAGAGGCCATCCCTGAACTGTGGGGTCTAATTGCTTGGAGAGATAAGCTACTGGGGCAAAGGATGGGCCATAATATTGGCCTAGGACTCCTAGAGCTTGACTGGACCTCTCATGAATGTATAATGAGAAGGGCTTTGACAAATCAGGAAGATGGAGAGCTGGTGCTTCCACAAGGGCTCGATGAAGCTTAATGAAGGAGTGTCGGAGTGAGGAGGATAATGGTTCTTCAGGGGGCCCCTTGCTGTGATCGTATAAGGGTCTTGCTAACAGGGAGAGGTTAGGGATGTACACTCTAAAATACCCAGCCAGGCTTAGAAAGGAAAGGATTTCTGTCTTGGTTTTGGGAACGGGCAGGTCAGAGAGGAGCCATTTTCTGTCTAAGGTAATGGACTTTCTTTGTTGAGATAGAAGGAATCTGAGGTAAGTGACAGAAGGGGAAGAGATTTGAGCTTTGAAGGGGAATACCCGGTAACTTCTGGAAGCTAGAAGGTTAAGTAGGGAGGCAGTGTCAAGTTGAGACTGTTCTCACGAGGGACTGCAGAGTAGAAGATCGTCCATGTATTGTAATAAGGTGGACTCGGAGTGATCATGATGAAACTGTTTGAGTTCCTGTGCTAGGACCTGTCCAAAAATATGGGGACTATCTCGGAAGCCTGTGGCAAAACTGTCCAAATAAGTTGTTCAGAATGTCTTGTGTATAGGTCCATCCAGGTGAAGATGAAAAAATCTTGGGAGGAAGGGTCCAGAGGAATATAAAAATGGGTCATTGAGATCTAGGACTGAGAAGTGAGATGCCGAGGCAGGGATTTGCGATAAAAGGTTTTATGGATTTGGAACTAAGGGATGGATAGGGACAATAGCCATGTTGATGAGGCGAAGGTCTTGGACGAGGCGGAAAGATCCGTTGGTTTTTTAACAGCTAATATGGGGGTAATAAATGGGGAGTGAGTGGGTCTGAGGTAATTTTTTTTTAAGATATCTTGAATGATGGGTTGGAGGCTTATGAGAGCTGAAGTGGTTAGGGGATATTGGGCCTGACAGATATACTGAGAGGGGTCATGTAATTTGATAGAGGCAGGAGGACATAGAGCTATGGAGGGGCTTGTAATGTCTCAAACTTTGGGATTTACAGAGTGTATGAGGATGGAACCGGAGCTTTCATTGGGTAGAGGGGGTCGACGGCTATGAGGGCCATCAGAAAGGGAGTACTGGGGGCTGTGGGAGTGGATATAGTTATGGAAAAGTGGAGGAGGGAAAGGATGTCTCATCCTAGTAAAGGGATGGGGACACTGGGGCATAACCAGGAAGGAGTGGGAGAAAGGTATGGGATTGTCTTGGATTGTGCATAAAAGGGGGGGGGGTTTAATAGGAAAATATGCTTACTTTTTACTCCAACTTCAGGAGTAATGGCAGGCATGGTAGGGCCCCGATATTCTCGCAAGACTGAGAAGGTGGCTCTTTTATCTAGGAGGAAGGAGATGGGGCGACCGACTACTATTAAAGTAACACTGGGCTCCTGTTTGGTGATGGAAATGGTTGGGCGAGAAGCTCCCGGGCCCCATCAGTCTTCTTCTGCTAGCCCCACTATGGCGGGCGTAGGATGGGGGTTGTTTGTCCAGCTTTCCCTTCGGGTGGCTGGGTAATCAGACCCCCAGTGGCCCTTTTTGTGGCATCTGGGGCATGGGGTAGTAGGAGATCTGGGTGTGTAGTAGCATACCCTTGACGAATGTCGTTCTTGTACACACTTGAAACAAGCTCCTGGGGGGCGCTTGTTTGTAGAAGGGCGCCCAGGTTGTGGTTTTGTCAGCTGGGCTAACATTTGGAAATTGGCCTGATCAGCCTTTTGTTTATGGCGTTCTCTCTCCTCTTCCCGGTTATGGAAGACTTTAAAGGCCACTGTTAGGATCTCAGTCTGTGGGTAGTGGGGCCCTGTTCTAACTTTTTGAGTTTAGCTTTAATGTCAGGGTAGCTTTGAGCTAGGAAGTATGTCATAAGGACATGTCTTCTGACAGGCATTTCTGTGTCTAGGCTGGTATACTGTAATAAGGCTTGAGTGAGTCTAAGCTACATCTCAGAGGGGGGTGATAATTCTGGGAGGCCCTCGGGACCGAGTCTGAGGGGGAATGAAGGGTTCTGGCTCAGTCTGTGGGGGAGTGACGCGGTACAGCCGCACCTAGTCTAGCAGGTCCTGAAGTGCGGAAGGGGGGTGAAGAAAATAAAGATAGAAAGAACTGAGAGGGCTGACGCTCCCATGCATCACCAGCCAGCAGCCCAGCTGCTTGCCTCTGCCACTCCAGTTGGGCTTGAACTCACAACTCTGAGGTTAAGAGTCCCATGCTCTGCCAACTGAGCTACAGCAGGGCTCCTGTTAGTTGCTTATGTAATGTGTAAACAGAATGTTCTCTGTTTTCCATTCCTGCCACATCGGCAAGTGGGGGAAGGGCATATCTAGAAGCAGGGGCGGTGTTTCTACACATCTTCAAGGTCTCCTTAATTTTAGAGTGAGGAGTCTTGGCTTGTCTTCAAGGACAAGATATGTTTTTGTGGACAGATAACTTCTAAGGACTGCACTGGTTGTTCTCAAGCTTGTGCTTTCTTATGCTGCGTTTGGGGAAGGTGCTTTCTTATTCTGCTTACAAACATGTGAGAAGACAAGGGCGGTCTCTAACAGGGGAGAAACAGGTGATGAGGGCAAAGACGGAGGAGGCCCCCGGGACCTAGTTAAAGGGGTTCTGAAAGGCTCAGGCTTAATCTGTGGGGGATGAAGGAGGAGGAGGTGAGATGTGGGAGGAGATTGTGGGGGAGGAAGGGAGAAAGGCTGTTGTAGGAGAAGAAGGGGAAGGGAGTGAACGGGAGGCTTCTGCTAGGCCTGTGGCTTGCAAGCTAAGAGAACTTGGGGGGGTCGGGGGGAGGAGGAGGCGGAAAACTTCGATATAGGGAATCTCCTTCCATTTTTTCAGGCGCTGGCAGTAAAGAGATCATGAGTGATGTTAGGATCAAGAGTTCCCCCTGCAGGCCATAGGTTTTTATTGTCTATGGGGTATGTCGGTCAATCTTGGGAGCAGTATTTATGGAGAAGTTTTCATTTTATATCAGGTGTCAGGGAGAGGGTGGCTAGATAATTGAGCAGGCATTCAAGAGGTGAACTTTCAGGGAGGGATGAGGAGTCTCCCATTGCTGAAGGACAGAGAAGGTGACAAACAGGGGAAGACGAATGGAGATCCTTGGACTGGAGGCAGACTGCAAGGAGACAAAGGGTGTCCCTGATGATCCTTAGTGGTCTGCAGAAACTAGTATACAAGTCGGAATTTCTTAGGAAGTGTGGGTCATCACCCAGACTTCCCTAAGAAGGCAGAGTGCCGGAGTCACGAGGTACTTAGTACTGGGAATTTTCGGCGGAAGGAACGGATTTTGGCAGACAGAATGGAAGGACGAGGGGGGAAAAAAGGGAGCGTTCTCATCCGCAAAGGAGTCACCTCATTTATGGCTGTTGGAGGAGGGGCCTGAGGGCCTGTTGCAGCTGTAAAGGCCTCAGGCAGGGTCTATGGCTGTTGGAGGGGGTCCTGAATGTCTGCAGCAGCCGTGAAGGCAGGAGGCAGTGATTTATGGCTGTTGGATTGGGGACCTGAGGGTCTGCAGCAGCTGTGAAGGCTGGATGCAGCAATTTATGGGGGTTGGAGGGGGCCTGAGGGTCCGCCGCAGATATGAAGGCCTAAGGCAGGGAAAGTTCCCTCCTTGTCCCCAAGTGTCAGAGCCTTGCCACATGATCATGGTCAGTGGCACTGCCATAGCTTGGGGAAGAGTGGCCCACTCCGGGGGAAAACTTACCTAAAGGCCAGAGAGGAGTGGTGAGTGTGATAAGCCAGCACCGGAAAAAGAGAGGATGAGGGCAAGCTGCTGCTGGTTTCGGGGGGAAGACGGGGCCCAGTTGGGGTGTCCCGTCTCCCTGGTTTCAGCACCAATGAAAGGAAAGGAACTACACACAGCAGCAATTTACTGGAGAATTCCACTATATTAGGGAATGGTGCTGGCTTATATAGGAAGGGGCATGAGCTGATTGAGGTGTCACTTCTACAGGGCTGGTGGCTATTGGCTAGGTGCTGGGAGTGGGAGGGGGGAGAGAGGTGATTGGTCCTCAGGTGGCGCCATCAGGAACCGAGGACCCGGAAGAGAAGCCAGAAGTTCGCCAACTTACTGGTGGGGGCCCTTCACTGGTAATGATTACGGTGCTGTAAAACACATAAATGAAAAGCCTATGGATATATTTGTCAGATAAATTATTTTATAAAATAATTCTATAACAGACAGATATTTCTGTCCAAAGCTATTTTAAAGAGATCCTCGGAGAAATAAATAATCACAGGGAAACCCTTTTTCCTGTATTATAATGTTGATGAATGTTTCTAATCATTGTTTAGTCTTGATTGGCAAGAGCTCATGAGTCATTGCCCTTTTTGGCTTACAGAATGTGATCTGTTGGGTTAACTTATATGTAAATAAAAACACATCTCAGTGTATTTTCAATATATAACATTAATTTAAAATATTCACTATCTATTTCATAAATTAAATAAAAAATATGGTCAGAATTTATTTTCAAAAATGAAACTGAAAGATGGTCTTAAGAACACATAGGCAAAGGTCCAAAATTACAGGTTCTTGAACGATATAAGAGAGGTGTTTTGATTTTTAACTTCACTCTGTGACTTTTTGTTATATTTGGGAACTTTTTGGGACAGGAAAAAATTCTACTTCCTCTATTTCTGTATGTTTTGAAAAGTGGCTTTATCCATACCACATTCCTAGTTATACTTTCCTATTCATGTGTATGTTACTAAGCTTTAGCTTTCCTGCATGTGTGTGCGTGTGTGTCTGCTTTTACTTAGCTCACAAGTACGTTTTTTAAACTCTAGGATTTTTCTCTTTTAATTGTATCTGAGACAAAATAATTGAAATTTTCAATGAAACTCATGATCATTTTAGAGTCAATATAAGTTTTGAAACGGGTCTACATATATACATATCAGATGAAAGAATCACACCTAACCATTCAATTGTAATTTAAGTTAGAAAAATAGTCCTTTCTAGAGGCAAGGTGTATTTAGTCCTATCCAAAAGTGCTAAATAAAGTTACTTACATTTTGGTCATACTTTAATCTCTGAAGAACTTTGCTATAAAAGAGACTGTTTCCTTATTACAGCAATTTTACATGTGACTTGAAGTCTCCAATCTTCATAGATTATCTTCATTCAGGAATATTTGTTCTAATCTATTGTAATGGAAGTAGTATTAGGCTTGTATCTCACCTGGAACAGGGGAACTCACTTATCCTCTCACTGAGGGAAGACGACCTCGTGGCTCTCTGAGAAGGCCCATGGTTGCAGCTCTGAGGCTCTGGGGTCTCCCCTGAATCCTTCCAGGAACTCCCAGGAGAGGAGGAGGAGGGAGCAGACCAGGAGGGGCAGCTGCCAGTCAGGGACCTGGAGAGTCATACCAGGGAGTAAACCCACAGGTCTGCCTCAGGGAAAAGCATTCCGTCTTTGATGCTGGTTGGGTGGAAAAGGACAGGCTTAACAAAGCAGTTCAGCAGGAATCAGGAAAATCTCCAAGAGAGTTCAAATCCGTAGTGCTGATTTTTTTAAAATTACTTTTGTATCATTAATATACATTTACATGCTTAGTGTGCTGATTTTTCAAATTATTATTTTTTTGCTGTTGCCAAGATACACTTTATTTTGTTTTCATTAATCTACAATCACATGAAGAACATTATGTTTACTATGCTCTCCCCTATACCAAGTCTCCCCCCATAAACCCCATTACAGTCACTGTATATCATCATAGTAAGATGTTGTAGAATCACTACTTGTCTTCTCTGTGTTGCACAACTCTCTCTTTTCCCCCACCCCCCACATTATACATGCTAATCATAATATCCACTTTTTTCTTCCCTACACTTATCCATCCCTACCCTCCAATTCTCCCCAGTCTCTTTCCCTTTGGTAACTGTTAGTCCATTCTTGGGTTCTGTGATTCTGCTGCTGTTTTGTTTCTTCGTTTTTTCCTTTGTTCTTATACTCCACATATAAGTGAAATCATTTGGTATTTGTCTTTCTCCGCTTGGTTTATTTCACTGAGCATAGTACCCTTTAGGTGCATCCATGTTGTTGCAAATTGTAAGGATTTATTTTATTCTTCTGGCTGAATAATATTCCATTGTGTATATGTAACACCACTTCTTTATACATTCATCTACTGATGGGCACTTAGGTTGCTTCCATTTCTTGGCTATTGTAAATAGTGCTGTGATATACATAGGGGTGCATCTGTCTTTTTCAAACTGGAGTGCTGCATTCTTAGGGTAAATTCCTAGAAGTGGAATTATTGGGTCAAATTTTAAGTTTATTTGAGCATTTTGAGGAACCTCCATACTGCTTTCCACAATGGTTGAATTAATTTACATTCCCACCAGCAGTGTAGGAGGGTTCCCCTTCCTCCACAACCTCACAAACATTTGTTGTTGTTTGTCTTTTGGATGGTAGCCATCCATACTGGTGTGAGGTGATATCTCATTGTGGTTTTAATTTGCATTTTCTGATAGCTAGCAATGTGGAGCATCTCTTCATGTGTCTGTTGGCCATCTGAATTTCTTGTTTGGAAAACTGTCTGTTCAGCTCCTCTGCCCATTTTTTAATTGGGTTATTTCCTTTTTGTTTGTTGAGGTGAGTGAGCTCTTTATATATTTTGGATGTCAAGCCTTTATTGGATATGTCATTTATGAATATACTCTCCAATACTGTAGGGTACCTTTCTATTCTATTGATAGTATCTTTTCAGATTGATATAGTCCCATTTGTTCAATTTTGCCTTTCCTTTCCTTGCCCAGGGAGATATGTTCATGAAGACATCACTCATGTTTATGTCCAAGAGATTTTGGCCTGTGTTTTTCTAAGAGTTTTATGGTTTCATGACTTACATTCAGGTCTTTGATCCACTTAGAATTTACTTTTGTGTATGGGGTTAGACATTGGTCCAGTTTCATTATCTTACATGTGGCTGTCCAGTTTTGCCATCAACATCTGTTGAAGAGACTATCATTTCCCCATTGTATGTCCATGGCACCTTTATCAAATATTAATTGACCATACATGTTTGGGTTAATGTCTGGAGTCTCTAATATGTTCCACTGGTCTGTGGCTCTGTTCTTGTGCCAGTACCAAATTGTCTTGATTACTATGGCTTTGTAGTAGAGCTTGAAGTTGGGGAGTGAGATTCCCCCAACTTTATCCTTTTTTCTCAGGATTGCTATAGCTATTCGGGGTCTTTGGTGTTTCCATATGTATTTTTGAACTATTTGTTCCAGTTCATTGAAGAATATTGTTGGTAATTTGATAGGGATTGTATAAAATCTGCATATTGCTTTGGGAAGGATGGCCATTTGGACTATTTTAATTCTTCCTAGCCAAGAGCATGGGATGAGATTCCATTTGTTAGTGTCCTCTTTAATTTCTCTTAAGAGTATCTTGTAATTTTCAGGGTATAGGTCTTTCACTTATTGGTTAGGCTTATTCCTAGTTATTTTATTCTTTTTGATGCAATTGTATATGAAATTGTTTTCCTGATTTCTCTTTCTGTTGGTTCATTGTTAGTGTATAGGAAAGACACAGATTTCTGTGTGTTAATTTTGTATCTTGCAACTTTGCTGTATTCCGTTATCAGTTCCAGTAGTTTTGGAGGAGAGTCTTTAGGGTTTTTTATGTACAATGTTATGTTATCAGCAAATAGTGACATTTTAACTTCTTCTTTACCAATCTGGATTGCTTGTATTTCTTTGTTTTGTCTAATTGCCGTGGCTATTACCTCCAGTACTGGGTTAAGTAACAGTGGGGAGAGTGGGTATCCCTGTCTTGTTCCCTATCTCAGAGGAAAAGTTTTCAGCTTCTCACTGTTCAGTATTATGTTGGCTGTTGGTTTAACATATATGGCCTTTATTATGTTGAGGTACTAGCCCTCTAAACCCATTTTGCTGAAAGGTTTTCTCATGAATGGATGTTGAATTTTTTCGAATGCTTTTTCAGCATCTATGGAGATGATCATGTGGTTTTTGTCTTTCTTTTTGTTTATGTGGTGGATGATGTTCATGGATTTTCTTATGTTGTACCATCCTTGTATCCCTGGGATGAATCCCAATTGGTCCTTGTGTATGATCCTTTTGATATATTTTTTAATTTGTTTTGCTAATATTTTATTGAGTATGTTTGCATCTACGTACATCAGGGATATTGGTCTGTAGTTTTTGTTTTTGGTGGGGTTTTTTACTGGTTTTGGTATTAGGGTGATGTGGGCTTCATAGAATGAGTAAGGCAGTATTCACGCCTCTATTTTTTGGCAAATTTTAAGGAGAATGGGTATTATATCTTCTCTGTATGTCAGATAAAATTCCGATGTGAATCCATCTGGCCCGGGTTTTTTTTTCTTGGGTAGCTTTTTTATTACCACTTCAATTTCTTCACTGATAATTGCTTTGTTTAGATTTTGTGTTTCTTCCTTCGTCAGTCTTTGAAGGTTATATTTTTCTGGAAAGTTGTCTGTTTCTTCTGGATTTCCAGCTTCTTAGCATATAGGTTTTCATAGTAGTCTCTAATAATTTTTCGTATGTCTGTTGGATCCAGCATGATGTTTCCTTTCTCGTTTCTGATTCTGTTGATGTGTGTTGATCCTCTTTTTCTCTTAATAAGTCTAGCTAGACGCTTATCTATTTTGTTTATTTTCTCAAAGAACCAGCTTTTGGTTTCATTGATTTTCTCTATTGCTTTATTCTTCTGAATTATGTTTATTTCTTCTCTGATCTTTATTATGTCTCCCTTCTGCTGACTTGAGACCTCATTTGTTCTTCTTTTCCCAATTTTGATAATTGTGATGTTAGACTATTCATTTAGGTTTGTTTTTAAGTATGAATGGATTGCTATATACTTTCCTCTTAAGACTGCTTTTGCTGCATCCCACCGAAGTTGGGGCTTTGTGTTGTTGTTGTCATTTATTACCACATATTGATTGATCTCCATTTTAATTTAGTCGTTGATCCATTGACTATTTAGAAGCATGTTGTTAAGCCTCCATGTACTGGTGAGCCTTTTTGCTTTCTTTGTAGAATTTATTTCTAGTTCTATAACTTTGTGGTCTGATAAGTTGGTTGGTAGAATTTCAATCTTTTTGAATTTACTGAGGCTCTTTTTGTGGCCTTCTATGTGGTCTATTCTGGAGAATGTTCCATGTGCACTTGAGAAGAATGTGCATCCTGTAGCTTTTGGGTGTAGAGTTCTATAGATGTCTATTAGGTCCATCTGTTCTAGTCTGTTTTTCAGTGCCTCTGTGCCCTTACTTATTTTCTGTCCTTTAGATCTGTCCTTAGGAGTGAATGGTGTGTTCAATTCTCCTAAAATTAATGCATTACTTCCTATTTCTCCTTTATTTCTGTTAGTATTTGTTTCACATATGCTGGTGCTCCTGTGTTGGGTACATATATATTTATAATGGTTATGTCCTCTTGTTGAACTGAGCCCTTTGTCATTATGTAATGTCCTTCTTTATCTCTTGTTGCTTTCTTTGTTTTGAAGTCTATTTTGTCTGATACTAGTACTGCAACACCTGCATTTTTCTCCCTGTTGTTTGCATGAAATATCTTTTTCCATACCTGGACTTTTAGTCTGTGCATGTATTTGGGTTCAAGGTGAGTCTCTTGTAAAGAGCATATATATGGGTCTTATTTTCTTATCCATTCAGTGTCTCTTTGTCTTTCGTTTGGTGCATTCAGTCCATTTTCACTTAGGGTGATTCTCAATAGGTTATGTACTTATTGCCATTTCAGGCTTTAGATTCGTGGTTACCAAAGGTTCCAGATTACTTTCCTTACTATCTAAGAGTCTACCTTAACTCACTTAGTATGCTGTTACAAACACAATCTTAAGGTGATTTTCTATTTCTCCTCCTTTTTCTTCCTCCTTCATTCTTTATATATTAGGTATCAAATTCTGTACTTTTTGTCTATCCCTTGATTGACATTGGGGATAGCCAATTTAATTTTGCATTTGCCTCACAATCAGCTGCTCCACCTTTCATGCAGTGGTTTTACTACTTTTGGTGACAGCTATCCCATCCTACAAACACTTCCATCTATAGGATTCCCTCCAAAATAGACTGCAGAGATGGTTGTGGGAGGTAAACTCTCTCAGCTTTAGCTTATCTGGATATTGTTTAATCTCTCCTTCAAATTTATATGATAATCTTGCCAGACAAAGTAATCTTGTTTCCAGGACTTTCTGCTTCATTGTATTAAATACATCATACCATTCCCTTCTGGCCTGTAAGGTTTCTGCTGAGAAGTCTGATGTTATCCTGATGGGCTTTCCTTTGTATGTGATCTTATTTCTCTCTCTAGCTTCTTTTAAGAGTCTGTCCTTATCCTTGATCTTTCCCAATTTAATTACTATGTGTCTTGTTGTCTTCCTCAGGTCCCTTGTGTTGTGAGATCTGTGTATCTCCATGGCCTGAGAGACTATGTCCTTCCCCAGATTGTGGAAGTTTTCAGCAAGCACCTCCTCAAAGATGCTTTCTATCCTTTTCTCTCTCTTCTTATTCTGGTATCCCTATAATGCAAATATTTTTCTGCTTGTTTTGGTCACACAGTTCTCTCAAAATTTTTTCATTCTTAGAGGTCCTTTTTCTCTCTGTGCCTCAGCTTCTTTGCATTCCTCTTCTCTAGTTTCTATTTCATGTATTGTCTCCTGCACCATATCCTACCGGCTTTTAATACCCTCCATTGTGCTCTTCAATGAGTGGATCTCCAACCTGAATTCATTCCTGAGTTCTTCTATGTCTTTGCATACCTCCATTAGAATGCTGATGATTTTTATTTTGAACACCCTTTCAGGAAGAGTCACAAGGTCCATATTATTTAAGTCTTTCTCGGGAGTTGTATTAATAATTTTACTCTTGGCAAGGTTCCTTTGGCATTTCATGTTTGTATATGGCACCCTATAGTGACCAGAAGCTCTATTATGGAGCTGCTTAGCCCCTGAAGCAATGTCAGGGGTCACAGGGAATTGATAGTGGTTCCTGGGGGGAGGAAAGAGCAGTTCCCCACCTCCCGGCTACTGTGCCTGCCTCCACTGCCTCAGCCAGTGGGCCAGGCACACAGTATGTTTTTTCCCAGAGCAGCTGGATATTGGTCCCTACTTTGAACAAGTGGCCAGAATCCCAGTCTCCCCAGGAACTCTGCCTGTATTAACTTTCCAACCTGGTAGTTATGCAAGTCTCATGAAAGCACCATGAAATGTAGCTTTGTGCTCCCAGAGCAGGTATCCAGAGCTAGGTATTCAGCAGTCCCAAGGATTCCGCTCCCTCCCTGGTCCATTTCTCTTCCTCCCACCAGTGAGCTTGGGTGGGGGAAGAGCTCAGATCCCACAGTGCCACAGCTCTGGTATGTGACTCCATTCGGTGAGGTCTGCTCTTTTCTCCATGTGTATACAGTCTGGTGCCATACTCTTTCCTGTTGCTCTCTCAGGATTAGTTGCATCAACTATATTTTCTAATTGTATCTACTTTTAGGAGGAAGGTTCTATCTCACCTCTCATGCCATTATCTTTAATCCCAATTCAATCAACACATTTTTTAACCAGCATATCTGTTTTTTGGATATTGAAGCAAAAGTATTCATTGGATATTTTGGATGGAAACCATTTATCAGATAAGTCTCTTCTGAATATCTTCTGCTATACTGTTGGATACCTTTTTGTTCTGCTCATGGTGTGCTTTGCTGTACAGAAGCTTTTAATTTGATGTAGTCCCATTTGTTCATTACTCATTTTGTTTCCTTTTAAAAAGTATTTTAAAACTTCTAAAAATATATATTAATTTAGAACAGTCCTGCTAAGAAATGATGAAACAGGTACAAAGGATTTCAATAACTTGACAAATGTACATAGCTAGTAGGAACAATGAGTAGGAACAGACACACACACATGCTAAACATGATTTAGTCACAACAGGTAAATCACATGTCCATCAACAGAACCAGGTAAAATTTTCTTTTCCGTATTTGTTTATAGTGCACAATTCATTCTTGGTGATGAAAGTATTGAATGAAATATTCAACCACACAAGTATCACTGAGTTCCTCCTTCTGGGATTCTCTGAGGACCCAATGTTGCAAACCCTACATGGTGTCCTGTTCCTCATGGCTTATCTGGCAGCCCTGGTAGGAAATGGACTCATCATCACACTCATTACTTGGAATCCTCAGCTTCACACACCCATGTATTTCTTCCTGAAGAACCATTCACTCATAGATCTCTGCTACATCTCTGTCACTGTTCCTAAATTTGCTCTCAACTTCCTGATGAATAGGAAATTTATCCTTCCTTGGACGCATCTTCCAGGTGCTGTTCTTTGTTAGTTTATTTCTGCTGAAATAGCCATCCTCACAGTGATGTCCTATATCTGCTACATGGCTGTCTGCTATCTGCTGAACTATGAGACCATCGTGAAAAAGGGGTCCTGTGGGCAGATGGTGGCAATTTCATACATCAGTGTGGGAATCTATGGGGCCATTGCACACAGCACTGACATTGTCCACAACTTTTATTTCCCATAAAGTCCATCATTTCTTCTGTGATATCTCTCAGATTATGTTGATTTCGGGCTCCAAATGATAAAAAATGAAGCATTACTGACTGCATTTGGTTCAAGTATACTCCATATTTGTTTACTTTCTATATAGTATTCCTATGTGCACATCTTCTCTGCTGTCTCAAGAATTTCCTCCCTGGAGGACAGGTCCAAAGCCCTTTCCACCTGCCTCCCTCACCTGGTTGTTGTTGTGACTTTGTTTCTTTCAACAGGTGCTGTGGCCTTCCTGAAGCCAGCCTCTGAATCAAAGTGAATTGTACTCCTGGTCTTGTCTGTATTTTACACAGTGGTACTTCCATCAGTGAACTCCATCATATACAACCTTATAAATAAGGATGTAAAGGTAGCTGTGGGAAAACTCCTAGGAGTTGCAGTAAATTAAGTCAAATTAAATATATTTGGGTAGTTTAGAGTTTTCTCCTTTGTTTGTATCCATATCACTTTCAAATTTCACTATCTGTATAAAGGGGATGTATTATATTATTAACATCCTCTCTGAGTAATTTGGGAACAGCCATAGATCTGTCAGTGCAGAATGTTCTTTAGATAAATGGAAGAAAACAAAGATATCACTGGAACTCAATTACAGTGGTATATTTTGAACAGTAGCTAGCAAAATTTCTTTAGCAATATAAATACATGTTTCTTAAAATAATAGAAATACCTCCTCATTGCAAAACTCATTTAGGAGGCTATGAGTTATAACATATTATGTACACATTTTTTCAAAAAAATTTCTTTTGCAATATTCTTTATTAAGCAAAATCCATTATAGTTGATACAACCTGGCCTTCAAAAGAATGAAACTATAGTTAGAAAATATGTTGCTTACATTTGCTATGTTTTAGCACCCTTAATGCTATATCATTTCATAACAAGTGAACCCACACCTTGTCTTTAATGTCCCCAGGACCTCAGTATGGACAGCCTGGCGAAGGTATGAAACCATGGACCTTGCTGTTCAGACTGTCAGAATCAGAGATGATGTATCCTTATAATGGAAAAGTGCAGTTTTCCTTTCTCTTCTAGGCTCACAATTAAATAGAAAATAAAGGGGTGTGTGGGTAGAGGGAAGACTAGATTCTCCTACTGTTCTTACTTTCTTCCTCTTGATAAGAGGCTGCCCAGGTATGTCCCTCTCCAGGACAAGGAGGCAAGACCAGCTGTGCACCACACCATCCCACTGCTACAATATGTTTATTTGAGGAGGTGGTTGCTGAAAACTTCCCCAATCTGGGGAGAGGCATAGTCTCTCAGGCCATGGAGATACACAGATCTCACAATACAAGGGACCCAAGGAAGACAACAAGACACATAGTAATTAAAATGGGAAAGATCAAGGATAAAGACAGACTTTTAAAAGAAGCTAGAGAGAGAAAAAGATCACATACAAAAGAAAGCCCTCAGGATGACATCAGACTTCTCAGCAGAAACCTTACAGGTCAGAAGGGAGTGGTATGATGTATTTAATGCAATGAAGCAGAAGGGCCTGGAACCAAGATTACTTTATCCAGCAAGATTATCATATAAATTTGAAGGAGAGATTAAACAATATCCAGATAAGCAAAAGCTGAGAGAGTTTACCTCCCACAACCATCTCTGCAGTCTATTTTGGAGGGAATCCTATAGATGGAAGTGTTTGTAGGGTGGGATAGCTGTCACCAAAAGTAGTAAAACCACTGCATGAAAGGTGGAGCAGCTGATTGTGAGGCAAATGCAAAATTAAATTGGCTATCCCCAATGTCAATCAAGGGATAGACAAAAAGTACAGAATTTGATACCTAATATATAAAGAATGAAGGAGGAAGAAAAAGGAGGAGAAATAGAAAATCACCTTAAGATTGTGTTTGTAACAGCATACTAAGTGAGTTAAGGTAGACTCTTAGATAGTAAGGAAAGTAACCTGGAACCTTTGGTAACCACGAATCTAAAGCCTGAAATGGCAATAAGTACATACCTATTGAGAATCACCCTAAATGAAGATGGACTGAATGCACCAATTGAGAGACAAAGAGACACTGAATGGATAAGAAAACAAGACCCCATATATATGCCCTTTACAACAGACTCACCTTGAACCCAAATACATGCACAGACTAAAAGTCCAGGTATGGAAAAAGATATTTCATGCAAACAACAGGGAGAAAAAAGCAGGTATTGCAGTACTAGTATCAGACAAAATAGACTTCAAAACAAAGAAAGCAACAAGAGATAAAGAAGGACATTACATAATGATAAAGGGCCCTGTCCAACAAGGTGATATAACCATTATAAATATATATGTACCCAACACAGGAGCACCAGCATATATGAAACAAATACTAACAGAAATAAAGGAGAAATAGAAAGTAATGCATTAATTTTAGGAGAATTCAACACACCATTCACTCCTAAGGACAGATCTACCAGACAGAAAATAAGTAAGGACACAGAGGCACTGAAAAACACACTAGAACCGATGAACCTAATAGACATCTATAGAGCTCTACACCCAAAAGCTACAGGATGCACATTCTTCTCAAGTGCACATGGAACATTCTCCAGAATAGACCACATAGAAGGCCACAAAAAGAGCCTCAGTAAATTCAAAAAGATTGAAATTCTACCAACCAACTTATCAGACCACAAAAGCATAAAACCAGAAATAAATTGTACAAAGGAAGCAAAAAGGCTCACAAATACATGGAGGCTTAACTACATGCTTCTAAATAGTCAATGGATCAATGACTAAATTAAAATGGAGATCAATCAATATGTGGTAATAAATGACAACAACAACACAAAGCCCCAACTTCGGTGGGATGCTGCAAAAGCAGTTTTAAATGGAAAGTATATAGCATTCCAGGTATATTTGAAGAAGGAAGGACAAACCAAATGAATATTCTAATGACAGAAATATAAAAATTAGAAAAAGAAGAGGAAATGAGGTATAAAGTCAGTATGTAGAAGGAGAGACATTATAAAGATCAGAGAAGAAATAAATAAAATTTAGAAGTATTAAACAGTAGAAAAAAATCAATGAAACCAAGAGCTGGTTCTTTGAGAATATAAACAAAAAAGATAAGCCTCTAGGCAGACTTATTAAGAGAAAAGGAGGATCAACACACGTCAACAGAATCAGAAATGAGATGGAAACATCATGACAGAGTCAACAGAAATACAAAGAATTATTAGGGACTACTTTGAAAACCTATACGCTAAGAAGCTGGAAAACCTAGAAGAAATGGACTACTTCCTTGAAAAATACAACCTTCAATGACTAACCAGGAAAGAAATACAAAATCTAAAGAAGCCAATTACCAGCAAAGAAATTGAAGTGGTAATCAAAACACTACCCAAGAAAAAAAAAAAACCCAGGCCAGATGGATTTACCTTGGAATTTTATCAGACGTAGAGAGAAGACATAATACCCATTCTCCTTAAAGTTTTCCAAGAAATAGAAAAGGAGGGAATACTCCCAGACTCATTCTATGAAGCCAAAATCACCCGAATACCAAAACCAGGGAAAGACCACACCAAAAAAGAAAATTACAGACCAATATCCCTGATGAATATAGATGCAAAAATACTCAACAAAATATTAGCAAACCAAATTCAAAAATACATCAAAAGAATCATATACCGTGACCAAGTGGGATTCATCCCAGGGATGCAAGGATGGTACAACATTCGAAAATCCATCAACATCATCCACCACATCAACAAAAAGGACAAAAACCCCATGATCATCTCCATAGATGCTGAAAAATCATTCGACAAAATTCAGCATCCATTCATGATAAAAAGACTCAACAAAATTGGTATAGAGTGCAAGTACCTAAAAATAATAAAGGCCATATATGATAAACCTGCAGCCGACACCTGAACAGTAAAAAGCTCAATACTTTTCCTATGAGAATCGGAACAAGACAGGGATGCCCACTCTCCCCACTGTTATTCAACATAGTACTGGTGGTTCTAGCCATGGCAATTAGACAAAACAAAGAAATACAAGGAATCCAAACTGGTAAAGATGTCAAACTGTCGGTCTTTGCTGATGACATGATATTGTTCATAAAATACCCTAAAGATTCCACTCCAAAACTACTAGAACTGATATCGCAATACAGCAAAGTTGCAGGATACAAAATTAACACACAGAAATCTGTGTCTTTCCCATACAATAACAATGAACTAATAGAAAGAGAAATCAGGAAAATAATTCCATTCACAATTGCATCAAAAATAATAAAATTCTTAGGAATAAACCTAACCAAGGAAGTGAAAGACCTATACCCTGAAAACTATAAGACACTCTTAAGGGAAATTAAAGAGGACACTAGCAAATGAAAACTCATCCGATGCTCTTGGCTAGGAAGAACTAATATCATCAAAATGGCCATCCTGTACAAAGCAATATACATATTTGATGCAATCCCTATAAAATTACCAACAACATTCTTCAACGAACTTTAACAAATAGTTCAAATATTCATATGGATACACCAAAGAATCCAACTAGCCACAGCAATCCTGAGAAGGAAGAATACAGTTGGGGGGATCTCGCTCCCCAACTTCAAGCTCTACTACAAAGCCACAGTAATCAAGAGTATTTGGTCCTTGCACAAGAACAGAGCCACAGACCAGTGGAAAAGAATAGAGACTCCAGATATTAACCCAAACATTTATGGTCCATTAATATATGATAAAGGATCCATGGACATACAATGGGGAAATGACAGTCTCTTTAACAGATGGTACTGGAAAACTTGGACAGCTACATGTAAGAGCATGAAACTGGATCACTGTCTAACCCCATACACAAAAGTAAATTTGAAATGGATCAAAGACCTGAATGTAGGTCATGAAACCATAAAACTCTTAGAGAAAACCATAGGCAGAAATCTCTTGAACATAAATATGAGCAATGTCTTCATGAACATATCTCCCTGGGCAAGGGAAACAAAAGCAAAAATGAACAAGTGGGACTATATCAAGTTGAAAAGCTTTTGTACAGCAAAAGATACTATCAATAGAACAAAAAGTTACCCTACAGTATTGGTGAATATATTCATAAATGACATATCTGATAAAGGCTTGACATTCAAAATATATGAAGAGCTCACTCACCTCAACAAACAAAAAGCAAATAACCCAATTAAAAAATGGGCAGAGGAGCTGAACAGACAGTTCTCCAAAATAGAAATTCAGATGGCCAACAGAGACATGAAAAGATGTTCCACATTGCTTGTCATCAGAGAAAGGCAAATTAAAACCACAATGAGATATCACCTCACCAGTAAGGTCAACACCATCCAAAAGACAAGTAGCAACAAATGTTGGCGAGGTTGCAGAGAAAGGGGAACCCTCCTACACTGCTGGTGGGAATGCAAATTAGTTCAACCATTGTGGAAAGTGTTATAGAGGTTCCTCAAAATGCTCAAAATAGAAATACCATTTGACCCAGGAATTCTACTTCTAGTAGTTTACCATAAGAATGGAGCACTCCAGTTTAAAAAAGACAGGTACACCCCTATGTTTATTGCAGCACTATTTACAGTAGCCAAGAAATGGAAGCAACCTTAATGTCCATCAGTAGGTGAATGGATAAAGAAGATGTGGTACATATACACAATGGAATATTACTCAGCCTTAAAAAAAAACAGATCCTCCCATTTGCAGCAACTTGGATGGATCTAGAGGGTATTATGATCAGTGAAATAAACCAGGCAGAGGAAGAGAAGTACCAAATGATTTCACTCATATGTGGAGTATAAGAACGAAGAAAAACTGAAGGAAGAAAACAGCTGCAGAATCACAGAACCCAAGAAAGGACTAACAGATTCCAAAGGGAAAGGGACTGGGGAGGATGGGTGGGAAGAGAGGGATAAGGGGGGGGGTGAAAAAGAAAGGGAGCATTATGATTTGCATGTATAATGTGGGGGTAGGCATAGGGAGGGATGTGCAACACAGAGATGACAAGTAGTGAGTCTACAGTATCTTACTACTCTGATGGACAGTGACTGTCATGGGGTTTGTAGGGGGACTTGGTGATGGGGGAAGTCTAGTAACCATAATGTTCTTCATGTAATTGTTAATTAATGATAATAGAGTGAAAATAAAAAAATAATGGAAAAAAGTAATAATTACAACTATGCAATGAGTAGGAAATGCTTAAAATACTGCCTGTATCACATAAAGAACATAAAATTAATCTCCAGTGAAAATTTTTAGAGGACACTTCTTAGAAATCCAGAGGTATTTGTTCCCAAATTTCTTCCCAAAGTATGTAGAACCATGAGAGGCACATTTCTGATATGTAACATTTACAAGAAGGCTGAAATCATGGACAAAGAATTAGAACCCCTTCCATCTTTCAAAAGGAGTTATTTTCTGTGGGAAATTCTCAAGTTGGATGGCACCTCTGTCCACTGAAAGGAAGCTCAAGGAGCTGAGAAAAGATATCATTGGAGTAATACTTTCTACTCTCAAGTTCAAGTTCCAGCCCTCACTATGGGGCCCCATTGTTCCCACTGTTCCATGCCCAGGTCACAGATTACAGAAATATCACCGAATCCTCCGATTTCAGAATTATCACAGAATTCTCCAGGCCTTAAGGCCCCCAGATAAAGAGCCCTGTCATATTTTCAGAGCTCATAACCTGAGACCTGGTTACCCACAGTTACAAGGTAACATCTATGAGTCTCTTCCCTCTTCATATTTCATACTTCATAATATTTTCATTAGATTAATAGAGAATTCCTTGAAAATTTAAGGAAATTAAGAATTTCAACCTTTTGTAACATGTTTTGTAATTCATAAAATATTTCTTATTTTATGTAAGATATTATTTTTTGTTTACTGAAATACTGCTCAAATTTTTACAGTCAAAAAAGTTATGCCTTGATGCAAAAGGAACAAATAAACACATCACAAAACAAATGGCAGATTATTAGAAATTATTTGTAATATATCCAACAAGAGACTTAAATATATACAGAAGAATGATTACATAATTCCCATCACACAATCAGGAAAAAACTTAAAACACTAACAATTAATATGGTATAGCCTTCCACAACTAAGTATTTGTGCAGCGTAACCAGAAACACTTGACCAGCAATGTTTTAAAGTAATTTATTCTTAATAGGCTGAAACTAGAAACAATACAAATGTCCACCAACATTGGTGGGTCATGGATAAATGAAGTGTGGTATGTCCTACATTCAAAAACTAATTTGCAATAAATGAATAAACTATTGATGCACACAAAACTAATTGATGAAATTTTATAAACTCAAAAATTATTATGCTGTGTGAGGAAGCCAAACAAAACAATTAACCTGCCTCATTTATGTATAACTGGAAAATGAGAACATGTACATAGAGAAAGGGGATATCATGTCAGACTTTGGGATTTGGGAAACCTGGAAGCCAAATGAAGGGATGACCACATGGCCCAAGGAAACTATAAGGGGTGATGTTTGTGTTTATTTTGACTTGAAGTAAAGATTTCAAGGGTACGTACACTTGCATATGTACATTCTCAATTTGTGCTCTGAAAATATATGCAGCTTATTGTATGTCAGTCATACTTTTATTAACCTGTTAAAATAACACAATGAAAAAGCTAGTGGAATAAGCTATTTTTCCTTTGTTTTAGTGTCCTATACAAAAAATTTTCTTCCAGACATATATCAAAGAGGTCACTGCATCAGTCTTTTTCCTAGGAGTTTAATGACATCAGGCCTTACACTGAAGTGTTGACATAATTTTGAGGTAATATTACACACTGTGTAATATAGTAATGCCGTTTCATTATTTTCCTTAAGGCTGTTCAGTATTCCCAACCCCATTTATTCAGAATCCCATGTGTACATCCCAGGTATATATTCTTGGCTCTTTTATCAACTATTGATCAACTATACACATAGGTTTATATCCAGGCTTTCTATTCCCTTCATTGATGTATGAGTTTCCTTTTAGGAAAATTCCACACTGTTTTGATTACTATAGGCTTACAATATAGTTTGAAGCCAGGGACCATGCTATATCCAGATTTGTTCTTTCTCAAGATTTCTATGATAATCTGGGTTCATTTGTTCCATAAAAATGTAAGGATTTTTTGTTTATCATATTTCTGCAAAATATGCCATTGGAATTTTGATAGGGATTTCATTCCATCTGTAGATACTTTGTATAGTATGGATATTTTAACAATATAAATTTTTACAATCTATGAACATTGAATATCTTGAAAATTATTTCTGTCTTTTCA
The DNA here is from genome assembly GCF_040802235.1 of Manis javanica. NCBI lineage: Eukaryota > Metazoa > Chordata > Mammalia > Pholidota > Manidae > Manis > Manis javanica. The sequence goes on along the minus strand of NC_133169.1, from coordinate 66,814,621 downwards.
ATTTGTTACCTCAATGTCTTTTAGTTTTTAATACACAGGTAATTCTCCTTATGCTTACAATTTTTCAAGAATTGTATCATCTTTCTTGGGTTGTAAATGATTTTGTTTTTTGATTATTCTTTCTGATAATTATGATTGTATAGTAAGACAACTGATATCTGTATCTCCATTCTGTATCATGTGATTTAATTCATATTAACTCTAATAGAATTTTGGTGGACTCTTTAAGTTTTCCCATATCAAATTAAAATGTCATCCACAATTAGCAACAGTTTTATTTCTTCCTTTCCACTTTGGATTTATTTTATATACTTTTCCTGTCTGATTGCTGTGGAGAGGACTTTCAATATTATATGGAATAAAAGTAGCCCGTTTGGATATCCTTGTCTTATGCCTGATCTTAGAGGAAAATCTTTCAGCTTTTCTTTGCCATTGAAAAAGAAGTTAGCAGTAGGTTTTTCATATATGACTGTTAAGAGTTGAGAATGTTTCTTCAATGTCCACTTTGTTGACAGTTTTTTTATTCATAAATTGATGCTGAATTTGTCAAATGATGCTTTTTCTGCATCTGCTGAGATGATCACATGATTTTCATCCTTCATATTGTTCATGTGTGTACCTCACTATTGATCTACAGATCTGAAACATCCATGCATCCTTGGAATAACTATTTGATAGTGGTGTCTGATCTTTCTAATGTATTTCAGTTTGCTAATTTGTTGAGGGTTGTCATATCTATGTTCACAGTATATAGGCTTAGAATTATTTTTGTTATTTCATTCATTTTTTATCAGTGTTATGCTACTCATATAAAATAATTTTGGAGGTATTCCTTAACTTTAAATATTTTAGGAGTAATTTGTGAAGTATACGAGTTTGTCCTTTACATGTTTGGTGGAATTTTCTTGTAAAGCTGTCCAGTACTGGGCCTTATTTTTAGGAGTTTTTAAATTAGTGATTCAATTTCATTATTTTAGTTAGCCTATTCAGACTCTTATTTTTTTATAATTCATTCTTGGATGATTTTATGTCTCTAACATTTTACCCACTTCTAGGTTCTCTAATTTGCTGGCATATAGCTCTTTACAGCGATCTCCTGGGAGCCTGTGCCTTCCTGTAGCATCAGTTGTAACTTCTGCACTTTCCTATTTCTGTTTTTATTTATTTGGCCTCTTCTGTTTTTCATTGCTCTTGAAAAAAATGTATGCATTTCTTTAACTATTCAAGGAACTAGTTATCAGTTCCTTTGATCCTTTTCTATTGCCCATTTTTACTGTGTATTTCATTTCTTTCCACTCTGATCTTTATTATAACCTTTCTTTAACTTCGGGCTTTGGTGGCTGTCAGCTCCATCCATGGCATGGTAGGATGAGCCTGAGAATATGTTTACCAGAGATTCCATCCCTAGTTGAACACCCTTCATTTTCCTGCCTCTCTAGAAGTGCCTTTGAAATGAGAAAGTGCATCTCCCTTGCATTTTGTCTTGACAACTTTCACTCTGTTGGTTTGGCACTGGACCTCAGGGTGACAGAATCTGCTCATCAGTCCTTCAGGAGTAGAATTTTTGTTCCCTATAGTTCTATGATTTTCCTGGACTCAATCCCTGTTGATTTTCAAACCAGACAGATGAGGGGCTTGTCTTCCTGATGCCAGGCAGGGTGAGGGTGTCTGAGTTGGAACACAATCCCTTCAAGTGAAAGTGCCATATTTTGGGATCCCTCTTCTGTGCAGGGTCAATGCATTTGAGTGGGGTTCCATGAAAGACCTTCTTTGTGCCTCTCCTAACTTTAATATCTCTCTTTTGTCTTTTGCTGTGGAGGTGCTGTTCATATAGTCCTCAGGTTTCTATCAGTGGATAATTATTCTATGTGAAGCTGTGAATTTGCTAAGTACATGGGAGGAGGTGACTTCAGGGTCTTCCTACTATGTGAGTGCAAAACACACTCCAGGAGAATTATAGTTTGGTTTTACATTTTGGTATATGACCCATTTTGTATTAACCTTTATGGTTGTACATTAGAAGTTTATCACTTGATGGGTTTTCAAAAATACATACACATGTTCAGTGCAAATCCATATCAGGAAATTGTTTCACATAACATTCCTGATGCCCTAACAAAGCCACCCTCTTTATCTTCCCTTCATAAGCAACAACTATTAAGGATTCTTTTTGAGAATAATTTGCCCTGATCTTCATATATGTGTACTTCACCATATGATTTTTTAGGCCAAATAACATTTTGATACTTACCTACTCATTGCTTATGTTAGTAGAGGTTTCTTTTTGTTTCCCTTTTTAATGTGGCTGATAGTAAGACACTGAGGGAAGGACCAGAATTTGATTTTTGATTGATAGACGCATGGGGTGCTTACTTTTGGGGGTTATTATAAAGAGTATTTTATGAACATTGTTTCAGAAGCCTTTTATTCAAATAGGCTCATTTCCATTGGTCAATACCTGGGAATATAATTGATCTGCATATATTTATTTGATAAGTAACTGTCTTTAATTTAAAGAGACATTGTTGCATTTCTCACAATGCCACCAAAGTGAAATGAGTTCTTGCCATTGTGTGAAATGCAGCATGTGTGAAATGCAGCACATTCTTGCCAAATTCAGCATTTTTAATCTTATATTTAATGATGCAATTATAGTTTTAGAAGGATTATTGTCATTTGCTTATTGGGCTTTGCTCATCTTATATAGTGAGATGAGTTTTCCAATCTTTTCCTACCTTTATTTGGTCATTTGTCTATTCCTGAATTGCAAGCATTTAAAGGCAGGTGCTTTGAAGGTTTCAAGGCCTGAAAAATCAGGAATGTTTGTTGTTCTGGGAGACAATTTCAGAATTATTTCAAGGTGATAAGGGTAATTGAATTCTGATATTCTCATGGTGATTGACCAGGTAAGATGTGGACTGAAAATCAACTACTAGAATTAAGAATTTGAAGATCATTAACTGCCTTGATGAGAGATATATGGTGCAGTATTGGGGACATTGAATGATCAGAATGGGTTTAAGAGAAAATGCCAGGGGGGAGTAGGAGACAGAACCAATAATGTGTGTGGGGTGATGTAAACATCAGCACTCACCAGAGCCTCTGGTCTGGAGAGAGTTCTAGGGATTCCCCCACCATTTGGCCTGTGTTACAAGTGAAAAACCTATTACCTTCACCAATAGTGTGTTAGCTTCTTAAACTCTCTAAACTGTGAGTTTTTTCTGGCCCAGGGCAGGCTGATCTCTGCTCTATTCCTTCAATGATATGCCTCCTTTCTGAAGGGCTGACTTGGCGATGGAGATGGGTCTCCCTTAGTAATGTCTCCATCTCTCCTGCCATTTTTTATTTGGTCATTTATCCCACACTGTCTGCTCAGGCCTCATTTCTTCCTAAGGGTGATTTTCTCTGTGTGTAGGATGAGATTTGGTGTATGTGTGTGTAGCAGGAGGATGGGTTCTGACTTTACATTCTGCATCTTGGAATGCCTCCAGGACTGAATATTCTAAACAGTAGTATTTCCATGATTAAAGCACATTTTCTAAAATGAGTGATGAGTGCAACAGTAGATGTATTAAATTTCAAATAAAAACAGATCCTGGCTTCCTTGGGCATTTTGCATATTAGAGTCTTAATGACACTTGGTAAATCCTTAGAAAGTATGTTCTGTAAATGTTGATCATCTGGAAAGGATAATGTAAGGTTGCTAAGTGTTCTTACCTATTTACCAATGTGTAACTTGCATGTTGTAACATCCTTTTTACTGGTGATGCAATAATTTAAGAAGGATACTTATGAAGGTAAGTAAGAATAGAGAATACATGTTTCATAAATGGATACATGAGGGCTAAATCTTTTTTATTAAAACAAGCAATATGCAATTTAAATTACAATGCTGTAAAACAAGGCAACTTGGATACTTTTATACAGTTCACTCAGTACCAAAAAAGGAGATGAAATACCATTATTTTAAGGACAATGGCTTACAGGAAGAGTTGAGAAATATTTATGTGGACTTAGAGGGTTGATGTTGAATTTTTACAAATATCAGGAGAATGTGCAAATAGTTTCCTTCAACAAAATGATGCAGGCAGCTGGTCTCTGTCTTTCATAACAGGGTGAATAATATTCATAAATGTGAGGCTGTAAAGTGTATGAAGTTGTAGGGACTCTAGTAACAATTTATCAACAAATCCTGGCATAAGTCATCTGGTTTGTCTTTTTAATAATAAGCTAGTGATTTCAGGTAGAAAAATTTCTAGGCCATAATTGTAAGGTAAATTCTAGCTGAAATAAGCAGGCAAAGAGAGGCAACAAAGGGCCAGGTAATTTATTTAAATACCCCCGGGTGAGGATCTGTGGCCTTCTTGTCAGAGGCCAGAGAAGTCACACCCAGTTAGGGAAGTGGGAGGCTTATAAGGGATTAGGAGGGAGAGGAGTGGGCAAGCTATCTTATGGGGTGTGGAGAGGTATGATTGGCTAAAGGTGACATAATAGACAACTAGAAACTTTTTTCCTTCCAAGAGGGAGGAGGCTGGCATCTGGATCTTAGTTGGCACATCAGGATGGAATTCAGGGAGAGCTGCCCCCTTTCCATATACGGCACAGACTTTGGGGTCTGGTCTGTTCTCTCCCTATGGCATCTCTCTGTTCTGTTTGCATGTCCTTGTTTTTCCTTTCTTCAGCCTAACAATAATATGTTTGATTTACTTAATATTTGGTTCTTTGTTTTCTGAACATTCTAAACATGAGAAATAACAGGTTGATCTCACAAGAGATTCTGATATATTGCTGGATAAATTATGTAGACCTCTAATTTTGTATAGATGTGTGTGTGCTGTTCTAATACATTGAGTTTCTAGTCATGAAGGAAAACAAGTTTAGAGAAAATACCCAAATGTCTGTCAGTCTGTAGTGTCCATGGAGCTACAAGGAAATGTTTAAGCCAGTGCCATTTATGCAGCTCCTCGTAGATTGTCCTTGAGTGGTTTCTCATTTTTCTATATTTTTGTGGTATCTTTCAATATTAATAAATTTAATATATATCAATTTATCATTGCTAAGATTATTATAACTGCTTTGTTTAGTGTAAAAAACTCCTAACCACAATTTTATGAAGATATATTTCTGTTATCTTCTAGGTAGTTTTTGCTCTTTACATTTCTACATTCCTTCACTATGGACTGCCCTTTGAGCATGACAGGGGATAGAGGTCAACAATAATTGCCTCCAAACTATTACTCAATTGGTTCAGCATTATTCATTAAGAGGATGGTTTTTTCCCCCATGTCTCTGTAGTAGAAATTTTTTATATGCCTACCATGGAAAAGTCTTCTATACCTAGTGCCTGTGTTTGAGTGGGTCAGTTTTTGAATTCTGTTCTTTCAACTGATCTGTGTCTCTCTGACCCAGTACTGTAATTATTATTTATGTGCATAAGAAGTCTTGACACTTTATGACATAAATCTCCAGCTTTATTTTTTATTATTTAAAGAACTTTAAGTGTTCCCAACCCTTTTTAATTTCAATGTGAACTTTAGGGTGAGCATTAAATCATGTTGAATGAGTGTACTTGAATTCAAGTTTTGAGTCCAAGGAAAATGTATATGTTTCAGTTAAGTAGGTGGTGTTTTTGTGTTCTAACTTCTGGGTAAAGACTTGTGAATTTTCTGTAATGAACTTTCATGTGTTTATTGTTGGTCTTGTAAATTATGTTTAAACATTTTCTAATGGCATTTTGTTCCATAATGGAATATTTTCTATATATGGAATTTTGTTAATTCTAGTAATTTATGTACAGAATTTTAAGAAATCACTTTATAGTCATATGACTGACATAATACTTTTTATATACATCTCAGTGACTATGGGGATCAGAATAATCCAGCAAACCTGCATCACCATGAGGCCAAAGACACATCCATCACCTCTGGAATTTTCCTGATTCCCTCTTACCAAATTTCAAGTATGTAATATAGTATTTTTAGGAATAGTCTCTGTGCTGTACAGTGGATCTACAGGATGCCTTCACCTTGCATAACTGATGGTTTGCACCCTTTGGCCACCACCTGCCTATTTCCCCCTTTCCAGCCCCTAATAATCTCCATGTCACTCCCTGCTTCTATGAGTTTGACTATTTTAGTTTCCATATAAAAGTAAGATCATTTATTATTTGTTGTTATGTGTCTAGTTTATTTCACTTTATATAATATCATCCAAACAGGTTTATCTGTGTTGTCAGAAAGGACATATATTCCTACATTTTAGAGTTGGAATATTTTGAAAAAAATCCTAAGTAAACAATACATACATTTAAAAAATTTTTCCAATATTTTCTATGAATACTTTCAATATTTTATTTCATTGTCCATGAAATCCAGAGCAAGGTTAGATTATACTGTCAATGTCTTTTTCTTGAATTTAGAACCATAGCAAACATTTCACATTTATGTCTGGTTTGACATTTCTTGTAGTTAGTGTTTATCAAAATACAGATGTGCCTGTAACTTCCTATTTTGCTGATTTATTTAAAATTAGAAAGCATGATGCATTTATTAAATTATTTTTGATATTATGGACAGAATTAATAATTCACTTAAAATGTTTGTGAGAATTGAATGATGTCTTGAATTTTTCATTTGGAATGTTTTTAATTGAAATTTTAATTTTGTTAATAGATGCAGAAATATTATTTTTTCTATTTCTTATGACAATTTTGTTAAAGTTCTGTTTAGGAACAGTGTTTCATTTTTACAATATCATATATTTTTTTATTTGCTTATATGTATTTATTCAGTCATTTGACAAATATTTTTTGAATGCCTATTATCTATGCAACATAGGATAAGCAGATTTGGGATTCTTACCCTTTTCAGATGTACTTCCAATAGGGCACACAGGCAATAAATAAAATCAAGAAATGTGTCCTGTTTTTGGTCTTACCACTTTAAAGTGCACTGACTTATTATAGGCAGATAATTTTTTTAAGGAAAAAGTATGAATATGACATTTCCCCCCTCTCAGACACTCCTATGGCTCCTCCCATAACTCAACCCAATTAAATTAGAATTTCTTGCCTGGGGCTTAATATTTTCCAACATTGGCCTCAATGTAATTTTCTACTCACCCTAAACATAGCCTATTTTTCCTTCCCTCTGGAAATGTTCGCTTTAGTTTGGGACATTAGCACTTCAAGAAATAACTACTTGAGTCAGAAAAGATCAAATACTATACAAAATGGTTTGCATAACAGAAAAATTGAACAGTTGTCTTCTGGCTGGAGTTTTTGGGAATTTACACTGTAGTAAAAAGGCAGTTTTGAGAATTTTCACTTTTACACTCTTTTCAAAACTCCTGGAACTACTGATACTTTATAACTTCTTAAACCAAGACTATTTCATGCTTCCATTCAGAAGAAGAAACTATTGCTCCTCTTATTACAGTGCATAGAGTCACTGGTATAGAACCATTTTTCCCTCAGAACAATATCTTATATTTTTGACAGTACATTTCTAATGATGTCTTCTTATCATGGGGCAAAATCCTTTTGAAACTGAAATCAGTTAAAGGGAGAAATAAAGTTGAAGAAACCTGTTTATTGCCTACAAGTAGTCATCCGCATCTGCTCTCCCTTGTCTCTTACCACCTGGCTGCAGAAAAATGGGAACCCATCAACCTCTCTGGTCCAGCTAAGCCCTCCAGCATCTTGTAATTACCTATTGATATGGAGATGGTTACTTCTCTCCACCTCTTGGAATCACCTATTGATATGGAGATGCACTAAGGCCAGGCAAGAGATTCTGGAAATACTGCAGTTTTACCCACAGCCTACCCCTCCAGAAATCTTACCCTACACTCTACTCATTCCCCATCTTCTACAATACCACTTTGTGAAAAAAACTAGAGCATTGTATGCATTCAGACTAATAAAAGGTTCATAAAAATGGTGCTAAGGATGCTTACCTGACTCATTGAAAGAATTTACAAACTGACTCAGATCTTTAACAAAATGGTAGAAAATGTAAGAAAGTACCAACTGGCAATCACAGAGCTGAAGAATACAATGTTGAACTGAAAAACACTCTAGTGGGAATCAAGACAATGTAGATCAGCAGGAGAAAGGACAGGGCAAAGGTCAGCACAAGCAGGGCACATCAAAGAATCCCGGGCCTAGGATTATCTCAGTTTGTACCCAGATTCAGGATGATTAGAAGCCATATTCTCAGGCAGCAGATTTAAAATATGTGACTATATCCCTTTCAAGGGATCATTTGGAGCTGTGAGTTTTTGTCTTTCTCTGTATTGAACTGTAGAGTGGTAGCCAGTTAAGAACTCTTTTTAGCTCCTGTGTCACTGAACTCATGAATGTAAGCACCACCGGTCACCAGCCAGCCTCAGACAATGAAGGGGCAACCCTTGGGTGGCAGCTACAAAAAACGGGTCACCAAGTTTGAAATCTAGAGCTTCAGATGCATGTAAAACCCCCTCTGAGTGATGTCTGTGCTCTCCTGTAGCACATCCGAGGGAGAGCGCGAGAGCACCTGCCTTCTGGGGCCTGTTTTGGAACACAATGGTACCTAAATGTGCATTTGATTACAAGACTATCCATCAGGCTGCAGCTCTAATGATACTCCAATAAGCCTCAGTCACAGAAAAACTGGGCTCCTACTTCCCCAGCCTCTCTGCTATGCCCTGGGGGTAATCACCAGTTAAGAACTATTTCTCCCTTGGGTCCTGGGGAACATGTGTGCACAATCCCTGACACCTCGAGAACCTGGAGACGCAGGTGAAACCCAGGCAGCAGGTTCAAAAATTAGAGAGCCAGACAAAGGCACAAGCTCCATTCTGGGAGATACTGGTGAGCTGGAGCAAGACACAGGCTCAGTGCGAAGATGGCATCACTGTCCTCTGTCTCCAGGGAACTCCTTATAGGGCCTTCCATGCATTCCAGAGCAGAAGCCTGCACTTCCTAATGGAGCTGCAGGACAAGCCTGGGCCTTTTTCACAGGAATCCTGGGAGTGTGTTTCTGTCTGCTGTGCATGCAGTGCCCTGAGGGTGGTAGGCAGCCAAGAACTGTGTCTGTAATAGTCCCATGGGGCCCAGAAACGAAAGCCACTCTGTCAAATGGCACCAGGCTATCAAGTGGTGTACCATGGGCAGCAGCCACAAAATTCTGTGTACCAGCAGAGGGTACCTGATCCTCTTGGGAAACACTGGTGAGCTGGAGTGAGGCAGTGTGGGAGTTTGTAGAAAGTACCCTCCTTCTGGAGAAAAGCAGAGTGAGAATGTAAGGATGTTATATGTCAGCCTCAGTTCCAAGAGTGCACTAGCATGCCACAAGATGTACATGAAATTAGACATCTGCCTGTCAGGCTGCTTTAGGATGAGCAAATACATTTCTTCTTTTTATTATTTATTTATTTGTTATTAAGGTATCATTGATATACACTCTTATAAAGGTTTCACATGAAAAACAGTGTGGTTATTACATTCACCCCCACTATCGAGTCCGTCCTCACTCCCCATTGCAGTCACTGTCCATCAGTGTAGTAAGAGGCCACAGAGTCCCTCCTTAAGCAAATACACTTCTTAAAACAAAATCTGATTGCTGTTCAATCAGATGCATCTGCACTGGGGACTAGGGCAAATGAATTTGAATAACATTTAAGATTGATGAATTTGAATGCATTTAAGATTCATCCATGTCTTTTCACAGCTTGACAGCTCATTGAATTTTATGATCAATTGATATTCTGTTTTTTAATGAACCAGTTTATTTATCCATTCACCTACTGGGGAACATAGTGGTTACTTCTATGTTTGGAAATGATGAATAAAGCTGGTTTTGACATCCTTTTGCAAACGGTCTTCCAATGTCCGGTACCATATTGTTTTCCCACTAGCAATGTCTGAGCATTCCTGTTCCTCAGCATGTCTGACACCATTTGATATTTTCGGTGTTCTGGATTTTGCTTTTTCTAATACATTTTTAGTGGTATCCCATTGCTGCTTTAATTTTCATTTCTGTGGTGACAGGTGATGCAGACCTTTTGTTCATATGCTTATTTAAATCTGTATGGTTTATTTAATGAGGTACTGTTAATCTTTGGCATATTTTCACATCAGATTTTTTTCTTCATTATTATAAAGTAGTCTTTGTATATGTGGGAACAGCCTTTAATCAGATGTGGTTTTTGCCAATATGGTCTCCCAGGCTGTGGCTTATCTTTTCATTCTCTTGACCATGTCCCTCACAGGGAATAAAATTTGAATTCTAGTGAAGTCCAGCTTATCAATTATTTGTTTCATGAATCATGCTTTCAGTGTTATATTTAAAATTTTGCAATAAACCAGTCATTTATATTTCCTCCTATATTCTTTTCCAGTTTTCTAGTTTTACTGTTAAATAAGTGATGTACAATATTACATTAATTTCATGTGCTGAAAATAGTGATTCAATATTTTCATACATTATGAAAGTTTTGCCATGATAGGCTTAGTTATTATCTATTAAAAAGGAAACACAGGCCCAACATGGTGTTACTCCTTTTAGGCCACATCACCCAACCTGAGCTTAATACCCTATCTAAATGCACTTTCAACCTCCCCTGAAATGTAATCAGTCAGGAAGACTCTGTTGAGTATTGATACAATTCTCTGTCACATGTGGCTTCTCCATCGCCTAAAGGAATATGATATAATCTTCATGATAAGACCCCTGCTCTTCCCTCTAATGGAGGGTAACATGGTCTGAAACAGTTGTTTCTTTTATTTTGCTATTAAGTTTTGCCCCAACCTCCTGTCTATATAAACTTTCTATTTTGTAGAACTTCTAAGAGCATCTCTATTGCTAAATGGGCTGCCCAATTCCTGAATCCGTTAATAGAACTAATTACATCTTTAAGTTCACTTGACTGAGATTTATGTTTTTAAATCATATCTGGTGGCATCAGTGGGTTAGAACACAAACTTTCTATGGCACTGTGGGTAAAATTGAAACATTTCCAGAATATCTCCCTGGCTTTGGTACATCTGCATAGTAACAGGCATTCAGAGGTAGGGAGAAATATGGCTTTAGTACATTTTCATATTTCCTCAGGGGTGGAGAAGTTCATCTCCATATCAGTGGGTAATTACCTGGGCAACAGAGGGCTTATCTGTTCTGGAGAGGTGAGGCGGAAGGTTGGTGTGGTTGCTGCTGGAGTAGAGGAGAAAGACCACCTGGGAAGGCAGTTTGTGAGTCATAAACGGGTTTTAGACTTTATTTCTCCCTTAGACTGATGTCAGTTTTTAGGGGTATTTTGCCCTGGGATTTCGTTCCCAGGACTTACAGGCACTTAAGGAACTTAAGAAACATAGATTTAATGCCTGCCAACCCTTTGGTGCTCACTGTCTGTCTCACCATTTTGGAGGGCCATTGCTGAGTTGCCCAAGGTTACTCTTTTTGCACTGAGGTCCCAGATAGTAGTTGTTTGTCCTCTACACGGCAGGACCATTTGAGCTGGTAACCAGTACTATACAGGGCACAACGGAGCTGGCAGTTCTGCCCAAAACTCAGCTGAGCTGGCTGAGAGGGCTTCGCAGTGGAAAGCTGATATGATAATTTCACCCAGAGTTGAACTGAGTTGACAGAAGTGTCTATCCAGAGCTGAGACTTTCGTCTTTCAGACCACAATACCCCATATGGAAAACTTCAGTTAAGGTTCCAAAGGAATAGTTGGTAGTGTACACAGGGTGAGCTTTTCTTAGTTGTTTAATAGATGTGGTTTAGTCTTCCCGTGTTTGCACTTCATTCAAGTTTTCTTTTTGTAATTGATTTCTTGATTTATACCACTGTGTTCAGAAAGTTGCTTCATATTATGTCAGTCCTCTTAAATTTATTGAGACTTTTTTGTGGCCTAACATTGATCTACCCTGGACAATGTTCCACTTCCACTTAGAAAGGATGTGCATTTTGCTGCTTGAATAGAATATTCTCTGTGTGTGTGTGTATGTATATATGTATGTAGTGAAGTCCCTCTGTTCTCATGTGTCATTAAAGGTCAAAATTTCCTTACTGATTTTTCTGTCTGGGTGATCTATCTATTGATGTAAGTAGGTGTTACAGTCCCCTACTATTATCACGTTGCTTCTCCTTATCCCTTTATATCTCAGTAGTTGCTTTACAGAATTAGGTGTGTTAGGGTCCAGGCTTCTGAGGCTTCCCCAGAGAACAAACTACACAGGCATAGAGATGTAAATTCAAGCAAAGTCTTTATTCAGCTAGCTAGCTGAGGTCCAAGTCAGCCCGATGCAGCGGATCTCAACAAGGACCTCTAGCACTCAGAGTCAAGGGTTTATATAGCAATTTCAAACCACTTAACTCATAGCAATTTTCTATAACTTTACATTATTCTTGCAAGACATATATCCTGGGGTTAAGCAAGGGCAGGGTAAGACTACTCCTCAATGGTTAGGGAGGTTCTGCACTATAAGCTTGGTATGTAAGATTTACTGACCAAGGTTAGCTGACCAAGAGTCACAGCTGCCCACCACCCGGTGCTCATGATTAACTTGTTTTTCAAGGCCTTACCCAGGCCCAGGGTTTTTTTTTTTGTTTGTTTGTTTGTTTGTTTTGCTTAGATTCTACATTTCCCCACTTTCCTTTGACCATTCCAATCATGGAATGTTTGTTTCTTCCTGCTGTGTGAGTGAATGATACTGCGGTCTCAGCATTAGCACCTGAACAGCACTCACTCTTTCCCTAACAAAGGCTATTAGCCGGTTTAAGATACAGGGACCTAAAGTGAGAAGCAGTATAAAAATAAGCAAGGGCCCTGCCAGGGTGGATATCAGGGTTGTAAACCATGGGGATTTAGTAAACTAGGATTCAAATAGCCCTTGGCTGGCCTCTCGCTCTCTCTCTTCCTTTGATCTGGTCTCTCTCTAAGTTTAGACATTGAATCTCTTACTATTCCGGAATGGTCTGCTGTTAAGGTTTAGCTAAGTTTTATTAGTTCTTTTTCCTGACTCTTAATGCTCTCTGCACTCCTTTACATTTCCCCCCTTTTCTTGATTAGACTGTGGAATCTTCCACAGCGGCATCTGGGTCCTGATACCTTTGACGAAGGACTAAGAGTTGGACAGTGTCAATTCTTTCCTGCACAAACTTAACAAGCCTGTTAATTATGCACGGGCCAATCGTATACAGCAACAGCAGGATGACGAGCGGCCCCGCAACGGCCGAGAGAAGGGTAGCAAACCAAGGCTTGTATTTGAACCAAGACTCAAACCAGCCTTCGCTACTTTCATATTCTTTACGCCTCTTCTCTAAATCTTTTTTCAGTTTGGCCAAGGAATCTCTGACTGCACCTGTTTTGTCTACATAGAAACAGCACTCTTCTCTTAAGGCTGCGCATAACCCACCTTCCTTTAAGAACAAGAGGTCCAGGCCTCTTCGGTTCTGTAGGACCACCTCGGACAAGGAGGTGAGGGATTGCTCTAGGTCTGATATTGTCTGTCGGAGTTGTTCTAGGTCTCTGTCGATTGCCAGCCTCAGGGCTGTGAGCCCCTTTTCTCGAGTTACAAGGGCTGCAACCCCCGTGCTTGCCCCTGCCATCCCTAGGGTGAAGAGGGTTCCAATGGTCAGGGTGGTAACAACCTCCCTCTTGCTCTGGTGGGGGCTCAGCCTTTCTTCCCAATAAGAAAGGAGATATTCATGAGAATGATACATTAGGCGAGGTAGAAGGGCCACCAGCACACAAAACTCACTGTTAGCATTGAACACAGAGGTGGATAGGGCCAGAGTGAGGCCTGTCTTTGAGCAGAGCCACCAGCCCGAGGAGGGTATAATCCACTTTCCCTGCTCCCACGTAGTGTTATTATAGGAGGAGCATAACTGGCTCTGGGTCGTCGGGACTGTGCCTACACACGTACCAACGACTGAGACTTGAGCAATTGTAAGTCCCCACGGTCTCCCGTCCCAGTAAGTGGGATGGGAGTTGTTGATAGTGTAGGAGCCATTTATCCCGATTGCCTCATAGAAGAGGGGTGAACCTGGGTAGCATAGCCAACAGGGATCGGTGAGGGAGGAAGTGGTGTGGTTAAGAGTCTCTACAACTGCCTGCACCATTTCCCACATGGGATTATCTAACCCGGAGGGGGTGTGCTGGGCCCACAACTCAGAGGTCGATGGACTCGGTCCTCTCGTGGGCTCTGGAGCAAGCGTTCTGGTCCGCATTTTTTCATCCTTTTTACTCAGGCCCTTGTCTTGGATTGAAGGTTTCTGAGGATTTATGACCGGGTTGGGACCTAAGGCTTTCTTGACTATTGGCGCAACTTTTAATTTGACTCGTATAAGGGTTCCAAAGGGAGGGGTCTGATAAAAATATAGGCCCCAGGTTAACCCTGTCTGCCATTGGGTGTTTTTTTTTCCTTGTTCTGTGAACTGGAGCTTGAGCAGATTACAGTCTGGGCTGTACCTAGTTCGGGTGCACGGTTTAACAAATGAGAGAGTGATGAGCTGGGGAGTTACTTGCCACTTCCACTCTCCATCATTGGTGGTAACACAACTCCAGCGTGCACAGTATCGGGCCTCAGCCCCTCCACACTGCTGCTTCGCTGGCCCTGTTCGAAACCCTGGGCACGCATAAAACCCATTTCGACTCACAGAGACTCTGCGCTGCTTTTCTCGCCAGTCTCCTCCTCCCATTCCAACAGGACAGAACTGAGGGGCGCAGGGAAGAGGGAGGCCTGAATGCTGACTCTTGCCTTTTCCGCCTCTCTTTTCTAAGTCCGCTACTCTATCTAGGTTAAAGTACAGGTTAGGGAACCACGTGCCTAAGGGAGTCGTGTGGGAAGTGCGGTTGTATATTTCATGAGTTTCCCAGTTCTCTATTTCCCAGGTGAGCTGATAGGGGACATGGGGGTTAGGGTTCTGGTGGGTTGGAGGTAGCAGGAGCATCAGAATCACCAATAGCATGGTTCTTTTTATACAAGCGAAGCTTGAGGGGGTTATTAGTCTGAGTTACCCACCAATCCAGGCCCGGCGGGGGTCCCCGTTCTGTGTCGTCTCACATAAACAGGGTCTCTCACCCGGAACTGATGAGGTACCAAAAGGTCCTCTGGCCGATAGGCTTCCTGGATGGACAACTTCTAGGAGCCGGTCCCATTGCCTCGACGAGATGTGGCTCCTTTCATCTTCGGCTTAGGTGTAGTTTTAAGGGATTGGCAGGATGCTGCTGCACCTTCCACTTTTCCTTACAGGCCCCTGGGTCTTTATGAGGCAGGACCTTCCGAACGTGGGTGTGGTGTACCCAGGGAGCGATACCATCAACCTTGAGAGCAGTGGGGGTGGTAAACAATACAACATAAGGTCCTTTCCACCTGGGCTCGAGAGTCTTCACTTGATGTCTTTTGACCCATACTATATCCCCTGGGACTATGCCATGTTCCGGGCTCGGAATTTTCCCGCCCTCATAATATGCTCTGATCAGGGGCCAGATTTCTTGCTGCACTTTAGCAAGAACTTGCAACACATTCAGATAGTCAGGGGCCGGGTCCTCTGCATCGGGAAGCTGCACTCGTCGAGTTATAGGTGGAGGGGCCCCATACATTATCTCAAATGGAGTTAAACCATGTACATAGGGGGATTTCCGAGCGCGGAAGATGGCTAAGGGAAAGAGAGTCACCCAGTCCCCACCAGTCTCCAATACCAATTTAGAAAGGGTCTCTTTCAAGGTCCGATTCATTCTCTCTACCTGCCCAGAGCTTTGTGAGTTATAAGCACAATGTAACTTCCAATCTACTCCCAAAGTTAGGGCTAGTCCTTGCAGGACTTTGCTAACAAAAGCTGGGCCATTATCGGAACCTATTGCTTCAGGGACCCCATATCTGGGGATGATTTCTTCAATTAATCTTTTTGCTACTACCTGGCTAGTCTCATGCTTGGTTGGAAAGGCCTCCACCCACCCAGAGAAAGTATCTACCATAACTAGCAAATACCTGTATCCATACTTCCCTGGTTTTATTTCGGTGAAGTCTATTTCCCAATTCCTCCCTGGAGCCCTCCCCCTTTCCTGGGTACCTGCTGGGTGCAGCCCTCTTGGGGCTGGTCTTAGCATTGCACAGCTACTGCATTCTTTCATGATCTGGCGAGTCACCTCATTCTGGTGGGGAAACACCAACTGCGCAGACTGGAAAAGGCTGAGCAGTTTTTTTCCACCTAGATGGGTGGACTTATGCAGATTAGCAAGCAGGTACTGTCCTAATGCTTCTGGCAAGATCAATCTACCCTCCTGGTCCCTACCCCAATGTCCCTCTCCAAACACTTCCCCCGGGACTTGTTTCCTAATCCACTCAAGATCTTGAGGGGAATACTCAGGTTTGGGCGGCAGTGCGGGCAGTTCAGGTATGGGTATTTCGAGGGCCGCAAGCACAAGAGAGTCTGAGAGGGTTGCCCTTTTAGCTTCTGCATCTGCATGGCTGTTGCCGATGGCCTTGGGTGTCTTCTTTGATTGGTGGCCCGGTACATGTATAACTGCTACCGCTTTAGGTTTTTCAACAGCAGCTAATAGTCTTTGGACTTCTTGCAGATTCCTCAGTCCCTTCCCTTCCGCGGAATGGAATCCTCTTTCTCGGTAGATGGCACCATGGACATGGACAGTGCCAAAGGCGTATCTGCTATCTGTGTAAATGTTGGCCCGCTTTCCTTCTGCTCTTTCCAGGGCCTCAGCGAGAGCAATAAGTTCCGCCTTCTGTGCTGAGGTGCCAGGGGGCAGAGCTGTGCTCCAGACAACTTCCCTATCGTGGGTTACTACTGCTGCCCCTGCTCTCCTGACCCCCTCCTGCACAAAGCTTCTCCCATCCGTATACCAATTTAGCTCACAGTTCAGTAACGGTGTGTCTTTCAGGTCTGCTCGCACCTGGATAATTTCGGAAAGGATATCTCTACAGTCATGGATGGGGGTCGTCAGATCTGGGTCCGGCAGAAGGGTGGCAGGATTTAGGGTTACCGGGTCAGAGAAAGTGATTCGGGGAGAATCTAGTAGGAGCCCTTGATAGTGGGTGAGTCTTGCGTTCGTCATCCATTTTCCTGGAGGATGCTTGAGGATCCCCTCCACGGTATGTGGGGCTGTTATTCTCAGATTTTGGCCAAAAGTCAGCTTGTCTGACTCTTTTACCAGTAGAGCGATGGCTGCTAGGATACGCAGACAAGGTGGCCACCTGGAGGCCACTGGGTCTAGCCGCTTGGACAAATAAGCCACAGGTCTCTTCCACGGGCCCAGCTGCTGAGCCAGAACTCCTTTAGCCACTCCCTTCTTTTCATCTACAAACAGGATAAAGGGTTTTTCTGGGTCTGGCAGAGATAGGGCGGGGGCCCGGAGGAGAGCTTATTTTAGTCTGTCAAACGCCTCTTGTTGTTCCTGCATCCATTGCCAGCCCGGCCCTTCTTTGGTTGCTTCATATAGTGGTCGGGCTATTTCTGCGTACCCTGGAATCCAGAGCCTGCAAAACCCGGCTGAGCCAAGAAATTCTCTCACTCCCCGGGGTGAGGAAGGGATGGGGATAGCCAGGACAGTTTGCTTCATGGCCTGTGTTAGCCATCTGGCCCCATTAGATATTGTGTACCCGAACTAGACTACTGACCTCTGACAGATGTGTGCTTTCTTCGCGCTGGCTCGATATCCCAGTTCACCTAGTTCAGCCAGCAAGTTCCCCGTGGCTTCTTCGCACTCTTCACGGGTTTCTGTGGCCAGCAACAGGTAATCTGCATACTGCAACAACGTCACGTGGGGCTGGCTACTGAGAAAGGGCTCCAAGTCCTGGCTTAGGGCTTCATTGAATAAGGTGGGAGAGTTCTTGAAGCCCTGAGGTAGTCTAGTCCAAGTAAGCTGCCCTTTTCTTCCTCCCCCTGGCTCTTGCCACTCAAAGGTAAACAAAGGCTGACTAACTTCAGAGAGTGGAATACTAAAGAAGGCATCTTTCAGGTCCAGAGTAGTATACCACACATGCGTGGGTGGCAGGTGGCTGAGTAAGGTGTAAGGGTTAGGCACTGTAGGATGGATGTCTTTTACCCTCTCATTGACTTTCCACAAGTCTTGCACTGGCCTATAATCTTTACTGCCAGGCTTCCTCACTGGAAGCAGAGGCGTATTCCATGCAGATTGGCAGGTCTTAAGGATTCCTGTCTCTAACAGTCTATGGATATGGGGTGCTATCCCTTTCCTAGCCTCTTCTGGCATTGGATATTGCCGGACCCGGATGGGTAGAGCTGCGGCTTTGAGTTGAACAACAACCGGGGATAGGTGTTTAGCGAGACCAATTCCTCCGGTCTCGGCCCATGCGGAAGGGAACTTCTGTACCCAAGAGTCTATCTCTCCCTGGCCCCCCTTTTCTTGATCCGCCTGAAACAGACGATGTTCATCGGCCAGGGAAAGAGTTAACACATGCGCCGGTTGTAGGGGCTGCCCTTCTTTGTCCATGATTTTTATCCCTTTGGGTTCAAAATGAATGCGAGCCCCGACCTTGGTTAATAAGTCTCTGCCCAGCAATGGTGCGGGGCTTTCGGGTACGACCAGGAATGAGTGAGAGACCTGATGCCTTCCTAGGTCCACTTTTCTGTTAGTAGTCCAGGCACATTTCCTGGACCCTGTCGCTCCCTGGACTATACTTGTGTGTCCTGGGTTTAGGGGGCTGTGGGCCTGGTTGAGAACTGAATACTGTGCCCCAGTATCTACCATAAACCCAATGGGAGTCCCCTCCACGCACAGGGTTACCCAGGACTCGGGGAGGGGTGCCGAGCCCCTTCCCCATCAATCCTCCTCTCCTAGGTGCAGGGTCTTAACAGGGTTCCCTCTCCCTTGTTCCCTCCTTTGGGGGCACTCCCTCTTCCAATGTCCATATTTCTTACACAGGGCGCACTGATCTTGTCCTAGTCGGGATTGACAGGGTCCTGTTCCTTGAGGTGGCCTAGGGCCCTCCTTCACCCCGGCCAGGAATATCCTGGCCATCTCTTCCCTCTGCTTCTTGTTCTCCCTTTTCTGAAATTCTCTGTCTTTCTTCCTATTTTTCTCCTGCATTACCCATTTCTCTTTCCTCAGCCTTTCTTCTCTATCTTCCGGAGTTTCTCTAGCATTGAAGACCTTCTCTGCCTGCTGCAGCAGCTCTCTAGTAGAGATCTCCCCTAGGTCCTCCCACTTGTGGAGTTTTCTCCGGATATCGGGGGCTGCCTGGTTGATGAATGAGAGGACTACAGCTGACCTATGTTCATCTGCTTCCGGGTTTATGGGGGTATACTGCTGGTAAGCATCAAACAGCCTTTCCAGATACGCGGCTGGGCTTTCCATTTCCCCCTGAACAATAGTTTTTACCTTAGCCAAGTTAGTGGGCCGTCTGGTGGCTGCCCAGAGACCGGTCATCAGAGTCTGGCAGTAGACCCGGAGACGCTCCCTACCTTCTGCAGTTCCGAAGTCCCAATCTGGGTGCATAAGTGGGAACGCCTCGTCAATGATGGGCTGGAGGGTAGTGGGTCTTCCATTTTCTCCGAGGACATTTTTCCTGGCTTCATTGAGGATATGCTCTCGTTCTTCCGTTGTGAAGAGAGTGCGGAGTAATTGCTGGCAGTCGTCCCAAGTGGGACGATGGGTAAACATAATGGACTCCACTAAACCTATAAGACACTTGGGGTCCTCTGAGAAGGGAGGATTCTGAGTCCTCCAATTATAAAGGTCACTAGATGAAAAGGGCCAATATTGATATTGCTGAGCAATGCTGGTACCGATGGCACGCACAGGCAGAACTGGCACTGCTCTTTCTGAGGTGGAGGAGGGAGCTTCCCCTTCTTGTTCCCTGGCCCCTCGAGACCTTAGCTGCATTCCTCCAGTTCTACCTGTCGCCCAGTGTGGGGCCAGGGCGGGGGAGTGTGAGGAAGCTCTTTCCAGCCTCCCGCCTCCCTCTGCTGAAGAATCTGGGGAAGCTGCAGCCGCCTGGTTCCTGCTGGGTTCCCTAGCCGCATTTTCTATCCCCCCGGCAGCTTCACCCCTCTCCTCTGCATACGGCGGTGGCTGCTCAATCGGCGGGAGGGGGTAAAGAGGAGAACTGTCGGGGAGGACAGGCGGCGCACTTGGGCGCACAGGATTTCTGGCCCTGCGATCAGAGGGCTTTGATTTTTCCTGGGCAACTAGGACGGAGGTCTTTTGTGGGTCAGAATGAGGTTTCTCCACCAAAAAGGGCTCTAACCAGGAAGGGGGATTCTCGGCCAAATTTTCACAGACAAGTATATAGGGAAGATGGTCAGGGTGGCCCTCAGGACCTGGCCGGGAGATAATGGCTTTGATCTTGCCAATAAGGTCCAAAGAAAGAGACCCCTGGGCCGGCCAGCCTACTCCGAAAGAAGGCCACTCGACTGAGCAAAAGGTGTCGAGCTTACCCTTCTTGATGCCAAGGCTCATACTTAAGGCCTGTTCCTTGACCTTGGGGAAATGGGAGAGGATCAGACTCTTAGGAGTAGCCTGAGTCTGACCCATGGTGAGAAAGAAGAAGGAAAACGAATATGAGGGAGACAAAGGCGAAGGATGAAGATGCCACTTCAAACAAAATGACTGTTGTATGTGCTTATAAACGAGTGCCTGTCGTTGCACAGTTTTTCTTCCGCGGGGGACGCGAATTTATCTGGGATTCACGGCTGTGACCCCCTTATCCTGTCACGGGAGTCTTCTAGCGGCGGACGCCCTAATGGCTCTTAATTGCCCGACCTGTGCCCGCGTGGAAAGGTGTAGTGGCAGAAAGGAGGAACGGAGAGAGCAGGAGAACCTTAGAACAAGGAAACTTAAAATGAGAAGTGCAAAAAGAAATATAAACCAAAACTAAAACACAGTAAAACAATCAATGATAACACCAAACATACACACCACATCTGATCGCACTAGTTCGGATCGGTCCTTCTCTCATTCTGGTGCGCACCACACTCACCACTTTCAGGGTCCTCAAAAACTCTCGTAATTCTCCCAAACGGCGTCCACTCAGACTGCCGCAGGGTGACGAGCTCGATCTTTTCCTCCTCGGGTGCCAATTTTCTGCCGATCGGATTTGCCTTCCTAAGGCCGAGTCACTCGGACACTAGGGCCAGGATTGGTTACCTGGACTTTTACCCAGGGTCACTAACCTGGGGGCCGGGACTACCAGCCCGGACTTCCTCACTCGGGACCACTAACCCGAGACCATACACGGGATGGCGACTCCCGCTTTATAATGGATTTATGCAGACACGAGGGGGCGACCCTCGAATTACACTGCCCCGTCCGGACAATTAGACCTTGCCTCCAGCTGTCCTTTGTTCTCAGGGAAGCCGCTCGAATCCCGGACGAGCCCCCAAATGTTAGGGTCCAGGCTTCCGAGGTTTCCCCAGAGAACAAACTACACAGGCATAGAGATGTAAATTCAAGCAAAGTCTTTATTCAGCTAGCTAGCTGAGGTCCAAGTCAGCCCGATGCAGCGGGTCTCAACAAGGACCTCGAGCACTCAGAGCCAAGGGTTTATGTAGCAATTTCAAACCACTTAACTCATAGCAATTTTCTATAACTATACATTATTCTTGCAAGACATATATCCTGGGGTTAAGCAAGGGCAGGGTAAGACTACTCCTCAATGGTTAGGGAGGTTCTGCACTATAAGCTTGGTATGTAAGATTTACTGACCAAGGTTAGCTGACCAAGGGTCACAGCTGCCCACCACCCGGTGCTCATGATTAACTTGTTTTTCAAGGCCTTACCCAGGCCCAGGGTTTTTTTTTTTTTTTTTTGCTTAGATTCTACAGGTGCTCATAGCTTGGCTGCATAGATATTCATAACTGTTATAACTGTTTTATTATGGTACTTGTTTTGAAGTCTGTTTTATCCTATATGATTCCAGCCTCCTTTGGTATCCATTTGTGTGGTAACTCTTACATCCTTTCACTTTAGGCCTGTGAGTGTCCTTAGGATTTAAGTAAGTCTGTTGCAGGTGATATATAGAAGGGTCTAATATTTTTTCTCCATTCAGCCACCTATGTCTTCAATTGGAGAATTTAGCCATTTATTTGCAAATGAATTATTGGCAGGCATGTACTTCCTGCCATTTTTTTAATTCTTTTTCTCTCTGTTTTTGTAGTTTCTCTCTGTTCCTTTCTTCTTTCTTGTTTCCCTTGTTATTTGAGCATTTTCATACTGTTATGTTTAGATTCCTTTCTCTTTTTCATTTGTGTATTTACTATAGGTTTTTGTAAGAATAGAAATAGGTTAGCATAAGCATAGCCATCTTAAAGGCCTAGAAGCCATTTTCTGAGTATGTGACTTAGAAAGAAAAACTGGAACTGGGTAAGGCCTTGAAAAACAAGCTAATCATGAACACCAGGTGGTGGGCAGCTGTGGCCTTTAGTCAGCTAACCTTGGTCAGCTAATCCTACATACCAAGCTTATCGTGCAGAACCTCCCTGACAATTGAGGAGTGGTCTTATCTTGCTCCTGCCTAACCCCAGGATGTATGTCTTGCAAGAATAATGTGCAGCTGTGGAAAATTACTATGAGTTAAGTGTTTTGAAAATGCTATATAAACCCTTGGCTTTGAGTGCTCGGGGTCCTTGTTGAGACCAGCTGCGTTGGGCTGACATTGGACCCCAGCTACCTGGCTGAATAAAGACTTTGCTTGAATTTACATCTCTATGCCTGTGTAGTTTGTTCTCTGGAGAGGCCTCGGAAGCCTGGATCCTAACAGTTTTATCTTTGTGTTTTCTGTGAGAATCACATATAACATCTTATGTATATCACAGTCTCTGCTAAGTTGATAGTAACATAATTTTTGAAGGGCCCCCACCAGTAAGATGGCGAACTTTCAGCTTCTCTTCGGGGTCCTCGTTTCTCGCCGGTGCCACCTGAAGCCCAATCACCTCTCACCCCCCTCCGAATCCCACCACCTAGCCAGTAGCCACCAGCCCCGTAGAAGTAATACCACAATTACTCCATGCCCCTTCCTATATAACCCAGCACCTTTCCCTAATAAAGCGGATTTTTCCAGTGAATTGCTGCTGTGTGTCTCTCCTTTCCTTTCAATTTTAAATACATTTCCAAGCATTATATTTTTACTCACTGCCCCATGTGTTGTATTTTGGAAGACACATCTGATATATTATTTTATATATCCCTTAACTAATGTATTTATAATTTATAATTTTGCTCTCTTATCTTTCATACTTGATTTGTAAGTGATTAATCAACTACCTTTATTATTTACTTCAACCACTTAGATATTTACTTTTGTATGTCTTGTCATTTTTAACTAGTTCCACTGATTAGCTCAGAAAATTCCTTTTTATACTTCCTGCAAGGCCAGTTTAGTGGTGATAAACCCCTTTAGCTTTTTTTATCTGGGAAACTCTTATTCTCTTCATCAATCTGAATGATAACCTTGTCAGTTAGAGAATTCTTTGTTGTTAATCTTTCTTCCCTTTCATTATTTTAATTACGCCATGTCTCTCTCTTCTGGCCTGTTAAGTTTTGGCTGTTTAATCTGCTTATTGTCTTATGTGGTTTCCCTTATAGGTAATATGCTGGTTTTCTCTTCTGCATTTAAGATTCCTTTTTTTTTTTATCCCTAACTTTCACTATTTTAATTATAATTTTTCTCCATCTGTTTCTCTTTTAGTTCCTGGCATTTGGAACTCTTTTGTCATTCCTGTACCTAATGTCTGTTCCTTTCTCAATATAACAGAAGTTTTCCACCATTATTTATTCATGCAGTTTTCCTGGCCTTTCTTTCTCTCGTCTCCTCCTGGGACCCCTCTAATGAAAATGCTGTTCTCAATGTTGTCTCAGAGGTTCCTAATGGTGGCCTCACTTTTTAGAATTCCTTTGTCCTTGTGCTCCTCTGCCTGGGTATTTCCCGTTGCTTTGGCTTCCAAGTCACCGATTTGTGTTTGAGTTCATCCATTCTGCTGGGGAACCCTTCTAGAACATTTTTCATTTCAGTTATAACTTTTCTTTGGTACTCTCTTGTTTTTTCTATCACTTTATTGAAATTATCATTGTGTTCTCCCATTCTCCTCCTGAGTTGGGCGAGCATCTGCATGATGATTGGTTTGAACTCTGTCAGATTGCTTATCTGTTCCATTAATTTTTTTTTTCTGTGGATTTGACTTGTTCTTTGGTATTGCACATATTCCTCTGTCTCCTCATGTTTCCCATCTCTCTGTGTTTGTCTTTGTATATTAGGGGAAGTGGCAACTTCTTTCAGTTTTGAAAAAGTGGTCTTTGTAGAAGCTTTGCTTGCTGACCCAGAGCTCAGCCTACCCTGGACGCCAGAGCCAGGAACCCTGTGGGAGTCTCTTGTGTGCCTGGGAGTGTCAGCAGGTTCCAATATGGCTGCAGCTGCTGTGTGTGCATGGCAGGGCTTGGTGCACTGGCCACCTGATTGCAGCTTGGCCACTAAAAAGGGAGAGTGGTGTTCGGGCCACTTTCTCACCCTAGTTGCAGTAGTGTCTCTGCATAAGTTGGCCAGAGCTCAGGGTGCTCTTCCTGCTGGGGGCAACTTGCTACCTGTACAGTGAGGATGGTGTTCAGGGTGACTGCCAATCCAGTTGGGGTCCAGCCACAATATGGGGAAGCTGGGCATGGTGCACTGACCTGGCCTGTTTGCATCTGCACTGCTGATCCAGGAGGATGGTGCTCAGGACAAGTGTTCTGGCCCTGTCTCTGCATGGTGTGGGGCGGGGATGGTGCTGGCCGGCCCTGTCAAGACTTGAGTTATGCATATGCAGTTACAGCACAAGGTGGTCAGAACACATTCTCTGGGTCTTGCAGGCCAGAAGGCAGGCATCAGAAATGGATTCTATCAGCTCCATCCCCACAAGTTAGGATGAGACTGCAAAAATGTCCACCAGTGCTTCTCTCCTTGAGGGTAGTCACTGCAATTTCTGCCTCTAGAGCAGTCACTGTAAAATTATGACCATTTGGTAAACTCCCCATAGGTCTATGGTTCTCCATTAAATCCTATTGATCTTCAAACTTGACATTTTGGTCTCTCATCTGTATGGCCTGGAAGTGCATTCTGCCCCTGCCACGAGAGCCAGACACCCTATTGGTGTCTCTTTATGGTTGGCAATGCCTGCTGGTGGAGATAAAGCTGCGGCTGCCATGTGGTGATGGTCTGGACACTCCAGAGTCCGGGTGTCTGATGTGGGCAGTCCATTCACTCAGTGAGTGAGAGTTCAGTATTTTGGGATTCCTCTTTATTGTAGGTTTCTAAGAGAGGCTGCGTCTCTGCCTTTCTTAAACTTCTCAATGTGTCTCTTGTATTTTCTTGTAGAGGTGATGTTCATTTAGTTCTCAGGTCTTTTTGAGGATAATTATTCCATATTTAGGTGTAAATTTGCTGTGTCCATGGGAGGTGAGTTCAGGGTCTTTCGCTCTGTCATCTTGAACTCTAATCCAGGAGGTTACTCTTTGTGCTTTACAATTTGGCATATGAGCCAAGTTGAGTAAATTTTATTGCTGTTTTCTTTTTATCTAAGAAATCTAGCATTTAATAAGTTTTCAAAAATATGTGCACATAGTCATTCCAAGTCCATATCAGAAGACAGGAAGTGACTTCAAAAAAGATTCATGGTGCCCCACTCAGCCACCTACACATTTCTCACTACATAAGCAAAAACTATTGGGGTTTTTCCAGAATAGTTAGTTTATTCTGATCTTTTATAAATGGAGTGAACACAAGGGGATCAGACTTATACTATGTACTTATGCACATATCAGTAGAGTTTTCTCTTCTAATGTCATAAAATACCAATACAGTGAGCAAATCTACCAGAAATTTTGGTTTTTCAGTTTTCTGATACTTGGACCTAAAATTTGAGGCTATTATAAATAGTATTTCATGAATATTCTTTTAAAGCCTGATTCTAAAATTAGGACTAAGGAATGGATAAATGAGGTTCATTTTTATTAAAATAATCAGTATATACTTTTCTATTACAACAGTGTACCTCTATACATTTTACTCAGTACAAACACAAGAGATGCAAATACTGTTATTCCAGGGCCTCCCACTTACTCTTTATATATTATATATATATATAATATATATAAAGAGTTGGGAAAATGTGTATGGGCTTAACGTCTTGCATTGGAATTTGCAAGTATCAGGAGAATGTAGAATTGTTTGTCTTAAGCAAAATGAGCTTTTCATTAATGGATGTGGTCAACTGATCTTTGCCCTCCAGATAAGGATGATTTGTATTCAGAAACATGGAGCTAGAAAGTGTATGAAGGTGCAGGGTCTCTAGAGTCAAAAAAAGCTATGCACTAAAGCCATAGCCACTTTACTTTTTAATATTAGGCTAAGGATTTTAGGTTGAGAATTTGCATAAATACAAGATGGGTATTTTAATAGTTAAAATTTGTCTCCTTTTCTTGGACATTCTAAACACAGCAAAAAGCTCCTTGATTTCATAAGAACAGATATGAAAATATTGTATATATTTTGTGTAGATTTATATGGGTTGTGTGCATCTTCTCCTGTGTGTTTGTGTGATCCTTGCAGGCATTTCTAACCATGAAGGAAAAGAGAGATTTGGAGAAAATGCCCAAATATATATCACCATGTGCCCACAGAGCCATCGAAAAATATATAAGCTTATGTCATTTTTGCAGCTATTCTTAGAGTGACAGTGCTTGGCTACTTGTTTTCTGATATTTTTGTGGTATTTTTCAAAATTAATAAAATTTTAAGTACCATCATTACTTTTTAGGTTATAATTATTGCTTCTTTGTTCTGTAGATGTAATCTTTCCTAATCAGAAGGTCATAAAGTTGTTTTCCTATGTATGGCTCTTGGGGGAAGGGTGTTCCAGCTTGGGGTGAATTCCCCATGAGACAGGTAAAATGGAAATAATTCAAGGGACAGTGTAGGATGGGAGAAACCATTTTTCTTGCTAACAGCCTGCTACCCCTGTCTGGTGCCTCTGGCTGCTGCTTTCACTCTACCCTCATGGTAGAACAATTTTATTAAATAAAAATATAATTAATATCCTCTTATGCTGGCTTTTCAAGTAGGAATTCTAGATTACTTTGAAATAACTTTATTAATATTGCTAAATAAATTTTGTTAGCTACTACCCAAAACATACCAGAATAGTTGTGTTCCACTGATGTCTCCAGGTATTATTTCCATGTGTCTGAAGAAAATTCCAGAGTGGCTAAAATACTACAATAATTTTAAGATACATTCCCATTATTTAAATGGTAAAATTAGAAAACGATGTATCTCAGAACTAAGAAGGGACCTCTCTCTAAAATAATCAAATATATTTAATTTGCCTTAAATACTACAATTCCAAGGACTTTCCCCATAGCTAATTTTATGTCCTTGTTTCTAAAGCTGTAAATCATGGGATTCAGTGATGGAGGCACCACTGTGTAAAAGACTGATAGAGTGATATCTAGGTCTGACCTCAATTCAGAGGTTGGCTTCAGGTAGGCCACTGCACCTGTTGTAAGAAACACAGTCACAATGAGCACATGAGGGAGGCAGGTGGACAGGGCTTTGGACCTGGCCTCCAGGGAGGAGATCCTGAAGACAGCAGAGAAGATGTTCCCATAGGAATATAAGATAGGAAACACACCAGTGCAATACTTCCACTAAATGCACTCACTGACACTTCATTTATATTCATTTTGGTTTCTGAAATCAAAATAATCTGAGGGATATTACAGAAGAAATGATGGATCTTATTGGACCTAAAAGTTGTGGAAAAAGTCGCAGCAGTTTGCATGGCTCCATAGACCCCCACAGTGATGTATGATGCCACCACCATCTGCCCACAGGCCCCCTTGGTCATAATGGTCTCGTAGTGCAGCGGACTGCAGATGGCCACATAGCGGTCATAGGACATTACTGTGAGGATGGCAAATTCAGCAGCAGCAAAAGTCACAAAGAAGAACACCTGGAAAACACATCCATGGAAGGATATTTCATTCCGTTTCCTCAGGGAGTTGAGAACAAATTTAGGAACAGTGACAGAAATGTAGCAGAGGTCTATGAGTGACAGGTTCTTCAGGAAGAAGTACATGGGTGTGTGAAGCTGTGGGTCCATAGTAATGAGCGTGATGATGAGTCCATTTCCTAACAGGGCTGCCAGGTAAGCCACGAGGAACAGGACACCATGGAGGATTTGCATCCTTGTGCCCTCAGAGAATCCCAGGAGGAGGAACTCAGTGATACCTGTGTGGTTGCTCATTTCATGCAATGCCATATTTTCAGGAGTTATCTGTTTTCTGTAATCAAAATCATAGAAATAAAGGGAAATGGTACTTAATTGTGCTAATGCATATATTAATTATCTTCTCTTGGTTATTATTTCACAATATTTGTTCAAGAATTTACATAGCACATATGTGTATCTCCATATCAGTTATACACATTAAATAAATATATATACATTGACATTTAATGTCAAAATGGTGGAAAATAAAAGAAATAGTGTCAAGAAAAAATTAAGATGTTAAGGTTGTAATTCTAGCAGTGTAATTGTCTTTTGTGATTCCAAGTTGCGGGGATTCATCGATTTGCTATTGTGATGATGGGTGCACAGCTGTTTAATGAGTGGCTGGGATGGATGAATGAGGTACCAATTAATGTTTGTCCAGTCCAGTGGGGGGTCATCACCATTACGGCTGTGTCAGCTTTCCAATGGGTCACAACTAACAGTGAGGAAGGAATAAATTCTGCAAATTTCTCTCCAAGCTGTTACAGGAAACTCCAGCTCATCACTATAAAACAGATCCAAGAAAACCCAAGCAAAAGGCAAAACCAAGGTCTTCCTGGACACTTATTTAAATATTCTCATTATATGCATATATAACAATGCATTAACATGTTTTCTTGGTTTTATATTCTTTAAACATGAGTTATTCTTGAGTACATATGCTCATTAAAATAATCCAGTTGCAAAATGACAAATACAGTGTGATTCTATGTATATGGTTTCTCTGCAAGAAATGTCCATAGACAGAGACTAATGGTGATGGGAAGGGCTGGGGGGATGAAGGAACTTGGAGTCATTGTTTAATGAATACAGTTTCAGTTTTGCAAGAAGAGACAGTTCTGTAAATGGGGTGGTGGAGATGGTTGCCCAACTGTGTGAATATAGTTACTACGACTTGACTGCACACTTAATAATGGTTAAAATGGAAAAATTATTACCCTTATTTTACCACAATTAAAAGTAATTTAGCACTGGTAGACCAAAGTTTTCTAAGACTCAGAAAAGATTCCTGTGATATGAATGTTTGAAGAAAGGAAATATGAGTTTTTACTGTAAAGTCACAGCAGAAAAAAAACATGCTGTATTTTCAACATTTGTCAGATTTCTTTGGAACATTTCTTATTTGTGCAGAAGGTATAAATAATTCATTCCATTTCTGAATTTTAGTTAGCTAGTTTTGGGGAAAAATTTCTCTACAGGTTTATAGAAGGACTCTGAGATTCTTCTAATAAAGGAGAAAGGACAGATCAGCGATTAGAAAAATTCTTGTTTTCAGTCTGAACCTGTCATGTAGCGGATGAATTACCTTGCGGTATTTGCTTAGCGTTATATGTGACCAAGTTTTACAACAGTTAGCACAAGATTATATGTGAAATCCCATGAGAGATTATTAAAAGGAATAGGCATATTTTTATATCACATCTAGAATTAAGTAAACATCAGTGTCTGTTAGCATCTGGTAAATAAGACAGTTAAAATAAGAATTTTTATTAGACATTTATTATTTATTATTATAATTTATTGTAAGATTTGATTGTACACATTTACTTAGTATTTATTTCACATCAGGTAAAGTGAAATGTAGTGGGTTAAAAGCAAGGCTACCAGAACTTTTCATGTATCCCTTATTGTTGTTCCTTACTAGTTACAGACATTTGACAAGTTACTTGAACCCTCTGTGCCTAAGTCATGAATTTGATACAGGACTGTTTTAGGTACTAAATTAGTACATATTTAGAAGTCTCTGAAGCACTTTACTGAAGAAATGATTTTGGCAGCGGTGATGGTCATCATCACCATGAACTGCTGAAGATGTTGAAGTTGTTATTTCTTAAAAATTTTAGTCCACACACTGAACAAGAGACTAAGGTGCCAATACTACTGTCATTTCACCACTGAGGAGAGTAAGACATGGAGAGGGTGACTGTTCCCCCACCTCCGGCCCCAGTGTAAAGGGACATAACCAGTAAATGGCAGACATGGGAGAGGATGGTTTCTCACTGACTTCTATGCCTCCCAATTCTCTGAGGAGATACACAGCATAGGGAGATCTTGGCAGGCTGGAGGCCATAGATGTAGTTTAGAAAACAATAGAAGATAAGTTTAATTTTAGTCCAACATGAATGTTAAAGTATAGAAAACTAGAACCAGGCCATTTAATTGGTGCCAACAATTTCCTCTCAGTAGATCCTGACATTCTACCTGATGGAAAGGGTGCTTAAGTATGTATGCAGCTAGTGTACTTAAGTATTTTGTATAAGGGGCAGGAAAAGAGAAAATTGTCTCAATTTGAGGTATGTTTACATCCTTCCATTTCTGGTTTTAAATAAGAATTAATTCTGCATCACATACTACTTGTGTTTACACTTTCAGGATATATTCTTTCCAGTTTATTTGTTTACTTCACCCTGGGTCTAGATGACAGGATCCTCCACCTGTAATTTCAGCTTTTTCCAATTTATAAGAAATTTCCTGAATTCAACAGGAAGAATGGCAAAACTTTTAACTCAAAATTCCAGGACTCAAGAAAAGTTACATTTCCTCATCCTCTGGCCATGGCCTTAAATACCATTGCCTATTATTGAAAACAATGTCCTTGACTTGTTTCTGACTTTTGTTCAGTGTCTCTGTCTTAATTATCTCAGATATAATACAGCAATCTTCCTTCATCTTTAAGTGGCTTTATAAAGTCCAAATGACAAAGGATCCATCCATGAATGGTGTCCATGAAGAAAGTGATGGAAACATCTCTGATAATGCCTGAGTACATTTATAGATTTCCAAGTCCCATTTGAATCTGGATTGCATGTGCATATGAATCAGAAAATATAACTCCATCACCTAGGGTATGTCAGCATCAAGTATTGCTGTGGCTTAGAACACTGTGCTGTGTCCGGGGTACGGATCATGACTGTCCAGTGATGCAGAATTTGTCACAGATGGTGGGGAGGCTCATTCCCAGGTTGCGCCACTCCCAGACTATGTGTACTCTAGGGTTAGATATTTCTTTCCAAATCTATTTTACAGAGATACTTGGAAAAAGAAATAATCACAGAGAAACCCTTTTCCCTGTATTATAATTTTGATAAATGTTTCTAATCATTGTTTAAACTTGACTGGAAAGAGCTCATGAGTCATTGTCATTTCTGGCTTACTGTAGGGTTAATTTTTATGTAAATAAAAACATACTTATTAGAACATATTTTGAATATGTAACATAAATTTAAAATGTTTACTATCTTTCTCATAAATTAAATACAAAAATTGTCAGAATTTATTTTCAAAATGAAATTGGAAGGTGGTTTTAAGAATAGGGAAAGGTACCAAAAACTACAGATTCTTATAGGTTATGAAATGTATTCTGATTTTTAACTTTATGACATTTTGTTGTACTTGGGAACTCATTGGGGCAGAAAAAAATACTACTTACTGTATATCTGTGTATTTTTTGACAAATGGCTTTATCCATACCACATTCCTATTTATACTTTCCTATTTATGCATGTATGAGTGTGCTTTAGCATGCATGCATGTGTATATGTGTGTGCCTGCTTTTACTTATGCTCACAACTATCTTTTTTTTTTGATTCCAGGAAATTTCTCCTTTAACTCTGTCTGTGACCAAATAATAAAATTTTCAATAAAACTCATGATCATTATATAGGTTTTGAATCAGGGTGTAAAAATCTACAGGTGAAAGGATTACACCTAACTTTTCAATTGGATCATACGTTAGAAAAATAATCTTTCTATATACAAGGAGTACTTTATCATATCCAAAAGTGCCAAATAAAGGTTACTTACATTTTGACCATGCATTTATCTGTGAAAAACTTTGCTGTGAAAAAAATTGTTTCCTTATTATAGCAATTTTGCATGTGACTTGAACTCTCCAATCTTCAAACATTCTCTTCACGAAAATTTGATCCAATCTATTGTAACTGGAAATAGTATTGGCTTGTATCTCAACTGGAACTGTGGGAAACTCAGTAATCCTCTCACTAAGAGATCACTTCCTGGCTGCCTTAGAAAAGGCACATGGTTGCAGCTCTGAGGCTCTGGGGTCTCCTCTGAGTCCTTCCAGGAACTCCCAGGAGAGGAGGAGGGGGGAGCAGACCAGGAGGGGCAGCTGCCAGTCAGGGACCTGGGGAATAATTCCAGGGAATAAACCCACAGGTTTGATTCAGGGAAAAATGTGCCTTTTGTGACACTGGTTGGGTGGAAAAAGACCAGCTTAGCAAAGCAATTCATCATTATGCTAGGAAACCTCTAAGAGAGTTTAAATCCCTTGTGCTGATCTACCAACTTCATTTTTTCAATACCTAGAAATGCAAAACTTTTTCTGTTGTCTAGAATAAGAATTTTCATGATTAAAAGTTAAATATCAAGTCTTTAAAATGTCTCTATATCTTGCACAACATATATCCATTGAGCTAGTTTCTGTCTTCATTGTGCACGTTTCTTTGGTTTTATATTAAAAATTATATTAACTAGGTTTCTCTAAAATATTACTTATATTTCAAACAGATATTAATGTTTTAAAATAAGGATCTAGTGTTAGTTTTTCTGGGCGTATGATTAATTTGATTTAATTATTATTTGCTCCTACTGAAATAGATCTGATTATTATATTGCATGCTATCTTCTGTTTTTTGTTTAATATGATGAAAAACAAGAGTAGTAATTGCAAATATAGAAGGAGTAGGAGATGCCTTTAAAACTGCCTGAACCACATAAAGAACATAAAATTCAACTCCAGAGAAAATTGTCTGAGGAGGGGATGCACTGCTTAGAAATCTAGAAGTAGCTTCCCAAAATGTGTAGATATGTGACTCACTTTTCAGATATGTAACATTTACAAGAAGGCTGAAATCATGAACAAAGAATTAGAAAGAACCCCTTCTCTGTATCAAAAAGGGATGCTCTTCTGTAAGAAATTCTCAAGTTGTTTGACACCTCTGTCCACTAGAGGAAGTTCAAGGAGCTGAAAAAAGAAATCATCAGGGAAATACTTGCTAACCTCAAGTTCAAGTTCAGCCTTTCCCACGGGGCCTTTTTGTTCCTGCTGTTCCATGCCCAGCTCACAGGTACCAGAATTATCAAAGAATCCTCTGGGCCTTGAGGTCCCCAAGTAAAGAGCCCAGTCATATATTCAGGGCTCAGAAATCTGGAGTCCCCTCCAGATTTGACTTGGCTTTTACAGAAACTGATACCTGAACACCCATAGTTACAAGATAATAACATTTGTAAGTCTCTTCCCTCTTCATACTTCATAATATTTTCATTAGTTTAATTGTAAATTCCTTGAATACCTAAGGGAATTAAGAATTTCAACCTTTTGTTTAATGTTTTGTCATTTTTTATGTCTTTGTTGTTCTGTGTAAGATATTTGTCATTTACTGAAATACTCCATAATTTTGTTCAGTCAAAACAAATTTTGCCATGATGCAAAAAGAAAAATAACGCATTACAAAACAAACCACGGATTTTTAGAAACTTTTTCCTGGTAATATATCCAAATAAGAGACTTTATCTAAGATATAAAGAAAAATGGATATATAATTCTCATCACACAATCACAAGAAAACTTAAGACATTGACAAATAATGTGGTATAGCCCTTCCACACTTAAGTATTTATGCAGGGTAAACAGAAACACCTGGCAATAAATGTTTTCCAGTAAGTTATTTTTACTAGGCTGAAACTAGAAACAATACATATTCATCAATAGAAAATGGATTAATGAAGAGCGGTTATGTCCTACATTCCAAACCTACTTTGCAATAAATAAATAAACTGTTGATTCAGAAAATCTCCTGGATGACACTCAAAATTATGATCAGTGATGAAGCCACAAAAAGAAGCACCTGCTTTATTTATACATAACTAAAGAATTCAAACACACATATAGTCAGAGAAAGCAGATCAGAGATTGGGATTTTGGGAGTCAGGGAAAGCCAAATGGAGGGATGACCACAGGGCCCAGGGAAACTATAGAGGGTGATGTTTGTGTTTATTTTGACAAAGTAAAGATTTAAAGGGTGTGTACACTTGGCTGTGTACGTTATCAGTTTGTGCACTAGAAATATATTCAGTTTATTTCAGTCACACTTTAATTAACCTGTTAAAATAAAACAAAAAAATCAAGTGTACTAGGTATTTTTTTATTTTGTTTTGGTGTCATATACAAAAGATCATCTTCCAGACTTATGTCCAGGAGTTCACTGCATAAACTTTTTTCCTAAGAGTTTAATGATTTCCGGACTAACATTGACATGTTGATGTCAGTTAGAGTTATTTTTACATAGTGTGCAAGACAGCAATAGTTTTATTCTCTTGCGTGTGGCTGTCCAGTGTTCCCAACCTCATTTGTTCAATATCCCATGAGTATATCACAGGTATATTCTTGGTTCTTTTGCCATATATTAATCAAGTATACATGTTGGCTTACATCTGGGCTTTCTATTGCCTTCATTGATGTATGTGCTTCCTTTTAGGAAAATACTACACTGTTTTGATTACTATAGGCTTACAGTATAGTTTGAACCTGGCGACCATGCTATATCCAGGTTTGTTCTTTCTCAATATTTCTATGACAGTCTGGGGTCATTTGTTCCATAAAAATGTAAGGATCATTTGTCTTACTTGTGTGAAATATGCCACTGGAAATTTGACAGGGATTACATTCAATCTGTAGATACTTTGTGTAGTATGGATGTTTTTAACAATATTAACTTTTCTAATCTACTAGCATAGAGTATCATAAAAATTGTGCTTTTTAATTTTCTTTTCTCAATGTATTTTAGTTTTTAATAAACAGGTCATTTTCCTCATGGTTAAAATATGTAAAAAATTGTATTATTTTTTTTCAGTTGCAAATTATTTCATTTCAGTGACTGTACCAATTTATATTCCCACCATCAGGGTAGAATGGTTACCCTCTTTCCACATCCTTTAAAAATTTTAATATATAAGTTAAACCAGACTATTGTTCCTTAATCATGAATCAGGTGTATTTATGAGAAAGGCTGTAGAATATTTGTATTACATCTCATGATATTCTATCTTATCTCTTGATTTGTGAATACTGTGTTATAGGTTTTTACTATATACCAAAGTATAACAATATGAATAATTAACAAAAAAAATAAAGCATACAGGTTGATAATTTTTATAAACTCACTATGGGACTGAAACAACCAAACAAATCAAGAATAACAATTACTACCATTCCAACAATATAGCTTTGTCCACTTTCAGTTGTTGACCTTTCAAGGTGAAACAATTGAATGACTTCAAACTGTCAATTGGCATGGATGACTTTATGTCTGTTATTAATGGAATCATCCTATGAGGTTTGTTTTTGTCAATCTCCTTTTTATTATGATTGTGATGGACTCAATATTGTTTTTCTAATGTCACCATCAGTAAATCATAATGTATCTTTTTAACTGGGTTTCCGCATTGTGTTAGTTTCTAGTCTGTGCAACAAAAATTACAGGACATGTCTTTTGGTGAATGTAGATAGGCATTTCTGCTGGAATCCCATGGGATGGCTGTGTCCTGGGTAAGTGGGTGTCCATGGCATGCCCCCAATGTCTCCACAACACAGCCACATTCCCATGAGCACCACGGGGGGAAGGAGTATGGGGCTCCTGACCATGAGGATATGTGCCTTAAGTTTCATGTCACTTTACTTCTGACACTGCCCAGAACATAATCACATGTTCTTAAACAGCTGTAATGGAGGCTTTCTTGTAATGTCCAAGTGTCATGAAGAGCACAGGGAAATAGTTCTGTTGACGTGAGACACTTACTGAATGTGTATTGTAAACATATTGTTGCAGTGGGAGAGTGTGGTGCACAGGTGGTCTCGCCTCCTTGCCCTGCAGAGGGACATACCTGGGCAGCCTCCTGGCAAGAGGAAGAAGGTAAAAACACTAGGAGAGAGTAGCATCTCTCTACCCACACACCCCTTTATTTTCTATTTAATTGTTAGCCTAAGAGAGAAAGGAAAACTGCATTTTTCCATTGTAAGGATAAATGATTTCTCATTCTGACAGTCTGAAGAGCAAGTGCCGTGGTTTCATACTGGGCCAGGCGGTCAAATCCTAGGTTCTAGGCATAATAAAAACAGTGTGTGGATCCACATGACATGAAATGATATAGCAGTAAGGGCCCTAAAAATCTAGGAAATGTAAGCAACATATTTGAGAAACTGTAGGATCATTCTTGTGAAGGGCCAGGTATTTTTTTTTTAAAAAGTACATAATATATTATTACTCATATCCTCCTAAACTGATTTTACAATGAGGAAGTGTAGATTTATTTTTTTAAAAAAAATAATTGCGAAAGATATTTTGCTAGCCACTGCCCAAAATATACCACAGTAATAGTGCTCCACTGATAAATTTGTTTCTTCCATTTGTCAGAAGAACCTTTTGCACTGACAGCTCTACTGCTGTTCCCAAATGATTAAGATAGTACATTAATTATATGATACATGAAGGGGATATGTGTTATGACTAAGGACAAAATTCGCTCAAAACTACTCAAATATATTTAACTTGACTTAATTACCAAAACTACAAGGAGTTTTCCCACAGCTACCTTTATGTCCTTGTTTGTAAGGGTGTATATGATGGGGTTCACTGATGCACGGACCACTGTGTAAAATACAGACAAAACCATCTCTACAACAGACTTCAATTTAGAGGTTGGCTTCAGGTAGGCCAAGGCACCTGTTGAAAGAAACACAGTCACAACAACCAGATGAGGGAGACAGGAGGAGAGGGCTTTGGACCTGCCCTCCAGGGAGGAGATCCATGAGACAGCATAGAAGATGTGCACATAGGAATATAAAATAAATATGAAACAAACCAGTGCAATATTTGTACTAAGTGCACTCATTGCCATTTCATTTATATTCATTTTGGTTTCTGAAATCAAAATAATTTGAGGGATATCACAGAAGAAATGATGGATGTTATTGGACCTAAAAGTTGTGGAAAAAGTCATGGCAGTGTGCATTGCTCCATATACCCCC
The DNA here is from genome assembly GCF_040802235.1 of Manis javanica. Lineage (NCBI taxonomy): Eukaryota > Metazoa > Chordata > Mammalia > Pholidota > Manidae > Manis > Manis javanica. Next base: position 66,777,307 of record NC_133169.1, on the reverse strand, counting down.
ACAGTGATGTATGATGCCAGCACCATCTGCCCACAGGCAAACTTGTTCATGATGGTCTCGTAGTGCAGCGGATGGCAGATGGCTGATGGCCGCATAGCGGTCATAGGACATCACTGCGAGGATGAATAATTCAGCAGCAGCAAAACTCACAAAGAACAACACCTGGAAAACACATCCAAGGAAGGATATTTTGTTCCTGTTCATCAGGAAGCTAAAAGCAAATTTAGGAACAGTGACAGAGATGTAGCAGAGATCTATGAGTGACAGGTTCTTCAGGAAGATGTACATGGCTGTGTGAAGCTGAGAGTCCCAAGTAATGATCGTGATGATGAGTCCATTTCCTAAAGGGCTGCCAGGAAAGCCTCGAGGAACAGGACACCCTGGACGGTTTGCATCTTAATGTCATGAGAAAATCCCAGTAGAAAGAGCTCAGTGACCCTTGTATAATTGATCATTTCATCCATTTTTTGTGGTTGCCAGGAGTGAACTGTGTACTGTAAACAACATAGACCTAAAGAAAATGTTACCTAGTCATGTTGATGGACGTGTGAAGTATCTGTAGTGACCATTTCACAATGTGCAGTGTGTGTGTGTGTTTGTCTATAGCTTCTCTTAATTCTTACTAGTTACAGACATTTGTCAAGTTACTAAAACCCTGTCGATCTGTTTTGTCATTTTCTAGCAGGAGGGTTCTAAATTAACAATACATACATTTAGAAGCTTTTGAAAAACTTTATAAAAGGACACAAAATAAGCAATGAACAAGCGGGACTACACCAAACTAAAAAGCTTCTGTATAGCAAAGGGCACCATCAGCAGAACAAAAAGACATCCACCAGTTTGGGAGAATATACTTATAAGCAACTTATCTGTTAAACAGTGAACATTCAAAATATCCAACGAACTCATTTGCCTCAACATCCAAAAACCAAATAATATGATTAAAAAACGGGCAGAGGATGTGAACAGAGACTTCTCCAAAGAAGAAATAAGTGTCCAACAGGCATATGAAAAGCTCCACATGGCTAATCATCAGGGAAATGCAAATCAGAGCCACCATGAGATATCCCCTCACACCAGTTGGGATGGCCACTATCTGAAACAAGAAATAAATGCTGGCAAGGGCATGGAGAGAGGGGAGTCCTCCTACACTGTTGGTCAGAATGTAAATCGGTGCAAGTGCTGTGGAAAGCAGTATGGAGATTTCTCATAAACTGAAAATAGAAACACCATTTTACCCAGCAATTCTACTCCTAGGAATTTACCTGAAGAAAGCAAAATCCCTGGCTCAAGAAAATCAATGCACTCCTATTTTTATTGGTGCACTATTTGCAGTAGCCAGTGTGGAAGGAACCTAAGTGCCCATCAATAGATGAATGGATAAAGAAAAGATGGTACATATACACTGGGAATATTATTCATCCAGAAAAGGAAAGGAATCCTGCCATTTGTAACAACATGGATGGGTCCAGAGGGTATTATTTATGCTCAGTGAAATAAGCCAGACAGAGAAAGAAAAATGCCATATCATTTCACTTATATGTGGACCATAAAAACTAAGCAAAGGAGAAGGAAGAAAAAGGTGCTACATTCATAGACACTGAGAAGGGACTGGAGGTTACAATGGGGGAGCGGGAGGGGGATAAAAAGGCACAATAATCAGTGACAATATAAATTTTCACAGCATGGAGAATATAGTCAATGATTCTGTAACATCTTTCTAAGTTGATAGTAATGACACTAGATGGGGTGAGGGTTTAATTATATAGGTAACAGTGAACCACTGTGTTGTATATTTGAAACCAATATAAAGTTGTATATCAACAGTACTTCAATAAAAAAAGTTTTGGCAGTGGTGATTCATCACCACATTGGTTGATACTGAAGTTGTTATTACTAAATGTAATCAGTACAACAAGCAAGAGAGTAAAGTCCCAACACTATTTTAATCTCAGAGCTGAAGAAGACACAGAGGGGCTGCCAGAACTCTTTCCCGACCCCAGGGTTAAAGGTCATAACCAGTTTATTGCAGAGATATGACTGGTCAGAGGTTTCTTTGACTTCATGTCTGCCTGTTTTCTGCAAAGACACACACCATAGAGAGTTCCTGGCCAGAAGCAGGGAATGGATGTAGCTTAGAAAACTATAGAAAGTTAGTTCTTTTAACCCAACATTATTTACAGTTAATTGGAAAATAAAACCAGGTCATTTTATTGCTGCTAACAGCTTCATCTCAGTAGTTCCTGCCATTCTCAGTGGATGGAAAGGGTGTGGTTATATGTGCGCAGATTGTGCACTTAAACGTTGGTGAGTGAAGGGGAAAATCAGAATAATATTGTCTCAGTTAGTGGCTTATCTAAAACTGGCCAGATTTTTTAAGTAAGCATTTATTATCAATTACCCAGTATTTATACATTTTCAGAATAGTTTTTCCTTGTTCATTTGCTTACTTCAGCCTGGGTCTAATGGCAATGACCCACCACCTATAGTTTCAGCTGTTTCCTAACCTGTGGGAATTCTAACTCAAAATTCTAGGAGTCAACAAAATGTGCACTTTCTGTTTCTCTAGTCATGCTCTAAATACCATCAAACATGAAAGACACAGTTCTTGGCTTGTTTAGTTTCTGTGCTTTAATTCTCAGATGCATAATACAGCAAATTCTTTCTCACCTCTGAATGGTTTAATGAACTCCAACTACTAAGGGACTCATTCTGTGAAACAGACTCCATATAGTTAGGGCTGGAAACATGTCTGGTTCACCCTGACTATATTGGTGGATTTCCAAATCCAACTAAACCTAGATTTTACATTTGTACAAATCAGAAAATGAAACTCAGTTTCCCAGTAAGACATGTCCTTGTATCTATTGTGACTCAGAAATCCCTGTACTACATCTGAGGGCTTGATGAACACTCAGCTGTTGGTGCAGAATTTGCCAAAGACAACAGGTGGGCTATTCTCAGGTCAGGCCACTCCCACTTTGTCCAGTCTACTGCTGTGTGACACTCCCTGATCCAGGGCATGAGAGGGTTGAGAAATGAAAAATTTGTTGTACTATTTGTGGGCCCTGGACACTATTTATCTTGGTGCTAGATTGATATGCTGAGTCATCTATACATAAAACACTGTTTTAGTTCCCAGGAGAGAGATTTTGTTCCTTTTCATTAGAGAGTTAAGAAAAAAATTTTGGAACAGTGTAAGAAATAGAGCAGAGATCTATGAATGACTGGTTCTTTATGAAAAAGTACATGGGTATATGACGTTTAGGATCCCAAGTAGTAAGGATCATGATGTGTCCATTTCCTAACAGGGCCACCGGGTAAGCCATGAGGAACAGAACACCATGTAGGATTCGAATCCTTGGATCATCAGACAATCCCAGAAGAAAAAACTCCGTGACACCTGTGTCGTTGAATGACATCCATTGGCTTCCAAACAGTGAGTTGTGTACTGTAATCAACACATAGAAAGAAATAATATGGTGCCTACATGTGCTATTAGATATGTTAATTATCTTACCTGTGGTCATTTCCTTACTAATTGTGTGTGCCTATTTATATTTATATATATATAAAATATATGTATACCTATATATCAAGTTTAACCCAGAAAGATAAATAATTTTCATATTATTTACACCTCAAAAATCAGGAAAAATAAAATACATAGAGTAGGTTTTTTCAAAATTAAGGTATTAGTTTGTATGTCTAAGCAAGGAAATTAATCTTTCAAATTCCGTTACACTGCTCTATTTGTTTTGTGTTACTGTTACAATGTCTGTGATGAATGAATGTGCTGATCATTCAGCATTTGCAAATTTATGTGATGTGTTCCCAGTTGTGGCTTTATCAAATTACTCATGTGATATCCACTAACACAAAGTAAGGTATGATCAAAATACACTTCCAGCTGTTAGAAGAAACTCCAGCACATCTATATAAAAGAGTTTCAAAGAAAACCAAAGTAGGAAGCAAAGACCAAGGTATCCCTGGAAAGTTATTAATTTTCTTCTTGGTCTTATGCCTTTGAAAATGAGTGAGTCTAGAATACATCAAAATAATCCAGTCATAAAATGATAAAAACTGTGATTTTATTAAAATGTATCTACAGTAAGTTCTTATAGACAGAAAGCACATGATGTTTGTTGAGGTTTTGGGGAGAATGGAATGTGGAGTTACCCTTTACTGGGTTAGAGTTTCAGCTTCCCTGTGTGAAATAGTTCTGGAGATTGATGGTGAATGGATGTCCAGCAATGTGAGTGTCGTCACCAGCACAGAAATAAGGTTAAGAATTGTTAAGGTTTCTTATGATACATGCCATTCCTCACAATTAAAGTAATTAAAAAAATTTCTAACTTTCAGAAGTGATATCTCTGAAATGAGTGATTTATGAAACATATATTGTAAGACACATTTTAAAATAATAGCCAAAAATATGCACATTACCAGAACACTTCTAATTTGTACAAAAGATATTAATTTCATGAACTGCTGAATTTTAGCCAGCTTCTTTGGAGATAAAGGGGGAATTTTGTATGGGTTTATAATAAGCAGTCTGAGAGTCAGTATAATGTAGAAGAAAGGACAAGGACTACGGACTAGAAACATTTTGTTTTTCAATCTGTCTGCCTTGAACTGGGTGAATTACTTTGTGAAACTTTGTGAATTTTTAAGAGACTAAGCTTTACAGTTACTTAAAAATAGATTGTTAGTGAAGTCCTATGGAAATTTACTAAGAGCAATAGGAGTACTCTGTACACAGCATTTACCACAAGGTAAACATTCACTGTAAACAGCTACTAAATGAGCTAAATAATAGGTAACATTGGCTTAGTATTTACTCGACCTCAGAGAGTTAAATATAGCGGTTGAAAGCAAGGCTACAGAAGCCAGAACTGTGGGGTGTGCACTTCCTCATTGCTGCTCAACACCTGTAGACATTTGCCAAGTTGCATAAACCCTTGTGTTTGTTTCATTACTTCTCGCAGGACTGTTCTAGGCATTAAATTAGTTACGTAAAGAAGTGACTGAAACCCTTTGTTGACTGGAAGATTTTGGCAATGGTGACGGTCATCATCAACACTGAATTGTTGGTGATGTTGAACATGTTATTTATTATTAATTTTAATTTTCTCAGTAAACAGAAGAAGATTTCAATACTACTGTCATTTCACAGCTGAGGACAATCATAAAAAGAGAGGCCAACAGTTCCCTGACCTCCCCCTGTGTCATGGGGCAAGGCCCGTAAATGGCAGAGGTGATACTGGAAAGTGGTTCCTCTGGCTTCCATTCCTGCCTGTCCTCTGCAAAAACACACAGCAAAGAGAGTTCTTGGCCAGGTGGATGTAATGTGTGTATTACCTAAATAAATGGTTATTTATTTAGCCCAACATGTATTTTAGGTTATAGAAATATAGGATCGGGTCATCTGGTTGCTGCTAACATCTTCATGGCAGTAGTTACTGTCATTTGCATGGGACAGAAAGGGTGTGTTTCTATGTGTGCAGCTTGTACCCTTCAATATTGGCGAGTGAAGGGGAGGAAGGGAACACTGTCTCAATCACAGGGATGTTTAAATTCTCCTAGTTGTGTTTTCTAAATAAGAGTTAATTAAGTATCACATACTACTTATCTTCCACATTTTCAGGATAATTTGCCAGACTATTTGCTTACTTTAGATGCCATTGTTCCATCACTTACAGTTTCAGCTGTTTCATAACACATAGGAAACTTCCTGTCCTAGGTAGGAGGGACAGCAAAAATTCTAACTCAGAATTAGAGGTCTCAACAAAAAAGTACATTTCCTCTTCCACTCTTGGTGATCTTAAACACCCTTAGCATATTGAAAGACAGTTCCTGGATTTTGTTCATTCCCTATGCTTTAATTATCAGAGATAAAACACAGCTATTTCTTTCTTATCTCTAAGTGGTTTTATAAAGTGCAAACATGTACCAAAGTATTCATCTATGAAAAGTGAAAGGAAAGGAGCGACACACAGCAGCAATTCACCGGAGAATTCAGCTTTATTAGGGAAAAGTGCTGGGTTATATAGGAAGGGGCATGAGCTGATTGAAGTGTCACTTCAATGGGACTGGTGGCTATTGGCTAGGTGCTGGGAGTGGGAGGGGGGAGAGAGGTGATTGGTCTTCAAGTGGTGCCGCCGGGAACCAAGGACCCGGAAGAGAAGCCAGAAGTTCACCATCTTCCCCCCTTTCTCCTCTATGGGGTTGTGGATGTTGTTTTTCTCTCTGACTGCTTCCTGTTGAATGGGGGCGGAGAAGGGAGTGAGGGCTTGAGGATTGGGAGGAAAGGGTTGATAGGACTCTCCACAGTAAGGACCAGTAGATGTGGACTTCTTCAGGTTGGAAATCAATGAAGGTTCCCTGTAACTATAGGTCGAGGACTTGTTGATTCTAATGGTGGTGCCAGGAGGATACGGGTGCCAGAAGCCAGGCATCTGTGACCATTGTTTCCAGGTATAATTTCCAGCAGAGAGAGGGGTCCATCTCAGTGTGTGGTGAGGAGGTTACGTGAGGATGAGGGAGCTTCTGTGGCCAGAAGCTGATAGTTCCTGAGTAAAAGCTGGTTGAAAGTTTGATTAGAGGTTTTTCCAACTTGGGATTTGATGAACTTTATTATACAGGGTAAGAAGAGACAGGTGAGAAGAATGATTATTATGGGGCTTGCAATGGACCAGAGCCAGGTGAGGAAGGGGTTTGTTAGTATTGACGAGAATGGATTGGAATTGGAAGCAGAGTGCAGACTGGAGGCAAGGTCGGTGAGTTTGGTAATGTCAGTTTCTACAATGCTGGATTCGTTGATGTAATAGCAGCACTCTTCCTGGAGGAAGACGCAGGAGCCACCCTTCTCGGCTGTAAGCAGATTTAAGGCCCTCCAGGTTTGAAGGGTGACTTTAGCTAGCAAAGTGACCTGTCTTTGGAGAGAGGTCAGGGAATTGGCAGTGGATGTCAGGGCTCTCTCAAGTTTGGCGTTGAGATCTTTAATTCCCCATAGAGAGTGACCAAAGGCTCCCCCAGGAAATCCTGCCTCAATGGCTGAGGTGGTCAAAAAGAAACCAACCATGATGGGAAGGAAAGCAGCCCATTTTGTGCACAAGGGCAAGGGAGGTTGGAGCTCAAGGAATTCTTCCATGCTGTAAAATTTAAGCTTTGGGATTAGGGTGATGAGAATGCAGGGTGTGCTGGAGTTGGGAGGCAGTGAGTTGAAAAGACTGCCACTAAACTAAAAGAAGTGTCCTGGTAGCATAAAAGTCTTAGAGCTGGAGGTAGGGGTGTAGATAGAGAGGCAGTGAAGTGTGCTGGAGGGGGGTGGAGTTGGGCTTACACAGTGGTGGATGGTGAGATTATCAGGGTATTCTGGTTCCCATAGGGGTATGTCTGCCAGGGGGCGGAGGGGTTGTCCTTCTGCATGGAAGGAGTAGTTGGAAATATTAAGGGGCACGGCAGCCAGCAGTGGGCGCTGTAGTGATGCGCACAAGAAACAATTGGTGGTATTGAGGGTGTGGTTGAGAAAGATGGTGGTGTCTTGAATAAGCTGTAACTAAGAGTAGGAGGAATAAGAAGATGAATAGGTACTGTCAAGAGTTTGGATAATGACTTTTTCAGAATGTCTGATATCTGATGTAACGAGAGATCTGGGAATGAGAGGGAACATAATTTGAGAGATATAAAGGGAACCGTGGGGGTTCGAGGACCTAACGTAGTAAACTGAGGCTGTGACTCCAGCATCCCATCGAGAGTCCCAGGGAAATGGGATTGATAAGGAGAATGAGCCATTGGGATATTCATGAAATGGTTGGAGGAGTAATACTGTGGGTAGCAGGAGTTACTCATGTAGTGAATGGCACAAGACCGGTAGGGACATCCCCCGTAGGTGTCTTGCCATCACCTGCAATAGGCCTGTTTTTGGTCATAGAGGAAGCAGAGGTAGGGAGAATAAGGGTAGCTGCTGGTGAACACTTCGGTGGAGGGAGGAAAGTGGAGGTATAAAGGCTCAGAGCAGCTTTTCAGAGGGCAGTCTGATGTGGCAATGAGAGCAGTAACTTTTGTTTGATGCTGCGTGTAAGTCTGTCTGACTTTGAATCGCCATACAAAGGAGGCTGGGGTGGCGGGGAAGACAATATGAATGAGGAAAAAAAGCGAGAGAGCAGTAAAGGAGGAAAAAGTCATGATTCGGGTATGGATGGCAAAGGGGGTGAACCGGATTTTGGAGGAAAGAGGACAGTAAGGTCAGGAGTCTGGAGGGAGGAAGAGTCTGTAAACTTTTGTAGGTTAAGAGATCTTTTAGGTGATTTGGGGACAGAATGGTAAGGGGTGCCCTGAATGTTAGTTTATGAACTTCCTTCTGCAAGTGCTGCCCAGTGGCTAATGCCCGTAGGCAGGGGGCCCATCCCCGAACTGTGGAGTCTAATTGCTTGGAGAGATAAGCTACTGGGGCAAAGGATAGGCCATAATATTGGCCTAGGACTCCTAGAGCTTGACTGGACCTCTCATGAATATATAATGAGAAGGGCTTCAACAAATCAGGAAGATGGAGAGCTGGCGCTTCCACAAGGGCTCAACAGAGCTTAATGAAGGAGTGTCGGGGTGAGGAGGATAATGGTTCTTCAGGGGGGCCCTTGCTGAGGTCGTATAGTGGTCTTGCTAACAGGGGAGGTTAGGGATCCACGCTCTAAAATACCCAGCCAGGCTTAGAAAGGAAAGGATTTCTGTCTTGGTTTTGGGAACGGGCAGGTCAGAGAGGAGCCATTTTCTGTCTAAGGTAGTGGACTTTCTTTGTTGAGATAGGAGGAATCTGAGGTAAGTGACAGAAGGGGAAGAGATTTGAGCTTTGAAGGGGGATACTGGGTAACTTCTGGAAGCTAGAAGGTTAAGTAGGGAGGCAGTGTCAAGTTGATACTGTTCCCATGAGGGACTGCAGAGTAGATGATCGTCCACATATTGTAATAAGGTGGACTTGGAATGATCATGATTAAACTGTTTGAGGTCCTGAGCTAAGACCTGTCCAAAAATATGGGGGTAATCTCAGAATCTTTGTGGCAAAACTGTCCAAGTGAGTTGTTCAGAATGTATTGTGTATTAGTCCATCCAGGTGAAGATGAAAAAATCTTGGGAGGAGGGGTCCAGAGGGGTAAAACAATGGGTCTTTGAAATCTAGGACTGAGAAGTGGGATGCCGAGGCAGGGGTTTGCGATAAAAGGGTGTATGGATTTGGAACTAAAGGATGGATAGGGACAACGGCCATGTTGATGAGGTGAAGGTCTTGGACAAGGCGGAAAGATCCGTTGGTTTTTTTTAACAGCTAATATGGGGGTATTAAACGGGGAGTGAGTGGGTCTGAGGTAATTTTTGTTTGAGATCTTGATTGATGGGTTGGAGGCCTATGAGGGCTGAAGTGGTTAGGGGATATTGGGCCTGACAGATATACAGAGAGGGGTCACGTAATTTGATAGAGGCAGGAGGACATAGAGCCACGGAGGGGCTTGTAATGTTTCAAACTTTGGGATTTACAGGGTGTATGAGGGCGAAACAGGAGCTTTAATTGGGTAGAGGGTTATCGCCAGCTATGAGAGCCATCAGAAAGAGAGTACTGGGGCGGTGGGAGTGGATATAGTTATGGAAACGTGGAGGAGAGAAAGGACGTCCCGTCCTAGTAAAGGGATGGGACACGGGGACATAACTAGGAAGAAGTGGGAGAATGGTATGGGATTGTCTTGGATTGTGTATAAAAGGTGGGGTGGTTTAACAGGAAAATCTGTTTACTTCCTACCCCACTATCGGAGTAACAGCACGTGTGGTAGGGCCCCGGCATTCCCGCAAGACTGAGAAGGTGGCTCCAGTATCTAGGAGGAAGGAGATGGGGTGACTGTCTACTATTAAAGTAACCCTGGGCTCCTGTTTGGTGATGGAAATGGTTGGGCGAGAAGCCCCAGGCCCCGTCAATCTTCTTCTGCCAGCCCCACAACGGCGGGCTTAAGATGGGGTTTGTTCGTCCAGCCTCCCCTTCGGGTGGCTGGGCAATCAGACCTCCAGTGGCCCTTTTGTGGCATCTGGGGTATGAGGTGGTAGGAGATCTGGGGGAGGGGCATGCCCTTGACCAATGCCCTTCTTTTCCGCACTTGAAACAAGCTCTTAGGGGGGCTTGTTTTTAGAGGGACGCCCAGGTTGTGGTTTTACCAGCTGGGCCAACATTTGAAAATTGGCCTTATCAGCCTTTTTTTTACGGCATTCTTTCTCCTCCTCCGGTTATGGAAGACGTTAAAGGCTACTGTTAGGATCTCAGTCTGTGGGGTAGCAGGGCCCTGTTCTAACTTTTTGAGTTTAGCTTTAATGTCGGGGTAGCTTTGAGCTAGGAAGTATGTCATAAGGACATGTCTTCTATCAGGCATTTCTGGGTCAAGGCTGGTATACTGTAGTAGGGCTTGAGTGAGTCTGTCTAAGCTATGTCCCGGAGGGGGGAAATAATTTTGGGAGGCCCTCGGAACTGAGTCTGAGGGGGACTGAAGGGTTCTGGCTCAGTCTGTGGGGGAGTGACGCGGTCCAGCTGCACCTAGTCGAGCAGGTCCTGAAGTGCGGAATGGGGGCGAAGAAAATAAAGAAAGATAGAAAGAACTGAGAGAGCTGACGCTCCATGCGTTGCCAGCCAGCAGAGCAGCCCAGCTGCTTGCTTCTGACACTCCAGTTGGGCTTGAACTCACAACTCTGAGGCTAAAAAGCCCATGCTTTACCAACTGAGCTACAGCAGGGCTCTAGTTAGTTGCTTATGGAATGTGTAAACAGAATGTTCTTTGTTCTCCATTCCTGCCACATTGGCAAGTGGGGGAAGGGCATAGCTTGAAACAGGGGTGGTGTTTCTACACATCTTCAAGGTCTCTCTATTTTCAGAGTGAGGAGTCTTGGCTTGTCTTCGAGGACAAGATGTTTTTGTGGACAGATAACTGCCAAGGACTGCACTGGTTGTTCTCAAGCTTGTGCTTTCCCATGCTGCATTCAGACATGAGGGAAGGTACTTTCCCATTCTCCCTACAGACATGTGAGAAGACAAAGGTGGTCCCCAACAGGGGAGAAACAGGTGATGAGGGCAAAGATGGAGGAGGCCCCTGGGACCTAGTTAAAGGGGGCTGAAAGGCTCAGGATTAATCCACGGGGGACGAAGGCGGAGGAGGTGAGATGGGGAAGGAGATGGTGGGGGAGGAAGGGAGAAGGGCTGTTGTAGGAGAAGAAGGGGAAGGGAGTGAATGGGAGGCTTCTGCGGGGGCGGTGGTGGTGGTGGAGGAAGGGGGAGGGGCTGTTGTATGAGAGGAGGGGGAATGGGGTGGGCGGGAGGCTTCCGGGGAAGAGACCGCTTGCAGGCTAGGACAACTTGGAGGTGCGGGAGGAGGTGGAAAGCTTCGATATAGGGAATCTGCTTCCATTTTTTCAGGCGCTGGCACTAGTTAAAGAAATCACAAGTGACATTAGGATCAAGAGTTCCCCCTGAGTGCCATTGGTTGTTATTGTCCAGAGGGTATGTCGGCCAATCTTGGGAGCAGTATTTAAGGAGAAGTTTTGGTTTTATATCAGGTGTCAGGGAGAGGGTAGCCAGATGCTTAAGCAGGCATTCAAGAGGTGAACTTTCAGGGAGGGATGAGGAGGCACCCATGGCTAAAGAACAGAGAAGGAGACAAACAGGGGAAGACGAACGGAGATCCTTGGACTGGAGGCAGACTGCAAGGAGACAAAGGGCATCCCCGATGATCCTTGGTGGTCTGCAGAAACTCGTTATGAGTTGGAATTTCTTAGGAAGTGTGGGTCGTCACCCAGACTTTCCTAAGAAGGCAGAGTGCTGGAGTCACGAGGTACCAAGTACTAGGAATTTTCGGTGGATGGAACGGATTTTGGCAGGCAGAACGGAAGGAGGAAGGGGGAAATGGGAGCGTTCTCATCCACAAAGGAGGCACCTCATTTATGGCTGTTGCAGGGGGGCCTGAGGGTCTGCTGCAGCCGTGAAGGCCTGAGGCAGGGAGAGTTCTCTCCTCGTCCCCGAGCATCAGGGCCTTGCTGGATGATCACGGTTAATGGCACTGCAATAACTCGGGGAAAAGTGGCCCACTCCGGGGGGAAAACTTACCTAAAGGCCAGAGAGGAGTGGTGAGTGTGATGAGCCAGCACCAGAAAAAGAGGATGAGGGCAAGCTGCTGCTGGTGTCGGGGGGATGATGGGGCCCAGTTGGGGTGTCCCATCTCTGGGGTTTCGGCACCAAGGAAAGGAAATGAGCGACACACAGCAGCAATTCACTGGAGAATTCCGCTTTATTAGGGAAAGGTGCTGGGTTATATAGGAAGGGGCATGAGCTGATTGAGGTGTCACTTCTATGGGGCTGGTGGCTATTGGCTAGGTGCTGGGAGTGGGAGGGGGGAGAGAGGTGATTGCTCTTCAGGTGGCGCCGTCAGGAACCAAGGACCCGGAAGAGAAGCCAGAAGTTCACCATCTTACTGGTGGGGGCCCTTCAAAAAGGAGTCCACGAAGATAGGGAGGTAACCATCTCTGATAATGCCTAATTTTATTAATGCATTACACCAAATTTTATTAATGCATTACACCAGGACACTGGATTGTGTATGTTCATGAAACAAGCAAATATAGCTCTGTTTCCCAATATGCTCTGTCAGAGTGTCATTTTCTGTTGCTCTGAAAACTTACGTGTCTGAGGGCTTTGTTAACTGTGGCCGAATGAGGCAGCATTTGCCGGAGGTAGTGGGCAGGCCTCTTCTCAGTCTGGCCACCCCAGGCCTGCTCAGCCTCCTGAAGTCTGACACTCCTCAATCCAGAGCACCTGAGTAGGAGGCATGAAAATGCTGTTTTCATTTTCATGGACCCTGGGCACCACGTGGTGTCTTGGTGGTAGTTGAAATGCTGGAGCCTCTCTACATAAAATAACCCTGTTGGTAGCCATGTTGCAATTCTACACATCAAACTAATTTAAGTGCTAAAATCTCACAGTTTTTCATTTTTCTGGCAAGAGTAAAGCATAGCAATATACTGGGGATAATGTTGTAAAGCACACATTTATAAAGATGTGTACGTGTTTGTCGGGTAGTTTCTTTTGTAAGGGAAGAATGGAAGAGAGGGATGTCCATAAATCCTCTAATTGAGGGAGAGCCATGGACAAAGGGATAAAGAAAGCCCCACCCAAGCCCTCTGCGCCCGCCCAGGCCAGGCCCTGGAAGCCACGCCCTCCTCCGCATGCCCCGCCGCGGCCTTCGGGCGGGCCGTTGGGTGCCAGCGTCACATCTGGGAAGCACGTGGCCACCATGGGGGGCGCCTGGCTCCTGTGTGCCGTCACTGCGGCCCTCGGCGGCACGGCCCACCGGCGGATGCTTCTTGCAGGACCCTGAGCCAGGAGCCTCCCGGATGGTGGGGGGCCAGTTGCAAGCACCGAGCGGGGCCTGGGGGGCAGTGTCGGGGTGCCCGGGGCACTGAGCGTGTCGGCGCAGGTGCACTGCAGGTGCATGTGAGGGCACCCTGGCTGGCTCTACCTGTCATCTCATCTTTGAAGAACACATATTTGAGAAGTTAGAAGCAGTGACTGATGAGGAGAATGACATGCTTGATCTGGCATATGGGCTCACAGATAGACCCTGGTTGGGCTGCCAAATCTGTTTGACAAAATCTATGGATAATATGACTGTCCGAGTACCTGATGCCGTGGCTGATGCCAGACAGTCCATTGACATGGGCAGGAACTTTAAATAAATATGAGAATTTTCTCAAAATGTTAATCTGTTTTTACAATTATCATTATTAATGTAATTGAGAACATGGATGAATTGGTTTATTACTATAGTTTTACTACTTTAATTCACCTTGTCTAACTACTGAGTTTCATAGTTCTGAAAGTATGCAATCTTTATTTTGGTAAGACTATGAAAAGCAAATCAAATGTTAGATATAGTTAATATGATAAAACTTTATATATTTTACCCTATGTTTGTTAAGTGATTTTGGCAAATTTTTTCATATAAATCTTATGCCTGCTA